>NC_133123.1:226617886-226974980 GCF_033568475.1 Henckelia pumila | reverse complement strand
TTCTCTCTCCTCGCAAACCCCCATAACGCCCCCATCACCAAGCTTTCCCCTTCCGGCTATTGTGCTTGTAATCCGACCTGTAGATTTTTATTTCGAAGGTATTTTTGAAGCGATCCCGGAAGCAAGAGCTTCATTTTAACGTAAGTATCTCTTCGATCGGACATACCTTGCATTTTTCGGATGTTTTTGAAATCAAATGATTTTTGGATATGTTGTTCTTGAGTTAAGTGTATATCGTCTGTTTTGAAGACGAAATGGAAAAAGAACTAAGTATGATTTATTATGAATTTTGTTGAAGGTTAATTCAAAAATGGGTGTGCTGAGATTTGTTGGATTAAGTTTTTAATTGGAAGGATGATTATGATTATGAGTTGTTGAATGATATCTTGAATGTTTTGTATTTCCGCTCAATATTCAAAATTTATAGCCGTTATGCTGCCGTTTGTTCGAGTTTTGAATATCGTCGTGTTTGAATTGATCGAATCCAGGTTTTTGTTTGAATTGAGAAGTTGATAATGAACTAATATCAATCTTCATTTCAGGTTTGGTTGAAGTTTATGTATCCGGGTCTTGAGCAATGATTTGCGAATTTGATTCATTAGAAGTTGAAGAAACGGATTTGTATCGAATTTTATTTCGAAGATTTTTTACTTGAATGAATATTGATTGAGAGATTATTTGGTATTGATTTCCAGATTTGGAGCACACCAATCGAATACGAGAGAAAAAGTAAATGACGACATCGGAATGAAAGGGATGAAAACTCGAGTTTTCGATTAACTCACGAATCCCTAAAATCACTTACATGCATGTTTACTTGATTTTGATTGATTTCGTATTTGAATTGAATTATGCGAATGTATTTCGAATCTCCCATGCATTCATATTGAGCCGAGTTATTTGTTTCTATCTTGGAGTGGCCTTGGATTTCGAGATTTTCCAAGAGCTAGAATGCTCTTATTTTTTGATTTAGACGATTTGGGGACTTTAAGCGAGTACTTGGGTTGTTGACGTCTTCCAGGTTCTACATACTCCTTATAGTTGCTCCAAAGTCTAGAGGAGCGAGATATACCGCATTCACCTCAATAGGGAGAGTCGGTGATTTGTGGTGATATCTTGCCGCTGGATCCCAACCGACGATTCCAAAACGAAATCCCTTTGAGTATTCATTTAAAAGATCTTGAATCCCGATGACATGCATTGCATTTTATTGCATTTCAAATCGAAATTGTTAATAGATTCATGTTTGTTGAATTACTACGTGAATTGCATGTCTAGTTGACTTCCTTTATATTTGAGATTACATGTTTGTTGACATTTTATCATGTTTCGATGTATTACTTGATATATCCTATTATGTCTCTTTTACTGGAATATTATTCTCACCGGATTATCCGGCTATTCGTTTTGTTTGTATGTGTACATTGACGGCAGGTTGGGCAGGATCAAGAAAGAGGCAACATGCTAGGGGTTGAATTGATAGAAGTGAGGCCTTGATGTTTAGGAGTCGACTATGTTTTCGAATTCTTTTGCATCTTTTGAGTTGTATAACTTGGATCGAAACATGCTTAAAACTCTATCGATCGAGACTTGGTGTTGATCTTAGGTAACTTTTAAAAAGCATGCTTTGATATTGACATTTGTTATTGCATGTCTTTCCACACCCCCGTGTTATTTGTGAATTTAATTGCATGTCAAAAACAGGCTCGGAAAAACCTCTGTATTGCCCGAACCTTTCTGCCCAGCAAGCCTGCGCGCGAGCGAGATTGCATCTCGCGCTGCGCGAGGCGTATCCAATGGCCCTGGAAATTTTTCCCCCGCGCGCTTGAGACTTGCATATCGCGCTGGCGCGAGCCACCCGCGTGGTTTCTGGATGCTCTGCCCACGCGCGCCCGAGACGATCTTCTCAGCGCGAGCGCGAGCATAAAAAAAAGTTTCAGATTTATTATGGCTTATTGATTATTTAATCCAAGAATAGAGGTTTAGATTTCGAGGCCTCACATTAAGTGTATCAGAGCGATAAGATCTTGGATTGAATTAGAGTGAGCGGGGTAGATCGAGTCCGCATGAATTGAATTCTCGCATGTAAATTGACTTATAGATTTGATTAATTGAATTCCATGCGAGCATGATTTTCTTCAATTCTCGAGTTAATTGAATTACATGAGTTGTGATTTAATTTTCGAAGCATGATTACTTGATTTAATTGAAAGCATGCTTTATTATTTATGAGTTACTTGAATTACATGATTATGTGATTTAAAATTATAAAACATGAATTACTTGAGATATAAACTGTTATTGATTCCCGATTGAAGCTGAGTTCTCTTGAGCTGGAATGAGTTAATCGAACAGAGATTGATGGACACCGAACTGTGAATTGAGTTTATGAGATACTATGTGTCCTAATTCTCATGAATATGAGATATGACCTCCGATGATTATGGAATAAGAATTAACCAGCTCCGAATCCCGATTGAATATGAATAGTTACTGCGACTGATTTGATGATGATACTTTGACACCGATGGAAACCTTATTAATGAGATTTCTGTCCTTTAAAAACCGCCGACTCCGAAGATTACTGAGAATGCCGTGGAAATGTGAATGCTAGTTAAAAGAGAGCTAACAGATGTTAGAATACTTGGATGACACCGATGACTGCCGAATTCGACTAGTGATGTATCATATTTGAAATTCCGATCTAGTAATTGACCAGATATGGAGGCAGAAGCATAAGAGATCATCTACAACCGAAAGGAAAATAGTTCAAGAATTTTGGAGAACAGTTCTTCTATTTTTGGCAATTCAGAGCAGTTTGGTTCGGGACTGAGTTCAGGGTCGTCAGTTATGCCTTGCAGGAATTTGGAGGACGACACCTCAGTGAACCTTGTCATAGGTTTCGTGAAAGCTGCAATGTTTGCCATCAGATTGAAAACTTTGTGGAAGTTTGTCCTCAGGTCCTACCGAACGGTCTCAAAAGAGAAATTCCTTTCGACCGAAAGCCGTAAGGCAAGATTCAGTAATTCACATCGTTTCAACCGCCACAACAGAACCGATTGGAAATTAATCAGAAATTGAATCAACCTCCGGGGCAACTGGCCCTAGTCCATGCTTTTAATGAGGATCTCTCAGACACAGGCTGCATCTACCAATTACTTAGCAGGTAACAGTTCGATTCTGGTTTTTTGCCCTTTGATTGATAGATATTGATGTACTATTGGCCGTTAAATATTCGATTATTCTTGTTCTGGTTATACGCTCTTGAGATGAGGAATGGTTTTCTTCAAGGTTAGTCTGAAAAATATCAAACTTTGATTTGATGAGAATTTTATCGAATTAATAAATATTATATTCAATTATTAGAATTTGATTATACTGCCTGTATAGATGTTCAACTGAATACAGGGCAATCGAGGAATTGATTTCAGATAATAATCCAAAATCCGATTCGAACTGATAAACAAAAGGAAATCTTTCGCAACGAATTGGTTGATATACCAGAGATTGTGAAGTTTGATAATGTTGTTCCGGATGAGATTCTTGGAATGCCGTTGATTCTCCAAATTGAAAATCAGCTCTAGTCGAAGATCAGATATCATCATTGGAAAATTGAGAAGACATATTTATTTCAGATACCGAATTCAGAATGAGGTATGACTGCTTTGAATTTTATGGTCTTATTGTTGAATGAAAAATCTCTCCTACAAAGTTTGCCAAATTTACTAATCGAATCCTCCAAGAAGTAACTAGCTGAGTTCATAATTACTTCGGCCGATGATTTTCTTATTCATTCGAAGAGTAACACTGATTTTCAGAGTATTTGAGAATTATTTACAGATTTTGCGAACTGAGCAGTTATGCAAGATTCTACCAAAGTACGAATCTTGACGGGATCAAGTTGTCCTGACGATTATTTTATCTCTGAGATGAGATTTCTGTGGACCACTGAAAAATCGAAGCGGTTTATGAATTGGGCCGAGACCTATATCAATGAATGGTATTTGAAAATTTACGAGTCTATCGAGTTCTAATAGCAGATTTATCAAGAAATTCTTATCGTCTGTGAAGCCGATTTGCTCAGTTAATCGAAGAAAGCATCTTTCATCTGAACCGAATCTTATGAGATCAGTATTATTTATTATTTTTATATTGATGATCTTCAGTACATCATTTTTCTTACCGAGATTTTGAATCTATTCTTATTCAGAGGAAGCACGAGATGGATTATAATTTGAGGCAACCGAAGACGCTCGAGACTCAATGTCTGATTCTGGATTTTGAGCTCGTAGCGATCTATTTGATTGAAAGATCTAGTGCCATTTTTCTTGTGAGGAGATTTCCGTAATCCTTTCTGATATTAAGAGTTAAAGTATTTTTCTTTTCAGTCTGAACTGATTATGTGATAGAAGAGATGATTAATTATGCTGAATGATTTTGACTATGAAAGCCGATTTGATCCGGGGAGAATTGAATGCAACAACTGAGGTTCTGAGCAAAAAGATATATTTTTATTTTATCTACTATCGGTAATTCTATTTTGATCGAAGATTGCTACACTTCCGATTTAGAATTCGAAGTAGAGATGAGTAATGTCAGAATTGTGTTTTCGAAAAGAATCCGAATTAATTGAGAAAGATTTGGAACGTACAGAATCTGATTCGAATTTTTTAAGAAGTTAGGGGAATGGGGAATGAAAGTCAGATCTTGGCACCGTTTGAGTTTCAGGTCAGTGCTGATGCCTTCGTTTGAGAGTAATCATTTTTGTTCCAGGCCAGATATTTCTTATTGAGACAGTGACTCTGGGGATTGGGATCGTTGCAAGTCTATGCTGTATTCTTCCAAACGACCGAAAATATGTTGAGGATTTGAAAGAATGAGATTTAGGTTAGAACAAATAAGGAATGATGATTCGAAGTATATGTTTCGATGTTCTTAACTTTCAGCAGTCGACAGCCGACAGAACTGAACCGACGGGCTTTGTTGTACGATTTATTCTGATTCAGAATGGGAATTATGATTAACCTATCGACAAGTTTTTGTTTCGATCGGAGCTACTGATCAAGTCTGGTGTGAATTTTGAGATTCAGAGATTAGTGAGTATTGTTTGAACGACACGTTGACATTATGTGATGAAATTACTCCTACTGTATTCCGTACATAATGACGTATAGACATGTTCAGATGAACTTGACATGTGCGTCAAAAAATTGGTTGCCCAGACTTTCATCGGCATTTGCCCGAATGATTGTTTGGATTTCGAATAGAGATCATCGATTCACATGCTTCTTTTGGAACTTAGAATTGAAGATCGTGGGTATTTGTTATTTGAATGCCATCCGAGAGCAGGGTTACTATGTACCCCCAGAACACGAGGGGTGATACGTTTTTTTCCAGATCAGATGACTATGCTTTTATAGATTATGATGCGCAGCCATCGAGAGTAGTGCTGTGTCATGAAGCCACTGTTGGCAGAATTCTTGATACCTTGTGGAGAGTTCATACAAAGTTAGCTATCAGACGAATATTTTGACAACATGATTCGAAAGAATTATATGAGCAGAAGTGTAAACCCTCATTCGAACAAAGATGATTATTTGGGTCACCTGGGTTGGGACCAGATTTGATTTGAATTTTGAATGAGCAGGTGAAGTTATTCTGACAAGACTGAAGATGACTTTTGTCAGTTTAGACGAGAATAACATCAACTCTGAACAGATAGACGAAGAAATTGGAATTCAGATACTGATCTTTGTAATAGGATCAAAGAGACCGAGTAATTCAGTAGGAATTCTACTTTCAGAGGTTTTGTCAGATAAGTGAAAAGAGAGAATTCGTCTCTGAGATTGATCGATCCTTAAGAGATTTGGAAGAGGATAAGCGATCTTTCCCACGGATTGTTTTATTCCATCTCTTTCTTGTATTCACGACGTATTTTTTTTGTCTTTTGCTGCAGAATATCACCAAATCCTTCAAACAGACATGATTAATATTATGAGACGTTGAGTTGCTCCGACCGATTCCGATTTTTGACCGAACCGAGAAGCTTGTTCTGAAACAAACCGATTCAGTTGAGACAAAACAGTTGAGCCGATATGATGTGAAGAAGAGATTTGGGATGCAGAGTCCGATTCAATGCCTCAATTCCTAGAATTAATTTTGTGATGAGAATTCTTTACGGTTTTGGATTTTTTTTTTGAGATTGAACCACATTTGATTTCGAGGACGAAATCAATTCTTAGAGGGGGAAATTGTAACTCCCCAAAATTTGATTATTTGAGATTTTAGGAGATTGAAATTGATAATTGGAGATTAAGAAATTTGAGGATTTAATTGGAAATTTTGGAAAATTTGATCAAGGACTAGATTGCAATTCCCTTTTTGACTTGGTCATAGATACATATATATGTGTGGATATATTATATATACATATATATATATATATATTAAAGGGTGAGTGAGAGTGTGACTCATCACTCTCTTCCCTTCTTCCTCCTCGTTCCCTCTTCTCTCTCCTCGCAAACCCCCATAGCCGCCCCATCTCCAAGCTTTCCCTTTTGGCTTTGTGCTCGATCTGATCGGTAGATTTTTATTTCAAAGGTAGCTTTGCGATCCCGTAAGCAAGAGCTTCATTTTAACGTAAGTATCTCTTCGATCGGACATACTTCATTTTTTGGATGTTGTTGAAATCGAATGATTTTTGGATATGTTGTTCTTGAGTTAGTGTATATCGTTGTTTTGAAGACGGAATGGAAAAAGAAACGAAGTTTGGATTTATTATTAATTTTTGAAGGTTAATTCAAAAATGGGTGTGTTGAGATTTGTTGGGATTGAGTTTAATTGGAAGGATGATTTGATTATTGCTACAACTTAAATTGTAATTCACCCAAGTGTAGGTTGTCTGCAAGTAATATACTCGTGAGTACGAGATCGATCCACGGAGAGGATGCTGTAAGTTTAATTTTAGCAATGATATATTATAGATGGAAATATTATTATAAAACTTCAAATACACAAATTATAAAATTGTCAAGGCTTCAAAGGTTCATTGTTGGTTTATTTAAGATTGCTTAACAAAAATCAATAAAATAAACTAAAATAAGAATAAACATAAAAGAACAATGAAATATTTAAACAAATATATCATATAATATAGTTCCCACTATATTAAATTCAGATTAACCGATATTTAATACATGGTACCCATAATATATATATATAAATGCATAAATATAAACATAAAAGAACAATTAAATATTTAAAAAAATATATCATATAATATAGTTCCCACTATATTAATATCAGATTAACCGATAATTAATATATGGTACCCATAATATATATATAAGTGCATAAATATAAATTTATAAAAAAGTAAATGTTAGATCAAAATCACCATATTTTATTTAGAACAACCGGCAGACCCACGCTATCGTCTAAATAAAATATATGACTTTTTTATGTTAGTTGCGGAAATGTAAATGTGAGTTGCGGAAAAAAGTAAATGTTAATTGCACAAAGTAAATATTAGTTGCGAGAAAGTAAATGTTAGTTGCGAGAAAGTAAATGTTAGATCAAATCACAATATATTATTTAGAACAACCGACAGAGCCACACTTTTGTCTAAATAATATATATGACTTTATTATAAATTGACACATATATTTATAGTATATAATTATTGTAGTATTTATTGGATTATATTAGACAACAAATCAAGGTAACCACATTCAATGTACCAAGTATTTGATGTAAATAGATAACAATAAATCATTTCAAATTATACCTACAAATAAAGATCAATTAGTAAAACAAAATAAAAAATAGAAAAAGAAAAAATATACAAAATATAAACAATCTTACTTGACCAACAATGAAACATTTTCACCTTGACATAAAAGGATTTAGCTTGCCATGAACATAAGACTCAAGAGTAAGGATAAAAGAAATTTCATACTTAAACTTGGAGAAATATGCACACTCAAACTCTTATTATTACACACACAATATTTATTTTACAAGTGAGGAATTTTTCTACACTTTTGTACACTACAAATCTTATACAACACATCTATTTATAGGCCAAATGAGAGCAAAGAGTTCAAGGCTCATTAAATTTGGAATAGTAAAGTTGGTGGGTGCTTGTCTCCTTGAATGTCAATACCATGACCCAACTTTAATTGGTATGTTTGATGCCTTAGACCACCGATTCAGCCTTTCCATTCAACATAGAACACGCATGATATTTTGTGTAGATGTGTTTGGACATATAATTCATCTCTTTTGGGTAAAAAAGTGAAATAGTTTATGATATTTTTACTACAAGTTGGTCATAGTAAAAGTTAAATATGTCTCCATTTGATGTTTGATTATTTTGATCATCTTAATGAGGTTTTTGGAATTTCTTGTCTTCTACAAAGTTGAAGATGCCTCTTTTGTAATTCTACAGGATTTGAGATTACTCCAATATGACCTTTTTAGCTTGAGTAATTTTATTTTTACTAAACCTGCGCAAAACATAAAATACAACTTTTTTAGTAAAATATTTAAATATAAACACATAACACTAAAATAATACAAATTTCATAATTTTAATGAAACTTTAATTTTAAAAAAAACTTTTTAACATATAAATTACAAATTTTAAGATTCATCACACCCCCAAACCGGCTAATTACTAGTCACTTAGTAATAAAATATCATAAAATCACAAGTTAGATTTTTATTCCTTAATATATATATTCAAATTTTCAAAATTTAACATTTTAAAAACACACTCTGTAAGGAGATCATATGTTTATTTATAAATCTTGTTATCAACTAATATATTAATAATATAATTGGATGGGTTATACGTATATATTTCACACAATATCAAAATATTAAATATATATAATTTTTTAATAAATATTTTCTAAAAACTTTGAGAAAAATATAATCAAAATGATAATAGAAGTCATTTTAATAACATGTATATCATCAGGAATATTAATGTAAAAGTCTCAACTCCATATTCTCTCGGGTTATGATATTTTATATATAGCTGTTTTTCACTCATGAAGTTGAAAGAAAATTATACACTTATTGAAAATGCCTAATATGTAAAGCAGACAATCAAATAACCTAATATTGAAAATAAGATAGGATAATTTACAAAGAATAAACCCATTTTGTTTTTTTTTCAATGTTTTTTTTTTGTTTTTTTTTTTTGGTTTTTGCACTTGGCTGCAAAGTTGTTTTTACAAAACCAAATAACTACAATAAACTTTGAATATGTAACTTTTTTTTTCTCTTTTTTTTAATTCAAAGTTTATTTATTTATTTATGAGGTAAATCTATTAAAAATTTACCATGAAAGCTATAATAGTGATATTAATACTCTACATCATTACAATCAAACTTTAAACAACTTTGCAGTCAATTTTTATATGCACAATTTTTTTTTTCAAAATGGGTTTAATCTAGTAATCAACCATTTTTTAATAATCAATAAAAGCTTATAAGTTGTTTTCTCAATTCTCACCTCTCACTCACAAAATTTATGTGAGTATAGATTGCACTTTTACAATTTAATTTCTTCAATTATACATGTTATTATTCATTCAATCAATATCACTTTAACTATATATTCATAAAAGTTTTAGAAAATATGTTATTTGAAAACACACAATTATATATTATTTATAACTTATATCCCATCAATTATATATTTTCTATTAAATTGGTAAAAAGAAGTGTGAATAAACATATATACAAAAAGACTTTATTTTCTTAGTAGTTTGCAATTTAAATATATACGGAATATTAAAATCTAATCTATTGTGATAATATGATAAATAAAAACTAATGCGTGTCAGGAGTTTTTCGCTCCTTACGCTGCCATTGAAAAAGAAAAATTAATATTATTATAGCAATATATATATTTTTTATTTTTAAAATTTTAATAATTTTTTTTTAGAGATAAACCCTCCCCCAAACCTGAATATGACATTGTTTTTAGTTTTTCTTTTTAAAGAAAAATAAAGAGTACATGATGAAAGAGATATCACTTGGAATTTATTGAAGATGAGGAACAAACACAAACCATTTTGTGACATGTTGAATCAATGATCCAGTTTTCTTTTCTTACAGGTTGGTTGAGACCAATTGATATTTGTTATAGCCGAATCAGGTTGATGAACAAAAGCTTGGAGATCATCAATTAATTGGTCTTCATTCGAAGCAGAGATGAGCATCCTTCATGAATTTTCTGAAATGAAATTTTGTTCCACAGCTACATCAAGAAAAGTCAACAAACCATCATAATAGTTATTGATATTCAACAAGCCAACATGTTTATTATGAATATTAAGTTGTGCCCAAGAAACAACATGAAAAATTTCTTCTAAAGTACCAAAACCACCAGGTAAGACAATAAAAGCATCAGAATTTTCTATCATTTTAGTTATTTTCTCGTACATTGATGAAACTTTCAACTCTTCCCCAACCGTAACACCTGTAATATTTCCTTCAGCTAAAGCTGTAGGAATAATACCCAAAACCTGACTACCTCTAAGATGAGCTGCTGTTGAAATAGATCCCATTAACCCAATATTGCCTCCTCCGTATACCAAGTGAATTTTTCTCTCTGCTAACTTGTTTCCAAGATTAATTGCTGCATCAACAAATATTTCACTCTTTCCAGTATTAGAACCACAAAATACACAAATATTTTTCAATTTTTGTGAAGCAGATCCTGCCATGTTTTTTTCTTTTCTTTTCTGCAAAAATATAGAGATAGTTGAGTGATTTTATAAGAAAAACAAGGAATACGACAACAATAGGAATACAGGTGTGAACATAATAACGAAAACAATAAAAATAATAATATATAATAATGACATGCATGCGTATATACAGTGATTGTGGCTCACAGTGTTCCTCAATATTTATGAGTCGAGGGTTGGCTTACCATCCAATTTTCTTATAAATTGGCAAATATGGTCTTTTTTAGTCAGATTCCCAAGACCATTACCATGACGCTGTGCTTGGAATAGTTTCCATAAACGGAGAAGTTGACTTTGCACATCTCCACTAGAATGCGTCTCAGAGTCAATGAGATATCATCTAATGACTCTTTACTCAGCCATTCTTAATGAAATCAATTTTATCTTCTCTATTTGTGGAAACATATCCCAAAGATCTGCATCGTCTATCTCAAGTCCATCTGGCACATTTATGACAAACATTCTAACCTCTTGGCCCTCCTTTTCTTCGCATAGGTGCTTTTTCCTAGTCCATACATATTTCGAACAAGTAAGAATTTTGGAACTTCACCACCCAATCGAACTTTGGCTTCAATTATAAGACGAATATCCTCTGGGAATTCTTTTTGCATAAGCATTCTCAAATCTTTCACATCTGCCTTCATAAATCATTCTCAAAACTTTTTTTAGAAACAGATGGAAAATATTTACCATGTTCTTTGATAGCTCCATCAATTTTGAAAATAAAGAAATTTATATTTTTTTTTCAATTATTTTGGGAAATTGAAATAAAACCGACTAAAAAAAGTCACGGAGTACCGTTATCTGCCACTTAACCGGGAAGTGAACTCAATTCTGCAAAAATAAAATGAAAATATAAGTAACAATTAATTTGGATCATATAAAGGCCATAAACTCATCATTAAGAATTTCATTTTCTAAAAATGTTTTAAGCCTTTGCCCATTAACTTTAAACACATTATTATTTTGAGGATTTTCAACATCAACAGCACCATGAGGATAAAATTTTTTTACAACATATGGACCTGTTCCATCGTGATCTAAGTTTTTCTGGAAACAAATTCAAGCGAGAATTATAAAGTAAAACTTTTTTTCCAATTTCAAACGATTTTCTCATAATATTTTTATCATAAAAAACTTTTGTTTTATCTTTATAAATCTTTGCATTTTTATATGCATTATTTCTTTAATTCTTCTAGTTCATTCAGTTGCAATTTTCTTAATTTAGATGCATCATCTAAATTAGTATTAAATGCTTTAATAGCCCAATAAGCTTTATGTTCAATTTCAACAGGTAGATGACAATGCTTACCAAAAAATAATCTATATGGTGATATCCCCAATGATGTTTTAAATGCAGTTCTATATGCCCATAATGCATCACTTAATCTTAAAGACCAATCTTTTCGATTTGGATTAACCGTTTTTTCCAAAATTTGTTTTATTTCTTTATTTGCATGTTCAACTGACCATTCGTTTGAGGGTGATATGGAGTAGAAACTTTATGTGTAATACCATATTTTCTTAACAACGAAGAAAATGATTTATTTATAAAATGACTTCCCCCCATCACTTATTATAGCTATAGGTATCCCAAATAGACTAAAAATATTTTCTTTCAAAATTTTTATCACAACTTTATGATCATTAGTTCTACATGAAATTGCTTCAATCCATTTTGAAACATAATCAACAACCACTAAAATATAAGTAGAATCCAAAAGATAATGGGAATGGACCCATAAAATCTATTCCCCAACTGTCAAATATTTCAATAACATTATTGGATTTAAAGGCATCATGTTTCGTTTTGAAATTGAACCCATTTTATGACAATTTTCACAAGATTTGCAAAATGAATGCGTATCTTTGAATAAAGAAGGCCAATAAAATCCACATTGAAAGATTTTTGCAAGCTGTTTTCTTTGACAAAAAATGACCTCCATATGCCTCAGAATGACAAAATTTAATGACACTACTTACCTCATTGTCTGGGTATGCAACGTCGAAAAATTTGATCAGGACAATACTTAAACAAATAAGGATCATCCCAATAAAAATTTTTGACCTCTTTCAAGAATTTATTTTTATCTTGTGAACTCCAATGAGAAGGCATTTTATTTGTCACAATAAAATTTACAATATTAGCAAACCAAGGCATAGTAGTAGCATAAAATAGTTGATCATACCGAAAAATTTTCATTTATTGGTATTTCATTTTGAGACGATTCAAAAATTATTCTTGATAAATGATCGGCTACTACATTTTCTTTTCCTTTTTTATCTTTTATTACAAGATCAAATTCTTGTAACAACAAAATACATCTTATTAATCTCGGCTTAGCATCTTGTTTATTTGATAAATATTTTATGACAGAATGATCATTATAAACAATAGTAGTAGAACCAATTAAATAGGATCGAAATTTATCTAATGCAAACACTACTGAAAGTAATTCTTTTTCAGTTGTTGAATAATTGATTTGAGCACTATTTAAGGTTCTACTAGCATAGTAGATCATATGAGGTTTACCTTCTTTTCTTTGTCCTAACACGGCTCCTACAGCATAATCACTTGCATCACACGTTAATTCAAATGGTAAAGACCAATCAGGGAGGTTTGTAAAATAGGTGATGCAGTTAAAAGATTAATTATCTTTTTAAAACCAGTTTCACATTCTTGATTCCATTCAAATTGTGCATCTTTTGTTAAAAGATTTGAAATTGGTTTCGATATTATGCTAAAAATTTTTTTGAATATTCTATAAAATCCCGCATGACCCAAAATGATCGAATTTCTTTGATCGTGTTTGGTGATGGTAAATTAGAAATAACATCAACATTAGATTTATCAACTTCAATTTCTTTTTCATATATGACATGCCCTAACACAATTATGGATTTAACCATGTAAGTGACATTTTTCCCAATTTAAAACAAGATTTTTTTCTTCACATCTTTTTAAAACTTCTTCCAAATTTTAAGACATTTTCCAAATGAGTTTCCAAAAAACAGTTATATCATCCATAAAAACTTTCACAAATTCTTTAATCATGTCACTAAAAATTACTTAGCATGCATCTTTGAAAAGTAGCAGGAGCATTACATAAACCAAATGACATTCTTTTAAAAGCAAAAGTTCCTGAATGAACAAGTGAAAGTAGTTTTTTTTCTTGATCTTCTAATGATATTGGTATTTGATAATACCCCGAATACCCATCAAGAAAACAATAATAAGGATTACCTGCCACTTTCTTTAAAATTTGATCTAAAAAATGGTAACGAAAAGTGATCTTTTCTAGTTGCATCATTTAATTTTCTATAATCAATGAACATACGCCAACTAGATGGAATCCTAGCTTGTAATAAATCTCCTTTTTCATTTTTTTATAACAGTGATGCCTGATTGTTTTGGTACTACTTGTGTTGGACTTACCCATTTAGTATCCGAGATTGGATAAATAATTCCGGAATCTAATAATTTTAACACTTCAGTTTTAACAACTTCTTTCATGTGTGGATTTAATCTTCTTTGAGGTTGTTGATATGTTTTAGAATTTTCTTCCAAGTGAATTCTATGCGTACAGATTAAAGGATTTATACACTTTTATATCTTGCAAAGTCCATCCAATTGAATTTTTGTGTTTTTTAAGTAATATTATTAAATCTTCTTCTTGTTTTGGTAAGAGGGTAGAAGATATTACAATAGAATATGTTTGATTTTCACCAAGAAAAGCATATTTTAGTTCTTTTGGCAAAGGTTTTTAATTCAAATTTTGGATGATCATCTTCTTCTACTTCTTCAAGTTCATTAATTTCTTCAAATAACTTTGATTTAAAAACACTTTCCACTGAACAAACTTCAGATTGTTGATTTAAGTTTTCTTGGTGTATATTTTCTTCCACAATTGTTTCTATTGCATTATCATCTTCATCTTCATTAATAATTGGTTGTTTACATAAGTTGAACACATTAAGTTCTAAAGTCATATTTCCAAAAGATAATTTCATTATTCTATTTCGACAATTAATTAAAGCATTTGAAGTTGCTAGAAATGGACGTTCTAATATTACTGAAATTTCATTATGCACTTCTATTGGTTGTGTATCCAAGACAATAAAATCCACAGGATATATGAATTTATCGACTTGAACTAACACATCTTCTACGATACCTCTAGGTATTTTGATTGACCTATCGGCTAGTAGAAGAGTAACAGATGTTGGTTTTAAATCTCCCAACTTAAGTTTTTCATAAACTGAATAAGGAAGTAAATTCACACTTGCTCCCAAATCTAACAAAGCTTTTTTAATTTTATTTTTTCCAATAATACATGAAATTGTTGGACAACCAGGATCTTTATATTTCAAAGTAGAATTAATTTGAATAATAAAACTTACTTGTTCAGTTCAGACTGCTTTCTTCTTTATATGCAATTGTCTTTTCACAGTACATAAATCTTTTAAAAATTTTTGCATAAGAAGGCACTAGTTTAATAGCATCTAATAATGGAATATTGATTTTTACTTGTTTAAAAACTTCATAAATATCAGAATCATTTTTTTGTTTTTTATTATTTAATCATGCATGAGAAAAATGAACATGTTTATTTTGACTCACATATTACTTCAGATAATTTATCATCAACTTTCTTATTATTAGGATTCAAAGCATCATCTTTATGAAAAGTATCAAGATTTTCATCCTTACTCTTTGAGTTTAAATGATCTTTGTTGTCATCACTATATGGAATCATTAACTATTTTACCACTTCTAAGAGTAATAACAGCTTTTACTTGATCAAATTTATCTTGATTTTGATTTTTTAGGATTAGGTTGTGGTTTGAGATGGAAATTTTCCTTTTTCATGAATATTAAGTGCGGATGCAAATTTTGCAAGAGTTTTCTTTCAAATCATTCATAGATTGAATGTTTTGAATATATGATAGACTCTTGCTTTTGAATGTATGCATGAAATTTCATCTTCAAAATGTTTTCTTGGAGGTGGGATATAAAGAACATAACCTTGATGATTTTGATTATTTTGAAAAGGTTGTTGTGAAGGTTGTGCATTATTATCGTTCCTCCAACTAAATTAGGATGATTTCTCTAACCAGGATCATATGTTTGTTAAAAAGGATATAATGTTGGTTTTTTAAAATTTTAACATAATTGGCTTGTTCATGGAGACATTCTTTAAATGAAGGCAAAGTAGGACAATTTTTTGTAAGATGATCATGTGTGTCACATATATGACAAACAATTTCTTGAACACTTTTTAATTGATCACTCTTTTTCATTTCTAATGACTCAATTTTTCTTGCTAAAGATGCAAGTTTGTCTTGAATATCTACATTCATCATTAAGATGGTAAATACCAACCCCATTTGTTGAATTATTGGTTTTACTTGGTGGTTCAATTGAGCCTATATTATCCCAATTTTGAGCATTTTCTACTAATGACTCCAAATATTCCATTGCTTTATTTGGGTTTTTATCTTCAAAAGTTCCATTACACATGAATTCTATCATTTGTCTATCTTTAGGTATTAAACCTTCATAAAAGTGAGAAACTATCCTCCATATTTCAAAACCATGATGTGGGCATGTATTAAGTAACTTTTTATATCTATCCCAACATTGATAAAATGTTTCCCTTTGGTTTTGAGAAAAGTTGTAATTTGTCTCTTTTAAAAGAGTTTGTTCTATGGGAAGGGAAAAACTTTTTTAGAAATTGTTGTTGCATTTCTTCCCATGATGTTATTGAACTTGATCTCAAATTTTGCAACCATGTTTTAGCTTTATCTTTTAAAGAAAAAGGGAAAAGTTTTAATCGAACAATATCCATGCTACAATTTTGATCATTATAAGTGTTGCAAACCTCCTCAAATTTCCTTAAATGCAAATATGGATTTTCAGAATCTATGCCATGAAAATTTGGTAAAAGTTGAATAATTTGAGGTTTTAAAATTGAAATTAGATGCATCAGAAGGAAAAACTAAACAAGATGGTGTACTAGTTCTTATTGGATTCATATGGTGCCTAAGGGTTCTTGGTTGTTCATGTTCTTGATTATTATTATTATTATTATTATCATCTTGATTATTAGAATTATCCTCCATGTTTAAAATATTTTCAAATACTCGAACAAGTCTACCACTTTGTGTACGACTCCAAACAATCATACAATTAAAAACAACATACTATTTACATAAATAACATAAATAAAAAAAATTAAACTTAATTTATACCTCCCCGACAACGGCGCCAAAAACTTGCTACAACTTAAATTGTTAATTCACCCAAGTATAGGTTGTCTGCAAGTAATATACTTGTGAGTACGAGATCGATCCACGGAGAGGATGCTGTAAGTTTAATTTTAGCAATGATATATTATAGATGAAAATATTATTATAAAACTTCAAATACACAAATTATAAAATTGTCAAGTCTTCAAAGGTTCATTGTTGGTTTATTTAAGATTTCTTAACAAAAATAAATAAAAGAAACTAAAATAAGAATATACATAAAAAAACAATGAAATATTTAAACAAATATATCATATAATATAGTTCCCACTATATTAAATTCAGATTAACCGATATTTAATACATGGTACCCATAATATATATATAAATGCATAAATATAAACATAAAAGAACAATTAAATATTTAAACAAATATATCATATAATATAGTTCCCACTATATTAATATCAGATTAACTGATAATTAATATATGGTACCCATAATATATATATAAGTGCATAAATATATATTTACATAAAAGTAAATGTTAGATCAAATCACCATATTTCATTTAGAACAACCGGCAGAGCCACGCTATCGTCTAAATAAAATATATGAATTTTTATGTTAGTTGCGGAAATGTAAATGTTAGTTGCGAAAAGTAAATGTTAATTGCAGAAAGTAAATGTTAGTTGCGAGAAAGTAAATGTTAGATCAAATCACAATATATTATTTAGAACAACCGTCAGAGCCACGCTATTGTCTAAATAATATATATGACTTTATTATAAATTGATACATATATTTATAGTATATAGTTATTGTAGTATTTATTGTATCATATTAGAAAACAAATCAAGGTAACCACATTCAAGGTACCAAGTATTTGATATAAATAGATAACAATAAATCATCCAAATTATACCTACAAATAAAGATCAATTAGTAAAACAAAATAAAAAATAGAAAAAAAAAGAATATACAAAATATAAACAATCTTACTTGACCAACAATGAAACCTTTTCACCTTGACATAAAAAGATTTAGCTTGCCATGAACATAAGACTCAAGAGTAAGGATAAAATAAATTTCATACTTAAACTTGGAGAAATATGCACACTCAAACTCTTATTATTACACACACAATATTTATTTTACAAGTGAGGAATTTTTCTACACTTTTGCACACTACAAAGCTTATACAACACATCTATTTATAGGCCAAATGAGAGCAAAAGTCCAAGGCTCATTAAATGTGGAATAGTAAAGTTGGTGGGTGCTTGTCTCCTTGAATGTCAATACCATGACCAACTTTAATTGGCATGTTTGATGCCTTAGGTCACCGATTCAGCCTTTCCATTCAACATAGAACACGTAGAAAATTTTGTGTAGATGTGTTTGAACATATAATTCACCTCTTTTGGGTAAAAGGTAAAATAGTTATGATATTTTTACTACAATCTGGTCATAGTAAAAGTAAATCTGTCTCCATTTTGATGTTTGATTATTTTGATCATCTTAATGAGGTTTTTGGAATTTCTTGTCTTCTACAAAGTTGAATGCCTCTTTTGTGATTCTACAGGATTTAAGATTACTCCAATATGACCTTTGTAGCTTGAGTAATTTTATTTTTACCAAACCTGCGCAAAACATAAAATACAACTTTTTTAGTAAAATATTTAAATATAAACACATAACACTAAAATAATACAACTTCATAATTTTAATGAAACTTTAATTTTAAAACAAACTTTTTAACATATAAATAATTACAAATTTTAAGTTTCATTAATTATGAGTTGTTGGAATTGATATATTGATGTTTGTATTTCTGGATATTCGAATTTATAGCCGTTATGCCGTCGGTTCGAGTTTTGAATATCATCGTGTTTGAATTGATCGATCCGGGTTTTGTTTGAATTGAGAAGTTGATAATGGGTCTATATTAATCTTCATTTCAGGTTTGGTTGAAGTTAGTCGGGCTTGAGCAATGATTCGAAGTTGATTCATTAGAAGTTGAAGAACAGTTTGTATCAAATTTTATTTCGAAGATTATTTGACTTTAATGAATATTGATTGAGAGATTATTTGGTGTTGATTTCCAGATTTGGAGCACCAATCGAATCGAGAATAAGGTAAATGACGACATCGAAGTGAAAGGGATGAATACTCGAGTTTTCGATTAACTCTCGAGTCCCTAAAATTGCATACATGCATGTTTATTTGCTTTTGATTGATTACGTATTTGAATTGAATTATGCGAATGTATTTCGAATCTCCCATGCATTCACATTGAGCCGAGTTATTTGTTTCTATCTTGGAGTGGTCTTGGATTTCGAGATTTTCCAAGAGCTAGAATGCTCCTTATTTTTCGATTTAGACGATTTGGGGACTTTAAGCGAGTACTTGGGTTGTTGACGTCTCCCAGGTTCTACATACTCCTTATAGTTGCTCCAAAGTCTAGAGGAGCGAGATATATCGCATTCACCTCGATCGGGAGAGTCGGTGATTTGTGGTGATATCTTGGCCTTGGGATCCCAACGACGATTCAAAAACAAAATCCCTTTGAGTATTCGATTTAAAAGATCTTGAATCCTGATGACATGCATTGCATTTTATTGCATTTCAAATCGAATTGTTATTAGATTCTTGTCGTTGAATTACTACGTGAATTGCATGTCTAGTTGACTTCCTTTATATTTGAGATTACATGTTTGTTGACATTTTATCATGTTTCGATGTATTACTTGATATTTCCTATTATGTCTCTTTTACTGGGAATATTATTCTTACAGGATTATCCGGCTGTCGTTTTGTTTGTATTTGTACATGATGGCAGGTTGGGCAGGATCAAGACAGAGGCAACACGCTAGGGGTTGAATTGATAGAAGTGAGGCCTTGATGTTTTGGAGTCGACTATGTTTTCGAATTCTTTTACATCTTTTGAGTTGTATAACTTGGATCGAAACATGCTTAAAACTCTATCGATCGAGACTTGGTGTTGATTTTAGGTAACTTTTAAAAGAATGCTTTTGATATTGACATTTGTTATTGCATGTCTTTCCACACCCCTGTGTTATTTGTGAATTTGATTTCATGTCAAAAACAGGCTCGGAAAACCTCTGTACTGCCCGAACCTTTCTGCCCAGCAAGCTTGCGCGCGAGTGAGATTGCATCTCGCGCGTGCGCGAGGCGTATCCGATGGCCCTGGAAATTTTCCCCCGCGCGCGCGAGACCTGCATCTCGCGCGGGCGCGAGCCACCCAAAAGTTTCAGATTTATTGTGGCTTATTGATTATTTAATCCGAGAATAGAGGTTTAGATTTGAGGCCTCACAGTGTTTGATTATTGGATTTATCACCTGATTATTTTTTCATACAATATACTGCTAAATTAGAATTCAAATCCGTAATTGTTTGAATCATCTAATTTGTGAAGCAACTGCAATTAATAATCATCCGCTTGTGAGTTTATTAAATTGTAGGAACAACGATTGACTAGATTAAATACATCTTCTTGTGTATGTGTTGTCTAGGTTCATCAGTTTTACTAGTTTGCATGTTGCCTTGGATTTAAATCTAATCGCTTGTATTGAGTTAATTCATTGGTAAGGGTTAATTTAGAACGCTTGTGTCTAGTTAACTAAGATTAAGATAAAACAAGAATTAAATTTCCAATGATGAATATTCGATGATAATTAATTATTTTCAGATAATCCATGATCGAATGAATAATTTCAAGGGTGTATTCGACCAATACCAAGACTTGTTAATCTATTGATTTCTCGTATTTTTAATTCTTGCATGCTAGTTGATAGATTTAATTTTAATTGATTTTAGTTTTAGTATTTAATTTCAATTCCAAAAATCCCCTATTTATTCATTTTCAGTATTTTTAAGAACACAAATAAATTTCACCTTCCTTATGGGAATGATCCCTACTCTCGCTACTACATGTTTATTTTGTTAATCTGAGTTGGGTTAATTTGGGCGCGATACGACTGAGCGTTACCAAATTTTGGCTCCGTTTCCGGGGAAGGCGTTTAATTTGATTGTATTCTTTTATTTTTCTTTTCATTATTTTGTTTATTTTATTTCCCCTAGTGCTTCTCGGGTTTGTTAATTCTTACAGGAGAATCTTCTGAAGAAGAATTCCCCTACGATTCGGAGATAGAAAGAACTTTGCATAAGCGTAGGAGACAAGAAGAGGACGAGCTACATGTTGAAAATCTTACAAGAGCAATGACTGACAACGCAAATCTAAGCTTGAGACAACTGGGCACTCCTGATTTAACCCAGCAACCTTTATGTATTACTTTTCCTACTCTAGAAAATAATGCTATATTTGAGTTGAAATCTAGATTAATTCACTTACTGCCTTCGTTTCATGGTCTTGCAGGTGAGGATCCCCACAAACACTTGATGAAATTCCATGTGGTATGCATGAGCATGAAATCCCATGGAGTAACGGAGGAGCAAATCCAGCTGAGAGCCTTTTTTTTCTTTAAAGAATGCTGCGAAGGATTGACTATACTACTTACCTCCTGGATCCATCACTACTTGGACAGATATGAAGAGAATTTTTTCGGAGAAGTACTTCCCAGCTTCTAGAGCAGTAAACATCAGGAAAGAGATCTATGACATCAAACAATATACAGGAGAGCCACTTCACGAATATTGGGAGCAGTTCAAAAATATGTGTGCTAGTTGTCCGCAACATCAGATAAGTGAAAACCTGTTAATTCAATATTGCTATGAAGGTTTGTTGCCTCATGACAGGAGTATGCTAGATGCGGCCAGTGGAGGAGTGTTAGTTGATAAAACACCGCAAGTTTCAAGGAACCTAATAGAGAATATGACTGTCAATTCTCAGCAATTTGGCACCAACAGAAGTGATTCTGCACCCAGAAGGAGTAATGAGGTAAATGTTTCTTCCCTTGAACAACAACTAATTGATCTGACGTCTCTTGTGCGTCAAATGACTGTAGGGAATGGACAAAATGTGAAAAAGTGTGGAATTTGTGCGGCGATGGGGCATTCAACTGATATGTGTCCCACACTTCAATAGGAAACGGTCGAACAAATGAATGCCACTGGAGGATTTCCCGGGCCACCACAACAGAAGTATGATCCTTATTCCAACACATACAATCCAGGTTGTAAGGATCATCCCAATCTTAGATACAGAAACCCTCCGGTGAATCAGCCTGCACTTCACGTGCAACCGAATACTCAATCTTACAGGCCATCGTATCATCCTCCACCACAACGTCCTCGATTTCCAGTGCCTGGTGAGTTTCTAGAAAGCATTGTTAAGGATCTTGAAACTAATACTTTAAATTTTCAATAGGAAATGAGAGCAAGTATCCAACACTGGAACACCCAGGTGGGGCAGTTGTCAACCGCCATTAATAGGTTGGAGGCACAAAATTCTAGCAGCTTACCATCACAGACAGTGGTGAATCCGAAGGAGAATGTGAGTGCAATCACTTTGAGGAGTGGAAGAGAGTTGAAGGTTCATGAAGAAGTTGTGAAAGAACAAGTACATAATGAAGATGTGAGGTAATCTAAGGTAGAGGAGGATGAGAAAGTTCAAAGAATGCACCAAGAGGTAATTTTCCTCCCCTTTCTGAGTATAAACCTGTACCCCCTTTTCCCCTTGCATTGAAAGTGTCTAGGAAGGATGAAGGTATTAAGGGGTTGTACGAAACTTTTCGTATATGTGAGGTAAATATTCCATTGTTAGATGCTATTAAGCAAGTACCTCGCTATGCTAAGTTTTTGAAAGAATTATGTACTGCGAAAAGACAACATAAGTTGAAGAGATGTAAAAAAGTTGAACTAGGAGAACAGGTTTCTGCCGTGATTCGGAGAAAGACACCTGAAAAATGCAAGGATTCAGGTATGTTTTCGATTCCTTGTAAAATAGGAGATGTTCAACTTGATACGGCCATGTTAGACTTAGGATCATCGATTAATGTCATGTCATACTCTGTTTATGCTTTCTTAAAACTAAGGCCTTTGAATGAAACTGCAACTGTTATTCAGATGACTAATAGATCTACTATTTATCCTAGGGGTGTGATCGAGGATGTTCTTGTGCAAGTTGGTAATTTGTTTTTTCCTGCTGATTTTTATGTGCTTGACATGAAAACCAATGATTTGAAGAGCCCCATTTTGCTAGGAAGACCATTTCTTAAAACTTCAAAGTCTGTTATAGATGTTAATAATGGTACTCTCACTATGGAATTCGATGGGGAGATTGTCAAGTTTAATATTTTTGATAACCTGAATTTTCCTAGTTCTGAAAGTGCTGTTAATAATCTTGATATCAATGATTACTTGTCACAAGAACACAAGAAAGTTGTGAATGAGTGTAAGTTGAAGGAAGTAGTAGCAGGACCTGTTAAAATTTCTCTTTCTGATCTGCAGGCACCCGAAGTTGAAGAACCTAGAATTTCTAGGAATTCAAAGAAAAGACCAAAATTAACTGTGAAAGTGCTCAAATGGGTGAAAGTGGACAAGGGAATTAGATATGAACCACCATGAGGAACTGAAGCATATAGTAGGCCGAAGACTGTAAACAGAGGCGCTGGCTGGGAGGCAACCCATTGTTCTTTCCTTTCATTTAGTTTTTTTTTTTGTTTTTTTTTCGTTGTTTTCAGAACCTAGTGTCGCCACCTCCACAGTCCGAGTTTCAATATGATTCTTCTGTTATTCCGTCAGACATGGAAGAGGACGACACCGCCTACACTTGAACCAGGGGAGTTCTGTTTTACATTTTCATCGCATTGTCATTTTGTTATTTGTGTTGTTGTGTTTGTGTTTTTTGTGTTCTGAAGCATTGAGGGCAATGCTTTAGATAAGTGTAGGGGGGTGCATTCATTGCATAGCATTTGTTTTATTGCGTATGTGCATATAGTTCATGCATTGTTTGTTTGTGTTTTTTGTTTGTTTCGTATGCATAAGTAGGATTGAGATTGTTAGCCTATGATGATGAAGTAAAAAAAAATTGAATTTTGAAAAATTTTACTCTTGATTGGACATGAGAAACCGTAGGTTGAATTGTGAATAATCTTAAGCACACATGTTTAACCAGTGAATTGTAGCGATGTATTAGATGATGTTGATGTCTGTTGGATCATTACACGACAATAGGTGTTTGTGGAACTTGATAGTTTCTTGAATCTCGATGATCTTGTTGATATGACATATACGATCTTGGGCGCACCTGTTCAAAAATTTTGTATTGAAAATTTTGTGAAAATAAAATTAACTTCATCCGGGTTATGAGCAAGAAGATTGAAATCCTAATTATCTTGCTTTTGGCTTAGTATGTGGATTAAATGGGGTTAAAATTTTGAAAAATTTTAAAATAACAATTCCATCCGAGCTTGGAATGTGATTGCAATTCTAGTCACTATTTCATAGCTAAGTTTGCAGACCTAATGTGATTGTAGTTTCATCCGGGCTATATACGAGGGGATTGAAATTCGAATCCTATCTTAGTTATAGCTAAGTTTGCGGGTAATTATTGGGGCTTAAGAAAAATCGAGTGCAAAATCCAACGGTGCGTAATTATATCTCAAGAGAGTTGTGTTGTGTTGAGAGATTATTGAGATGAGGGTTCTTGACGGTGAAACTTACACTGAATTTTTATAGGTCGGCGAACAGTCTTGAAACTTTGTCTTTTGAAGTTGCATGTAGCTGGGGTAACATGACACACACACACGTTCACATTCTACTGAAGGTGTATCATAGATAATCGAGAGTAGTTGTAAGCTTGTTTTTGTGTGGAAAAACTTCTCTTAGGTTATGTTATGCATGATTCGTCCTCGCTTACGTTTTTGTTATGTTTTTATTTTGTTTTTGCATGACTTGCTCGAGGGCGAGCAAGAATTAAGTGTTGGGGAATTTCATAGTCGTGTTTGTGTTGCATATTTAATATCATTATGTTGTTGTTTTGCATGCATTTATGTGTTTTAATTTAGTATTTTGTTCGTATTTCATTTGTCGTGTCTTCATAACGTGCTCCCGGGTTTATTTTGTAGGACGTGGAATTTTGAAGAATATTTCGGACAGAACTTTCCTCGCTCGATCTGCTGAACTCTACCGATCGAGCGAGGGAGATGAAGAAAGGAAGAATGGAAAACAGAGAATTGGCCGCTCGATCTGCCAAATTCTACCGATCGAGCGGCCAAAAGAAGAAAAGTGGATTTCGAGATAGAGTTTTGCTCGCTCGATCCGTCAACTTATACAGATCGAGCGAGCCGCGAAAATCTGGAAAGAGTTTTTTAATTTAGGAAACTCTATTTTTAAGGATTCTAGTATTTAGGTATTTATTCCGTTTTTCTGAGAGGATTATCAGACTTTTGGGAGATAGAACACGGAGTATTCCTTGGCGGCTAGGTTTTTGTTCTATCTTTTCTTTGATTTATTCTCCTCTTTTGATTTTTCTTACAAATTTTCATGAATACTTGTGGCTAGACTTTTAATACTTGGTTGAGGAAGACAAGACCTTGGATTTTTCTATTTGTGAGATTCTATTTTTCATTTTTAATTCCAATTGTGTGGGGACCTCGGGTGCTAATCAAATCTTATAGGGCGATTAATAACTAAAAATAGCTAATCTGCACTACCGGACAATTGGCGAGGCAAAAACGCGTTTTTTTTTTCTTTTTTTTTTTTGAAGAAGCTAGGCGCGGGCCAAGGCACCCAAGGTGCCTTGGTTAGGCGCGGTCGCGCCTCCTGGCTAGGCGGGCGTGCCTAGGACTCGGGTTCCACACCAAAATAGCTGGAAAATGAAGGTTTTGCCCCTGTTTTGAATCTCAAACATCCTCTAACATTACAAACATGAATCATGCTTCAAAATATAAGCATAAGCATGCATAACCATGAGTTAATCAAGTAACAAAACATGGACTTGATATACAACTCACTAGACGTTACATCCTTTTGTTCTTGACCAACATACATGTCTATATGTTCCAAGTACTAAACAAACACAAGTTCAAGATACAAGTTTGACATCAACTCTACTTCTTATACCTGAAATCACCACTTGCTAATCTCTCTCTCGAGCTATTCTTGTCGTTTCTGACCAGCTCCTGCCCCACCTATTGTCATGCATACATACAAAACAAAACAATAGCCGGATACCTCCGGTGAGAATAAAATCCCAGTATAAACAACATAAAGCGCGAGATAATAAACGTGAATGCAATGCATATGGCAAAGGAGGCTATCAAGCTGATATCAATCGAATATAAGTTCTTGGGATCCCAAGGAAATAAAATCTTCAACAAACACCAACTCACCCAATCGAGGTGATGTCAAATACTTTATTTCCTCTGACTTTGGTGCAACTATAGTTAGTCTTCTGGCTCTGGAAGTAAGTCTACAATCCGTGCCACTCAACTACAGCCCTCCAAACGTCATATGCACTCTAGGCCTTTCAACCCTCTGTGCTTTTCAAGCTGGAGTTCAAGATGAATGCAACATGTTTTGTATTCATTAAATGCTATAAAACACCTTGAACACTTAATCAAATAAGCAAGCAAAGCAATCAAAACATCTAATCACATAAAACACATAAACAACTAAGTATGTGATTAACAAGGGAATACTCGAAACAATAACTATTTCGAGCGTTCTATCTCATCTGGATTAGATGTCATTTATACCTTTCAATAGCACGTCTGAAAGTAATTCAAATCTGCAATTACATGACATGATGAACATATATCAAAATCTGCTCGAATTCGTTGCAATTTAATCAATCAAACTACTTCAAACCTCAAGCGTTTTCTATTCCGATTCGAACGTTGAATTCCCGAGTTTCGAACACTTCACACAAAATCTGAAAATGAAGTTTCACAAGCTCAAAGATCAGCTTATCATTCAATCTCCAGCATAGCCAACTCAACAAAATCGAAAGTGTATCAATTCGGAAATCGACGGGGTAACGGCTAAAAATCGGCAATCCAAACAATATCACAAGCAATCCAACAAGCAAGATAACTCATAATATCATCTCAATACCATCAAAATCATCATAATAAGATAGGATAGGGTTCTAATTTTGCTTACTAAAATCATATAAAATCTGAACGACAGTCTTTTTCCGAACCGTCAGCGAAAACGTAATCGGTACAGCTCATATTTGCATATCTCTTAAAATCATGAATTTCCATCTTCAACATAAAAATAAAATCTGAGAAAAGTGAATAAAACTTGTACCAAAACGAAGGTCTCGGAGCGGTGATCGCAGATATATATTTCTTTCGAATTTTTGACGACCGGAACGCGAGTTATCGGAGCTTAAACGGGAAAAAAATGGCGTGGAAAGGTTTCAGCTGTTCTTTCTGCCTTTCCTTCCTACTCTTCACGGTGGAAATGATATATATTAAGTGTAAGTTGAGATAAATATAGCCAAATTGCAGTTTAGTCCCTGAACTTTTGAATATTTGCAATTCAGTCCCCGGAAAAGCGATTTAATTCAATTTTAATCCTTATTCATTTAAGAATATTAGAATTTAATTCTAAACTCTAAATATTCTCAAATTAAATATTCTCGGATTAAAATTAAATAATCCCGGGCCTTACATTTCTCCCCCACTAAGGCATGAGTTCGTCCTCGAAATCATAAGCAAGCTGTATAGATAATCTGTATACACATAAGAGAATGAAATAACATAAAGCAGAATAAGAACTCACATCAATGAAACAACTCTGGAAATCTCTCTCTCATGTCTGACTCAGTCTCCCAAGTCGCTTCTTCAATGCCATGTCGACTCCACTGAACCTTGACTAGCTGAATAATCTTGTTTCTGAGCTGTTTGTCTTTATGATCAAGAATCTGAATAGGCTGCTCAAAATAACTGAGAGTCTCGTCAAGTTCAGCTTCATCAGGCTGAAGAATATGGGAAGGATCAGGCTGATACTTCCGAAGAATAGAGACATGGAATACGTCATGAATACCAGACAAAGATGGAGGAAGAGCGAGTCGATAAGCAAGATCGCCTATCTTCTCAATAATCTCATAAGGACCAATAAAACGCGGAGATAATTTTCCTCTCTTGACAAATCTGACTGTACCTCTAAACGGAGAAATCTTCAAGAAAACTCTGTCTCCCTAATCAAAAGATAAAGGTCGTCGTCTGATATTCGCATACTTTTCTTGTCTGTCCTGAGCTGCTTTCATTCTTTTTTGAATAAGCTTCACTTTTTCAGTCATTTATCGGATCATATCAGGCCCAACATCAGGAACATCTGAGATATCATCCCAATATAACGGTGATATGCATTTCTTTCCGTACAGTGCTTCAAAAGGAGCCATCTCAATGCTCGTCTAATAGCTATTATTAAAAGAAAATTCTGCAAGTGGTAATGAATCTTGCCAATTAGTACCAAAGTCTAGTACTACAGCTCTCAACATATCCTCAAGTGTTTGGATAGTCCGCTCTGACTGTCCATCTGTTTGAGGATGATAAGCTGTACTCAGATGCAATTGAGTACCAAGAGCTTGTTGCAAGCTATGCCAAAAGTGTGATGCAAATCTAGGGTCTCGATCTGAAACTATAGATTTAGGCACACCATGTAATCTTACCACTTCTCTGACGTAGATTTCTGCCATCTGATCATGTCTGTACGTCATTCTGTATGGAATATAACATGCTGATTTCGTCAAACGATCAATAATCACCCAAATGGCATCGCACCCTCTGGATGAATGTGGTAGCTGTGCAACGAAATCCATGGAAATGTGATCCCATTTCCATTCTGGAATTGATAAACTCTGTAATAGACCACCTGGCTTCTTTCGTTCAGCTTTCACCTGTTGGCAATTCAAACATCTGGATACAAATGCAGTCACATCTGACTTCATTTGTTTCTACCAATACTGCATCTTCAGATCATTATACATTTTTCTGCCACCAGGATGAATACTGAATCGACTGCTGTGAGCCTCTTTCAATATCTACTGTTTCAAATCTGAAATATTTGGAACAACAAGTCTGTTATTCACATATAACACATCATCAGCACTGACATGATATTCAGATTGATGTCCAGATCTGACCATAGCAATTGAATTCTGAATATTCGGATCCTCTTTCTATGCTTCTTTGATTCTCATTAACAGTTCTGGCTCAGCTTTTATAGCACAAACACGAATAGACTGTATATCTGTTTCAAATACTAATCCAGAAATACAACAATCTTCCACCAATTGAGATAAACCTATCGTAGACAAGGATAAAGAACATACCTTTCTACTTAAAGCATCTACAGCTGCATTAGATTTTCCTGGATAATATTTGATCTCGCAATCGAAATCTTTCAATAAATCAAGCCATCTACGCTGTCTCATATTCAATTCTGATTGCGAAAACAGATATTTCAAACTTTTGTGATCAGAAAAGATTTCAAACTTCTCACCATAAAGATAATGTCGCCATATTTTCAATGCAAAGACAATAGCGGCAAGCTCCAAATCATGGATAGGATACCGAGTCTCGTGTGGCTTTAACTGTCTCGAAGCATAAGCGATAACATGACCTCTCTGCATAAGCACACAACCCAGACCCTTGTGAGAAGCATCACAATATACAACAAAATCACCCGTACCTGATGGAATCGTCAAGACAGGTGCACTTGTAAGCCTTTTCTTCAACTCCAAGAAACTAGTTTTACATGCTTCAGTCCAGACATAAGGCATATTTTTCTGAGTCAATTGCGTAATAGGCTTTGAAATGCTATAAAATCTCTGATAAAGCGTCTATAATACCCTGCCAAGCCCATAAAACTCCGCATTTCTGGCACTGATGTAGGTCTAGGCCAATTCAGGACAGCCTCGATCTTGCTTGGATCCACTGAAATCCCATCACCTGAAATAATATGCCCAAGAAACACAACTTTCTGCAACCAAAATTCACATTTCGATAACTTGGCATATAATTTCTCATTTCTCAAAGTCTGTAAAATGATTCTGAGATGTTCAGCATGATCATCCACATTCTTGGAATATATCAAGATATCATCGATAAAAATAATGACAAAGTCATCCAAGTATTTCTGAAATACCCGATTCATTAATCCCATAAATACTGCAGGAGCATTGGTTAAACCAAAAGGCATGATGATAAATTCATAATGTCCATACCTTGTTCTGAAAGAAGTTTTAGGGATATCTTCATCTCGTACCCTCAGCTGATGATATTCGGATCGCAAATCAATCTTAGAATAGATACTCGAACCCTGTAGCTGATCAAACAAATCATCTATTCTAGGCAGTGGATATTTATTCTTGATGGTTACCTTGTTCAATTGACGATAATCAATACATAAGCGCATTGAACCATCTTTCTTTCGTACAAATAGTACCGGAGCGCCCCAAGGTGAAACGCTCGGCCTAATGTACCCCTTGGCCAACAAATCTTCCAGCTGATCTTTCAACTCCTTCAATTCAATAGGTGCCATTCTGTAAGGAGCTTTGGATATTGGTTGTGTACCTGGCATTAAATCAATGCTGAAATCTATCTCTCGAACTGGAGGTAAACCAGGAATTTTATCAGGAAATACATCAGCAAATTCATGCACAACTGGAATATATGTTACTGCTGGACTGGATTTCAATACATCGATTGCATAAATAAAAAATCCTTCTGCACCTCTCTGCAATAAACGGGTCATAGATAACACAGATATCAAAGGGATCTTGGCTTGAGAACCCTTACCGTAGAATTTCCATTCAGCTGCCATTTCTGGTCTAAATCTGACCACTTTCTGGAAACAATCTACAGTCGCCCTGTACTTGGTTAACATGTCTATACCGACAATACAATCGAAATTTGATAATCCAAGTACTATACAATCTATATCAATCACATTCCCGTCATATCATTCGAACAGATATAATACCTTCACCCAAAGGTGATGAAATAGAAACAACAGTAGGCAATGGCTCAAACGATAAAGAATGCATCATAACAAATTTTTCAGAGATGAATGTATGTGATGCACCTGTATCTATCAAAACATAGGCAGGATAACCATAAATAGAGCAGTTACCTGCTATGACATCGTCAGGTGCTGCCTGTGCCTGTTCCTCAGTAAGTGCAAATACTCGAGCCTATTGTCTAGGAGGTTGAGTCACAGTCTGGCTTCCTCCTGCTCTGGTCTGTTGTTGAGGCTGGAATGAATGCACTGATTGCCTTTCCGCCTGAGGTGCTGGTCGAGAAAAACTTTCACCAATAGCTCGTTGAGGACATACCTTGGCATAATGACCTGGTTGGCGACAGATATTACAATTTCCTAACACACCTCTACACTGTTCAATTGCATGTCATCCACCACACTTACCACAAAATGCTCCTGACTCACCAGTTCTCTGCCCTGTACCAAACTGTCTCTGTCCACTAGAACTGGAAGAACTACTGTCTGCCTTCTTGAATTGCTTCCCTTTCGGCCTGAATCTAGAATCCTTTCTGCCACTGCTTCCTCCCTCAACTCTGAGAAATGGTTGCTGAAACTGTGGCGGATTCTGTGGAAGTGATGCTGATACAGGCTGTGGTAATGGCTGTGGAATGAACGGTGCTCCTCTTTGTCGCAATAACCCCGCTTCTGCTCCCTTAGCTTTATTCAAGGCATCAGCAAAAGTATTAGGTCATCCACTATTCACCAAAGTAAACACATCTGGATTGAGGCCATTGATAAACTGATCTGCCATTGCTTCATCAGTCGCTGCTATATGTGGAGCAAACTTCAAAAGACTTGAAAATTTGGCCACATATTCCTCAATATTCAAGTTTCCTTGCCGTAGATTGGCAAATTCAGCACCCTTATCCTTCCTGTAGGAGACTGGAAAGAAACATTGATAGAATTCAGTTTTAAAGATAGTCCAGGTGATAATCGTACCTCGTTGTTCTAATGCCCATTTTGTTGTAATCCACCAACTTTTGGCAACGTCATGAAGTTGATGTATTACCAATCTGATACGACGATCATCGGTATAATCAAGTGATTCAAACAGCTGTTCTATATCTTCAAGCCAATTTCACAATCAACAGAATTTTCTGTTCCTTTCAGTTTTGGCGGTTTGAATGACTGAAATCGCTTCAGCAAAGTCTCCATTGGAGTAGCAGTAGGATCCATAGGGTCAGCAGATGTACTACCCTGTGCATTCTGAAGTTCAGCAATTGGCGGTGGTAATATTGCTGGTTCAGTCTGAGGAACCGCTAATGGATGTTTAATGGCCGGTGCTTTACGAGGAGGCATATCTTATTGTCAAACAGATTAGTGCATAAACAATATCATATGCAGCAATTTATTCCATCCTTCTCTGATAAGCATTCTCATGCATTCTCATGAGAATTCAGGTTCTGACTGAGGATAATCTGGAATACAATTGCATATATAGCATGCAGTAGCAATAAAAGCACATAATCATGCAATCACATAATTATTGCAATATAAAGCATGATAGCAAATAGTGCACATAATCAGATACAACATGTAATCTCATGTAATATCAAACAATCAGACAGACTCACTCTACCCCGCTCATCACCTTCTATCTAAATCCAGAAACTTACGCTCTGATACCACCTGTTGTGGGGACCTCGGGTGCTAATAAAATCTTATAGGGCGATTAATAACTAAAAGTAGCTAATCTGCACTACTGGACAATTGGCGACGCAAAAACGCATTTTTTTTTCTTTTTTTTTTTTAAGAACCTAGGCGCGGGCGCGCCTAAGGCTCGGGCCAAGGCACCCAAGGTGCCTTGGTTAGGTGCGGCCGCGCCTCCTGGCTGGGCGGGCGCGCCTAGGACTCGGGTTCCACACCAAAATAGATGGAAAATGAAGGTTTTGCCCCTGTTTTGAATCTCAAACATCATCTAACATTACAAACATGAATCATGCTTCAAAATATAAGCATAAGCATGAATAACCATGAGTTAATCAAGTAACAAAACATGGACTTGATATACAACTCACTAGACGTTACATCCTCTTGTTCTTGACCAACATACATGTCTATATGTTCCAAGTACTAAACAAACACAAGTTCAAGATACAAGTTTGACATCAACTCTACTTCTTATACCTGAAATCACCACTTGCTAATCTCTCTCTCGAGCTATTCTTGTCGTTTCTGACAAGCTCCTGCCCCATCTATTGCCATGCACATATACAAAACAAAGCAATAGCCGGATAACTCCGGTGAGAATAAAATCCCAGTGTAAACAACATAAAGCGCGAGATAATAAACGTGAATGCAATGAATATGGCAAAAGAGGCTATCAAGCTGATATCAATCGAATATAAGTTCTTGGGATCCCGAGGAAATAAAATCTTCAACAAACACCAACTCACCCAATCGAGGTGATGTCAAATACTTTATTTCCTCTGACTTTGGTGCAACTATAGTGAGTCTTCTGGCTCTGGAAGTAAGTCTACAATCCGTGCCACTCAACTACAGCCCTCCAAACGTCATATGCACTCTAGGCCTTTCAACCCTCTGTGTTTTTCAGGCTGGATTCAAGATGAATGCAACATGTTCTGTATGCATTAAATGCTACAAAACACCTTGAACACTTAATCAAATAAGCAAGAAAAGCAATCAAAAAATCTAATCACATAAAAACACATAAACAACTAAGTATGTGATTAACAAGGGAATACTCGAAACAATAGCTATTTTGAGCGTTCTATCCCATCTGGATTAGCTGTCATTTATACCTTTCAATAGCACGTCTGAAAGTACTTCAAATCTGCAATTACATGACATGATGAACATATATCAAAATCTGCTCGAAGTCGTTGCAATTTAATCAATCAAACTACTTCAAACCTCAAGCGTTTTCTATTCCGATTCGAACGTTGAATTCCCGAGTTTCGAACACTTCACACCGAATCTAAAAATGAAGTTTCACAAGCTCAAAGATCATCTTATCATTCAATCTCCAGCATAGCCAACTCAACAAAATCGAAAATGTATCAATTCGGAAATCGACGGCCTAACAGCTAAAAATCGGCAATCCAAACAATATCACAAGCAATCCAACAAGCAAGATAACTCATAATATCATCTCAATACCATCAAAATCATCATAATAAGATAGGATAGGGTTCGAATTTTGGTTGCTAAAATCGTATAAAATCCGAACGACAGTCTTTTTCCGAACCGTCAGCGAATACGTAATCGGTACAGCTCATATTTGCATATCTCTTAAAATCATTAATTTCCATCTTCAACATAAAAATAAAATCTGAGAAAAGTGAATAAAACTTGTACCAAAACGAAGGTCTCGGAGCGGTGATCGCAGATATATATTTCTTTCGAATTTCTGACGACCGAAACGCGAGTTATCGGAGCTTGAACGGGACAAAAATGGCGTGGGAAGGTTTCAGCTGTTCTTTCTGCCTTTTCTTCCTGCTCTTCACGGTGGAAATGATATATATTAAGTGTAAGTTGAGATAAATATAGCCAAATTGCAGTTTAGTCCCTGAACTTTTGACTATTTGCAATTCAGTCCCCGAAAAAGCGATTTAATTCAATTTCAATCCTTATTCATTTAAGAATATTAGAATTTAATTCTAAACTCTAAATATTCCCAAATTAAATATTCTCAGATTAAAATTAAATAATTCCGGGCCTTACAAATTGAGTATCAAGAGTTGTTTGGAATTGATTGTTATGCTTGTGTGTTTGATTATTGGATTGATCACCTGATGATTTTTCATACAATCTACTGTTAAATTAGAATTAAAATCCGTAATTGTTTGAATCATCTAATTTGTGAAGCAACTGCAATTAATAATCGTCCGCTTGTGAGTTTATTAAATTGTAGGAACAACGATTGAATAGATTAAATACATCCGCTTGTGTATGTGTTGTCTAGGTTCACCAGTTTTACTAGTTTGCATGATGCCTTGGATTTAAATCTTATCGCTTGTATTGGGTTAATTCACTAGTAAGGGTTAATTTAGAAAGCTTGTGTCTAGTTAACTAAGATTAAGGTAAAATAGAAATTAAATTTCCAATGATGAATATTCGATGATAATTAATTATTTTCAGATAATCGATGAACGAATGAATAATTTCAAGGGTGTATTTGACCGATACCAAGACTTGTTAATCTATTGATTTCTCGTATTTTTAATTCTTGCATGCTAGTTGATAGATTTAATTTTAATTGCTTTTAGTTTTAGTATTTAATTTCAAATCCAAAAATCCCCTCTTTATTCAATTTCAGTATTTTTAAGAACACAAATAAATTTTACCTTCCTCGTGGGAATGATCTCTACTCTTGCTACTACATGTTTATTTAGTTAATATGAGTTGGGTTAATTTGGGCGCAATACGACCGAGCGTTACCACTCATGCACGGATAGGAGCGTACGATCTAGGCCTATAAATAGGGTCCGAGGGCTCTCATTTTGGATGCAGTTAGATCCTCTCATTTCCCGTAATGGCTCTATTTTAAGGGCTTCAGGACTCTTTCTTTAAGAGTTGGAGTAAAAAGTAGGATTTTTATAGCGAACAGTGTCCGTAGTAGCGGCCAAGCAGCGGAGTTTTGGTGAGGTGTCTAGAGGTCGTAGCAAGGTTGTGCCCAAGCTCTGGGGCATTCGACTTCAGCGGGATGACGACGGATGAAGGTATAATCCTGACTTCTTATAAAAAATAGGGAGTATGATATAGTTTAATTAAGGCTTTTAGAGCATGATAGGTGTTGTTGGCATGCTAGATAATGCATGGTTATATTGTATTGTAGTGCTGCATGATAGGCTTGGACCTAGATGAGAGCTTCTAGGATCTTCCTTAGTAAGGTACGGAAGTTCTATTCGAGATATCCAGATTAAGTATGCATGTATTATGTTCTTGCATGTATTATGTGATTGCATGATTTATATGATACAACATGTCATGACTGTATGTTGCATACATGAGCATATTGATCCTTTATCCTAGAGATATCTTGTAGTAGGGTGCTCACCCTACGAGTTTGTGGATGGTTGGATACGTAAGTCTTGTGTCAGGTCAGCGTTATAGTTGGAAACTTGTACTAGTATCATAAGTTCCGCATTTACTCAGATTAAGATTTATTATTGATTAATTACATACTTAAGCTACTGATTAGCAGGTGATCACGGTGCGAGTCACCACATGCCCATACTACATGGAAGATTCAGATGCATTCACGTTACCTAATTGGGGGGGGGGGGTATTATTACCTCAAAATCATCCATTTAGGAGTAACAAGCGTGATTTGAAAACCACCTTAAATTCTTACCTCAAAATCATCCATTTAGGAGGAACAAGAAATGGTTTAGGAAAAAAGAGAAAGTTACTGAGTCTCCACCTCATATAAAAATGAGAGATGAGATAATTGATGAGATAGACGCATATGACTTTAGGCTTGTAAGTGAGATAGGTGCTAAACAGGTGAACTCTGAAATAAATAAACGATGTCGATGTGGTTGGAAAAAGCAAAAAATATTTTGAGAATTATCATATTGGAAAACGAACCTCATTAGATATAATCTAGATATGATGCATATTGAGAAGAACTTTTTTGATAACATATTTAATAATGTGATCAATGTGACAGGGAAAACAAAAGACAATGCAAAATCACGGGAGGATTTGAAAGATTTTTGTCAATGTCCAGAGTTACACCGTGATGAAGCCACAAACAAGTATCCTAAGGCATGTTACACCCTTAACAAGCAAAGCAAAAAAAAAAATCTTTGTAATTGGCCAAGGGAAATGAAGTTTTCGGATGGTTATGTGTCCAAATTATCAAGATGTGTTGACTTGAATAAGTTGAAGTGAAAAGTCATGATTGTTATGTCTTCATGCAGAGAATTATCCTGATTGTGTTCCATGAGCTTCCATGAGCTACTGCAAAAGAATGTTTGGCAGGCATTGACTGAATTGAGTATTTTTTTTTAGGGATTTAACATCGAAGAATATATCATGTGCCTATATGATCCATTTGGGGGCAAAAATACCCGTCATTCTTTGCAAACTTGAACGTATATTCCTACCTAGTATTTTTTATTCCATGGAGCACTTGTCGATCCACTTGCCTTATGAAGCACGCATAGTTGGCCCTGTTCAATATAGATGGATGTACCCATTTGAAAGATTCCTACGGAGACTTAAAAACAATGTCCGTAACAAAGCTAAGTGTTGCGTATTTTTGTGCACAATGTCAAGTTTTATTAAAATGTGAGTAGATTATCGTTCTCACGAGGAGTCTATTGAAAATTACTTAGTACTTGTAATTAAAATAGTCCTAATTTTATTTAGAAAACCAAATTTTGAGAGATTTGCAGAAAATTTAAATAAGCAAGAACTTTAGCTAGCACGCACACAATTTCAAAGAAAATATCAATGAGAGAATAATGGTCTATAGGTTTAAATTTCACCTGATTTCAACAACAACTAATCCTAATTAACTTTTCTTCATGAATTCCATTCAATTAATAGCCAAAAACACTTAATTGTATTATTTTCCTCTCCCGAGCAACAAATAATATGTATCAACTACAGTTCAATTTCAATATCCCTATTAAGAATCTAATCGTAGTGATATGTGTAAAACAATGTTCTTCATAAAGCTCCATTAATATTATATACTCTTCCGAACTATATAAACAATTAACGGTGTAATTTCTATTGGTCCTATTCAAAATCCACTCTCTCGCGCAATGATTTAGAATAAATATAGCAATTCAATTAGTGATCAATTAATTGAAACGACAATCAAAACTAGAAAAAACAATTAATCTAGAAAAATTCAATCAAATAAAATTAAAAACTCGTAAAAATGTCTACACCAGGTTCCATCATCCCTCTAGACTAATAAAAGTTAAGTTCATAATTAAATTCTGATAAACACAAATCATATGTAAAAATCCAGACATAAATTCAATAATAATAAGTTCAGAAAAAAGAAAACAAATCCAAATATTCGCTCTTCCGTGTTCGGTCTATCGATCTTCGTATTTGTTCTTGAAGCTCTTCATGTTGTTTTTCCCATATGTAAAAAATCGAGACATAAATTCAATAATAATAAGTTCAAAAGAAAGAAAACAAATCCAAATATTCGCTCTTCCGTGTCCGGTCTATCGATCTTCGTATTTGTTCTTGAAGCTCTTCATGTTGTTTTTCCCAGAATTCTCCTCTCCAAATTCACGATCAAGATCTCTCGATTTCTCTTGTGTTGTGTGATGGCTAACTCCCTTCAATTCTCACGTTTAAGTCTCTTTTATACGTTGCATGAAAAGCCCAAAATCAAGCCCACTGCTTTGAAAGTTTCCTTCCCGAGAAATAAAAAACTCTGATAGTAGCGATGGCGCGGGCGCGCAATAGGAATGGCGCGGGCACACGTTAACTTCGCACTTTTATTTTCCAAGCTTCTCACATCAAGCGCTACTGTGCTTCAACACTTCTCTTCCAGTTCTATTGCGCTCAAAAGTAGCGCTACAACGTTTCATCTACTTTTCTTCTTGCCTTGTTTCTGCTTCTGCTGTTATTTTTCCTCTCTTTCAATCTTATTTTTCTCCTTTTTCTCACCAACTTAATAATTCCCCTACATGCACACAAACAACAACAACAACAACAACAACGCATAAATCCGCTCGAAACAAAGCAATTTGCAATTAAAATCATAAACATATTAAGTGCAGAAAATGCACTTATCACTAAGGTCGAGGGGTCTATATGTTAACACATATTTGGTTGAAGAAGCGTCTCCATTTTGTGCTCATTATTTCAATGATAGTGTGAGAACAAGACATATAAAACTTCCAAGAAATGATGACGGTGGGGAAAACTCTTGCACAAGCTAATCCATTATTTAAATTTTCATATCCTGGACATGCGATGGGAGCATCACGTTCTAGATGGTTGGATGATGAAGAGTACAATGCTGCTAGGACATACGTACTACTTAATTGTGAGGAGATAAAACCATTTATAAAGTAAGTTATAAATGATAATTTAATTATTGTTTGTTAGTATCATTTTTATGGTTTATATAATAGATCTTTCTATGATAAGTTGTTTGAAGCAGAAATACATTTATATAATCTGCACAAGATGGATCGAAATTGGACAAGAGACTGCATACTGATTTTGCTATGTAGTTTGAACAACATCTAAGTATTTTAGTACATTGATAATGAGTTACTATTGGAAATGATGCTCACAAACTATTTGTTAATTTTATTAGACACATTATCCAACTCAATCGAATGTAATGTCCAAGATTATGAAAGATCTTGATTTAGTCCCTTTGCATAAGATGAAATCGTATGCTGGTTATATTATTAATGGATTTAGATTCCACACGGAGCAACTTAGTTCAATGAGAACAACCAAGAATTCAGGTGTCTGCGTCAACGGTTCAAGTAATGGTAGCAGTGAAGCTGATTACTATGAAAATTTGGTGGAAATCATTGAACCGGAATATCCAGCATTACCTATATATCAAACGAACTGCGATATTCAAATTCTCATGGTTTGACCCTACCCCCAAGATAGGTACTAGAGTGCATGTAAACTACCAGCTTGTGGATGTCAACAAGAATAGAAGGTTCAATGTTTACGAGCCATTCATTTTTGCTGTACAAGCACTTCAAGTTTTCTACGCAACATATTCAACTATTAGAGGAGGTTCGAATGAATGGCTTGCCGTTTCTAAAGTTAAGGGAATGTCTTACATTGAACAAGAGATGACCAACATATTAATCTAATGGATGCGTTTCAAAGTGAAGAAGTTGAAAATCATTCGATTGCTAGTCAATGTATAACAACCTCGGATGTTCTTGTAGATGTAAATGTTGTTTAATTATGATGAAATAGATGATATGGATCTTAGTGAAGATAGCGAACATGAAATTATGATAGATTCCGACGAAGATGATATTGAAAATTGTGTTGTGTATTTTGATGATTTCTCTGATGAACTCATTAGTTGGTTTTCAATTTTATATATGTATTTTATGTATTTTTTTATTTATTAATTTAGTTTGTTGCTTCTACTCTCTATGATAGTTTACTGCAGGTCAATAGCATCAGATTCGCACTCGCAGTCACTGAAGACCGAGACTAGATCCCCATCGACGTTGAAGCTGGGAAGTATGGATACACACACACACACAAATTTTACTTATATATATATATATAATTTAAATTTTTTACCTATCAATTTGAGGTAATTAACTGGTTCAATATTTATATTTCATTTACATTATCTTCATGTAGGTTTACTCCTCATGGACATGCAGTTGCATCGTATATTACGGAAAAATTTTCAGAAAGACAGTGTGGAGGGGGTCACACTTGGAAACATGTGGATGCTAGAATGAAAAAAATCTACTGAGACGAGTTTGTGATAGAAATTTATAATTTTTTCATTTATTAATAAATATTATGTTATGTCTTAATTGATTTCAGTTGTTAACAATTATTTTTTTTCTCATTTATTGTTATAGAAAAATTATAGTTGGTCACTTTAGAAAAAAGAAGCAGTTAAGACGGCATGGGAGAAAAAATGTAAAAATTTGTATAGAAAGACTTTGTACACATGGCGAGAATCATCCCGACCACCTAGTGGTGTGAATTCGACGGTATGGACCACATGGAAAAGAGTTTGGAGAGTTCATGAATGACAAAAAAAATCTGAGATTGCAAAAAAGAACAAAAATAGTGAGCCAACCGGTGCAGGAACAGGTATGGTAAAGCATACCAGTGGCTCACGTTCATATGTTGAGCATGTTATTAATTCAGATGGTAAGTGAAATACTTTTTTAACTTTAGAAATGTATTATAAGTTAGATTTGAAACGATACAACCATTTTGTAGAGGAAGAATTTGAAACGGGATATAAAAAGTTATGATATTTCCAAGCATACACACATAAAAAAGATGGAACTTTCGTAGATGTCACAAGCCCTTGATGTGAGAGATTCTTATACTCTTACTCTATTTTCATGTACTTATGAATAGGGCTAGGATACCGAACCAAAATACCGACGTTTCGGGATACCGTACCAAAATTTTTTCGATGTATATACATTTTTTTGGTATATTGAATTTTTTTTCGGTATCTATAGGTTATTAGTATGAATTTTTTCCATACCAAAATTTCAAAATTTTGATATCAGTATCGATATGAATTTTTTTCATACTAATAATTTTGATACGATATACCGAAAATCCACCCCTACTTATGATTACTTTACAATAACAGTTAATCGACAGATATTGCTATAACGAGAAAATATATGTTAAAAATATAATTCTAAAAAATACGGTTTCTGAAATATGACGGCAGTTGCGTCTATCTATTGATTTATTGTAGAAAATGGCATTCAAGTGAAAGAATGAATTCTTGTATTACACTTGATAGATGGTGTTGGGCTGAATATAATCTCCATATCATTCTCGTGTTTCTGAATCCCACCATTTTTGGTAAAAACTAGAATATTGCATTATCTGTCTTTTCATCACAGTTTGCATTCCCTGTTCTCGTAAAGTTTGTTTGTGGCTGGAAAAAATATGTGGGTTTTGGTTGGTTGTTCTGTTTTGCTTTATTGGTTGAACTTGCTGATCTTGCTAGCTTACAGTTGATAGATGGTGTTGGGCTGGAATTCGAGGGGAAAAATATCACAGTTTGCATTCCCTGTGAAAGTATATTGTATTGTTTTATATATATTTGAATGTGAAATTATGTTGTGTAAAGGAATGGGGGTTGCACATAAATTATTTGAGGTGTTGTCACAAGGTGTTGACAACACCTTCAATAACACCTTGAATAATTTGCAGTTGAATATAATTAAAGCGTAAATAAAATAAACAAGCAACCAAATAAATAGACCCAGATAATTAAGCAAGAGTATAAAATACTCTTGCAGCGCCTCAGGACAAAACTTCACTAGAAAATAATTCAAAGAGTTTTACAAACCCTAAAACTAGTGATTATTGTAAAATTCAATTTCTCAAAACAAGTGAGAAAATAAATAACAAACATTTTTCTAAAAACATTCTATATGAAATAGAATAATGAAAACACAGTAAGGAGAAAAACTATATTGAAGCCAAAATCACACGAGCAGCACACTTCTTGATCTCCAATCTTCAAGTGTTTTACACGGCTTCAAGTTGTCACAGCTTTAACTAAGCTTCAGAGAGATCTTCAGCTTTTTACAATGTATGTACTTAGGTTCTCACGTTTTTCTCTCTTTTTTAATCTCTCCCTCTTGTGTACGCCTATCTCAAAATAAATAGGCCAAGAATCCTTCATCAATATGTTTCACGTAGAATTTCTTTTATTTGATCATATCAAATCTACACAAATAAAGAAAGATAAATATTAGATATGATATGATAAAATATACTAATCAACTTATCAATATAGCAAATAAAGATTACTTCATGTCCAAGAAAGGCAAAATATATTAAATAAAATCTTTTTCAAAATAGGATGATTTTAAGAAATAAAATATTCCTTTTAATCTCCCCTTTTTGCCTTTCTGGACAAAACACATTTAACTCACATACATATCAACTAAAACTCCCCCTTAATCAAAACCACCCCTGAATAGATTCTCCCCTTAAGTATATCCAGAGGTGTTGTCGCGAGATGTTGACAACATCTAGCTATGACACCTTAAATCAGAAACCATAAGAGCAAGGAGAAACACAATCAAGAAATCATATTAGAGTTAACACCACATAAAAGAAAGTTTTGATTAGGATCAGAGAACAAAAACAATACTAAACAAATAAACAAAAAAAAATCTAAACTAGCAAAATCAACAAAAACTAAAAACGAAGATTAAAATTGATTGCTCTCAGATTCAGCTTCTTCTGCTTCACTTTCTTCTCACCCTTTTTGTTCAGAAGGGCCAGCTCCGCTTAGTAGTGATTCATAGTGAGCCTTTAACCCTTCATAATAGGCTAGGTCAGCCTTTGCTTGAGCAATCTTCTGCTCAGCATGCACCAATTGAGCTTGTATGAATGCAGGATCAACATCATGAATAGTAGAGGGGAGTACAAAAATAGCAGTGGCAGAGGAGGTGTTGGCAGCACCTGCCACAACACCTGCGACATCAGCAGACTCAGACCAAGGAAGGTCTATCTTCCAATTTCCTTTGAGCAAAGCAGGTGCGATCTTTAGCAGCTCTCTTGGAGCAATAAGTGCTTCATCATAATCCTTCTCAATCTCTTGACATAGCAGCATAGAATAGATGAGTGATGGATAAGGCAGCTTCAATCTTTGTTGTGCACAGTTTGCAAAGGCCATGACTGTGTCAAACACAAGTCGACCATAGTTGAAATTGCTTCCTGTGCCAATGGCATACAAGACTGGAGCCTGATGCTTGGTACCAACAGTGGAATTCCCAGATGGAGTCCATGTCTTGACAGCGGTCTTGTGTAAAACAGAGTAGAAGGAGGTGAGTTTGGCAGCCTGCAACTTCTTAGGGTGTGAGGGAAAAACAATGACTTGACCACCTGTAATGACAGAGGTCATCTCATCCATAGAAGGTAGTGCAGCATCATCTGTAACACCCGGTATTTTTAAATACGTAAATCCGCCTGCATAATTAGGATATTTAATTATTTAAATTTATGATTTATGGGTTAAATAATTATGTGAATTAGTTATGCATGATTTAATTTATTTTTAAGCATTTAACCCATAATTAGTGATTTTTATGATTTTTAGTATTTTTATTATTTAATCGCGTAGACGGGACCGTGGACGGACGAGATGACAACTTTCTAGCCAAATTATTTTATGAACCTTTTTGGAGCCTTAAAATATTATTTTGAGTTTTATTATCTCAAAATTTTAAGTATTTAATTTTATTTAATTTTAGGGGTCATTTTTATCCAAAATTAGTCAAAATATTGACTTTTTAGTATTTTTAAAATTCCCCTAATTTCTAATTTCGGGATTTTATAAATTATAATTTAAGTTTCTGATTTGAACTTTTATTTAGAATGTTTAAATTTTATATTATTTTTTTAAAAAAATTTTAATTATTATTAATTAACCTAAAAACCTATTTTCTTAAATATTAAAACCTAATCTACCCAACCCCACACACACCCACACGTCACTTTCCCATCAGTCGCCATCCCACCCCTCCACTCTCCTTCCTCGACCCAGCAGCTCAAGAAGACACCATAGCCAAGATCTTTGAAGCTCTAAAGTTCATTTTTTTTGTCGCCCCGTCGTCCCGGAACCGTCCCACGCCCGTGTTTCTCGTCGTCTACGGTGAAAGGCATGATCTTTTTCTTATTTTTACGCTATATCAGTATATATATCATGTAAGTTATGGTAGGCATCTGAATCTTTTAAGTATTTTTCAGAAAATCGATTTAATGTTGTTGATTGCACGCATGATTCATGATTCACGAAAATTTTGTTGGCATGGCTTGGTTCGTTGCTGAGGGTTCGGTCAGGTAAGGTCCTAGGGTGCCTAAGGATCGAGCCATGGCAGGTTTTGGGGCTGAGAAGGGCTCGGCCGAATGGATTTAAGCTAGAAAGGTGCAGACGGCGCAGGCTAGGGTTCGGGAGAAGAGGGCTTCGGGTTCCTGGTTCCTGGCTGCATGGGGGCTGGGGCCTGGTCAGGTTAGGTCCGCCCGGACGTGGGCTACGTCCGGGCGGCGGCGCTCCGGCCAGGGGCGGCCGGAGCCGGCCGGCAGCAGGCCAAGAAGGCCTGCTGCTCTCGGCCGAGACGTAACAAGAGAGGGGGAAGTCGGGCTTAGGGTTTCTGGTGGTTTCCGGGTCGGGTCTTGGGTCCGGGTCGGGTTAGTAGGTTAGTGGGTCGGGTTAAGTGGGTCCGGGTCTGGGTTATTTTAATTGGGCTCGGGTATTTTTATTTTTAAGTTTTTAAGTTAATTAGGAATTAAATGGGCTAATTAAATTCCCAAAAAAAATTAATTAGTACCATTTAATTTATTTGGGTTCCATTAAATTATTTTGGGTTATTTTATTTATTTTTGGGCTTTTAATAATTTTTATTTAAATTTTTAAGTTGGCCAGAAATTTTTATGGGCTTGGGAGCCCATGAAAGTTATTGGGCCTGTTATTGGACTTTAGGGCCCATTGGGCCAGGGACAGTGTTATTGGGCCTAATTTAGTCTTAATGGGCTTTGGTTGATTTATTGGGCCAAGTCTTAAGTTAATGGGCTTGCATGTCTAGGGCCAGCAGCTGAATCAAACCATGAGAAATTTGCATGTGTCCTGAGTTTATATTTAATTATTTTTATGCATGAAAAGTTATTTGAATATTTATATGATATTAGAAAATAAATTAAATATAAATGAAGGACACACAATTTATTTAAGTACATGCATTCATGAAATCAATTTTTATGCTATGATTGAAATTCTATGGTTGAGCAAATAAAAATATTTTAGGTGGAAATTGAAGTAGTGTGGCCATTTATGTATGGGCAGTTTCTGCCATTTATGTATGGGCAGTTTTCTGCCATTTATGTATGGGTGGTTCGCCACCAGCCTCGTACGATGGTTTCTTAGACTGATCAGTCGCACTATAAGTATGGGTCACACTTACGGATAGGACCATTCGATGTTAAGAAAATAAGTGCTCAACAACTCAAATATGTATGATATTATGTATGTTATGTATTATGTTTTTTATGTTTATTTAAGTAAGTTATGTTATGTAATTTTAAGCATGCTCATTCATGTATATGTATGTATTAGTATTAAATTGATTTAAATTATTTTAAACCCTTGTTAGTATGCATGTTGGGCCTCTAGGCTCACTACACTGATATGGTGCAGGTGAGTACGTAGAGGAGCAGGTTACTCCTACCGGTGGTGAGGACGTATGAGCAGTGCTGCAGTAGCCCCGTGACCGTGACAGCTTCTGAGTCACCATATATGTTATGTTATGATACATTTTAATATTTTCATGGGTTGAGGTGATTGAATATTTTATTAAATATTTTAGTGCATGCACACTTTTTATTTATTTTATTTATGCAGTACATTTTGAATTATAGAGGTTGACTCAGATAATTATTTATTTCAAAGATGCATTTTACTTAAGTATTTAATTGTTTATTTATTTAGTCATGTATCTATTTTAAATATTTTATTCTGTGCATATATGTATGGGCATATATGTACATATTTTATTTAGTAGTAAAAAAAAAAAAAAAAAAAAATTTCCGCATATTTATTTATTATAGAGTTAGGGTCGTTTCAGTTGGTATCAAAGCACGGTCCTTGGAGGGGTCATTACTGCTATGCTAGCTCAAAAATCCACGCTACCGGTCTGTAAGTTTTAAGTGTTTATAGCATGATTTAATTCTTTGAATTTAAGTTAGCATTACTTTTAAACCACTTAGTTATGCATGGCGATTTACGTAAAGTAATATGTGGTGGTGCAGAATGCCTCCCAGACCAGTGAACCGACGTGGGGGACCTCCACCTCCACCTCCGCCTCCACCGCCACCTCCGCAGAATCCTTTATCAGCATTGGAGCAGGCCAATGCTAATATGATGGCGGGTATTACTGCTCTGTTGGAGCAGCAGGCTGCACGTCCCAGACTGTCCCATGAGGAGGACGTTGCTGAGAGGTTCCAGAAGAAGGGGCCCAAGGAGTTTGTTGGTACCACCGATCCTTTGGTGGCTGAGGGATGGATTCGCTCTCTTGAGTCCATCTTTGATTATATGGGGATCACAGACGCCGACAGGGTGAGCTGTGCGACGTACATGATGCGAGGCGATGCAGCCCTTTGGTGGAAGGGTGCAGTTAGAGGGGTCCATTTACCTACACTGACGTGGGCCGAGTTCAGGCGTATCTTCTACGCCAAGTACTTCACTGAGGATGTGCGCAGTTGCATGATCCGGGAGTTCATGAGTCTCCGTCAGGGGGACAGGTCTGTTGTGGAGTACGTGAGCCAGTTTGAGAGGGGCTGTCACTTTGTGCCCATGATTGCTGATAGTCCGCAGGAGAAGCTGCGGCAGTTTGTGGAGGGCCTGAAGGCTGAGATCAGGCATGACGTGCGTATGGCAGACGTCTTTACATATGAGTCTGCAGTCAGCAGGGCCTTGCGTTCCGAGGAGGGACGGAGAGAGATACAGAGAGAGCAGCAGGGTAAGAGGCAGTTTCTGCAGACAGGGTATCAGCGACCATCTTCGCAGCCACCTGCGAAGAAGCAGTCTACAGGGCCATCTAAGGGCCCGAATCAGCAGAGGCCTCAGGGGAAGCCACAGCAGCAGACTAGGGGCGGGACCCCTACTCCAGGGAGATATCCAGTATGTCCGAAGTGTCAGAAGATGCATTCCGGGCAGTGTCTTATGGGAGCAGGAGTCTGCTATCGTTGCAAAGAGCCGGGGCATCAGATTGCCAACTGTCCGCAGAGGCAGAACGTCAGTGGGCGAGTATATGTGATGCAGGCAGAGGAGGCTGACCCAGATACCTCCTTGATCACCGGTATACCTAACCCCTAGACCTTTTTCAATTCTTTGCTTTTGTTTATTGCGATTATATTTGAATGCCTGTTACTTGAGTTTAACTATCAGCATGCTAGAATAAGAATTTTGTTTCTTTGTGATTAGAATTAAGGGTTGTAGTGTTTTAACCTTGGGAGCGTAGTGGTATGAATTGTTGGGAATCTTCTGCGTGCAGGGAGAATTCTAGTTGGAGGCAACTCCACGTTTGCGTTGCTAGATTCAGGAGCCACGCATTCGTTTATCTCCCGAGATTTTATCAGACGGATAGGCATTACACCGGAGGTTGTCGACTGTGGTTACGATGTTACCATGCCATCCGGACAGACTATCACTACCACTAGTGTCATCAGGGATCTGGAATTGGAGTTGCAGGGACACTCCATTCGAGCAGATCTAGTGGTTCTTCCATTGACCGGGTTTGACTTGATTTTGGGTATGGACTGGCTATCAGTTAATGGAGCTTCGATTGATTTCCGACGTAGGACAGTGTCAGTAAAGCCAGCGGAGGTGAGATGTTTACTTTCTTTGCATCTCAGTCTAGCAGTATTCCTCAGATGATATCACTTGTTCGTGCGAGGAAATTATTGCGCCATGGATGTCAGGGCTTTCTTGCTAGTGTGGCCACTACCTCAGACATTTCTAGCAGATCTTTATCAGATATAGAGGTGGTACGTGATTATCCAGATGTTTTTCCTGACGATGTTGCAGGAGTTCCACCAGTGAGAGAGGTGGAGTTCAGTATTGAGTTGTTGCCGGATACTGTGCCTATCTCTAAGGCACCGTATCGACTTGCTCCTACAGAGATGAGAGAGTTGAAGGAGCAGATTCAGGAGCTGTTGGAGAAGGGCTTTGTTCGTCCTAGCTTTTCTCCATGGGGAGCTCCAGTGTTGTTTGTGAAGAAGAAGGACGGCAGCATGAGATTGTGCATCGACTACCGAGAGCTCAACAGAGTCACAGTGAAGAATAAGTATCCACTACCGAGGATAGAGGATTTATTCGATCAGTTGCAGGGAGCTTCGGTATTCTCCAAGATCGATTTGCGATCTGGTTACCATCAGCTGAGAGTCAGAGATTCAGACGTGTCTAAGACTGCCTTTAGGACACGATATGGGCACTATGAGTTCTTGGTGATGCCCTTTGGGTTGACCAATGCTCCAGCAGTTTTTATGGATCTCATGCATCGTGTCTTCCAGCCGTATCTAGATCAGTTTGTCATTGTATTCATTGATGACATATTGATCTACTCGAGGAGCATTGAGGAGCATATACAACATTTGCATACAGCCTTGCAGACTTTGAGGGAGCATCGACTGTTTGCAAAGTTCAGTAAGTGTGAGTTTTGGTTGGAGCAGGTGGCGTTTCTAGGCCACATTATTTCTAGGGATGGGATTGCAGTGGATCAGTCCAAGGTGCAGGCAGTGAGGGATTGGGGGATTCCAAAGAATGCTTCGGAGATTCGCAGCTTCTTGGGTTTAGCAGGATACTATAGGAAGTTCATCAAGGGTTTTTTCTCTATTGCAGTACCCTTGACTTCCTTAACCAAGAAGAACGCGAAGTATATTTGGAGTCCAGATTGTCAGAGGAGCTTTGATCAACTGAAGGATGCACTTACTTCAGCACCTGTGTTAGCTATGACAGTGCCACATGAGGAGTTAGTGGTGTACACCGACGCGTCCAAGCTTGGTTTGGGCGCAGTACTTATGCAGAGTGGCAGAGTTATCGCATATGCGTCGCGACAGTTGAAGATTCATGAGCAGAACTATCCGACGCATGATTTGGAGCTTGCAGCAGTGGTATTTGCGTTGAAAATCTGGAGGCACTATCTGTATGGCGAGAAGTGCAAGATTTTCACAGACCACAAGAGTCTCAAGTACTTCTTCACACAGAAGGATTTGAACATGAGACAGCGCAGATGGTTGGAGTTGGTGAAGGACTATGACTGTGACATTAGCTACCATCCGGGTAAAGCTAATGTAGTGGCCGATGCTTTGAGTTGGAAGTCGTCAGTGGTATCATGTTTGACCGTACAGTTACAACTACAGAGCGAGATTCAGAGATTTGGCTTGGAGTGTTATCCGAGTGGTTGTGCACCAAGCTTGTCAGTGTTGACGGTGCAGCCAGTTCTGCGAGATCGGATTAGAGAGGGACAGTCTACTGATGAGGAGTTACAGCGATGGAGACAGAGAGATGAGGCTAGAGGTAATCTCTTGTATACAGTGGAGGATGGTATTGTTCAGTACCGTGGTAGGATGTGGGTACCGAACGTCGATCAGTTGAGAGCTGAGATTTTGGCAGAGGCTCACACATCTCCGTACTCCATTCACCCCGGAAGTACGAAGATGTACAAAGACTTGCAGCTATTGTATTGGTGGCCCGGGATGAAGAGTGACATCGGGAGAGTGGTGTCAGAGTGCTTGACTTGTCAGCAAGTCAAGGCAGAGCATCAGCGTCCAGCAGGACTTCTTAGACCTCTTCCTATTCCGGAATGGAAATGGGAGAATATTACGATGGACTTTGTGGTTGGCTTACCGAGGAGTGCCAGAGGTTGCACAGCGATTTGGGTGATTGTAGATAGACTCACCAAGTCAGCTCATTTCTTGCCGGTGAAGACTACTTATACTTTGACACAGTATGCAGAGCTTTACATCAGAGAGATTGTTAGACTGCATGACATACCAGTGTCTATTGTGTCAGACAAAGATCCGAGATTCACATCTGCGTTTTGGAAGAGTCTGCACACAGCTTTGGGGACGAGGCTTTTGTTCAGTACAGCATTTCATCCCCAGACAGATGGTCAGTCTGAGAGAGTGATCCAGGTTCTCGAGGATCTTCTGAGAGCTTGTATCATCGATTTTCGAGGATCTTGGGAGACTAGACTGCCATTAGTGGAGTTTACCTATAACAACAGCTTTCAGTCGTCTATAGGTATGGCTCCTTATGCAGCACTTTATGGGAGGAGATGCAGATCTCCGGTGCATTGGGATGAGGTTGGTGAGAGGATTTTGTTGGGTCCAGAGATTGTGCAGCAGACAGCTGACATCGTGACGCAGATTCGAGAGAGGATGAGGACTGCGCAGAGTCGGCAGAAGAGTTATGCAGATGCCAGACGACGCGATTTGGAGTTCGCAGTAGGTGATCACGTATTCTTGAAGGTGTCACCTATGAAGGGAGTAGCGCGTTTTGGATGGAGAGGCAAGCTTAATCCGAGATATATAGGGCCATTCGAGATCTTGGAGCGAGTGGGCACGTTGGCCTATCGTTTAGCTCTACCTCCAGGGCTAGCGGCAGTGCACAACGTTTTCATGTATCCATGCTTCGGAGATATGTCTCCAACCCGTCGCATGTGTTGGATTTCGAGCCCTTACAGTTGCCACCGGATCTTGTATACGAGGAGAGACCAGTGCGGATCTTGGCTAGAGAGGAGCGGAGGCTTAGGACACGGGTCATACCGATGGTCAGAGTCCAGTGGCTGAATCACTCGGAGGAGGAAGCTACTTGGGAGACCGAGGAGGATATGAGGACTCGCTACCCGGAGTTGTTCGGGTAAGTACTTTAATTTCGAGGACGAAATTCAATTTAAGGGGGGGAGAATTGTAACACCCGGTATTTTTAAATACGTAAATCCGCCTGCATAATTAGGATATTTAATTATTTAAATTTATGATTTATGGGTTAAATAATTATGTGAATTAGTTATGCATGATTTAATTTATTTTTAAGCATTTAACCCATAATTAGTGATTTTTATGATTTTTAGTATTTTTATTATTTAATCGCGTAGACGGGACCGTGGACGGACGAGATGACAACTTTCTACCCAAATTATTTTATGAACCTTTTTGGAGCCTTAAAATATTATTTTGAGTTTTATTATCTCAAAATTTTAAGTATTTAATTTTATTTAATTTTAGGGGTCATTTTTATCCAAAATTAGTCAAAATATTGACTTTTTAGTATTTTTAAAATTCCCCTAATTTCTAATTTCGGGATTTTATAAATTATAATTTAAGTTTCTGATTTGAACTTTTATTTAGAATGTTAAATTTTATATTATTTTTTTAAAAAACTTTTAATTATTATTAATTAACCTAAAAACCTATTTTCTTAAATATTAAAACCTAATCTACCCAACCCCACACACACCCACACGTCACTTTCCCATCAGCCGCCATCCCACCCCTCCACTCTCCTTCCTCGACCCAGCAGCTCAAGAAGACACCATAGCCAAGATCTTTGAAGCTCCAAAGTTCATTTTTTTTGTCGCCCCGTCGTCCCGGAACCGTCCCACGCCCGTGTTTCTCGTCGTCTACGGTGAAAGGCATGATCTTTTTCTTATTATTACGCTATATCAGTATATATATCATGTAAGTTATGGTAGGCATCTGAATCTTTTAAGTATTTTTCAGAAAATCGATTTAATGTTGTTGATTGCACGCATGATTCATGATTCACGAAAATTTTGTTGGCATGGCTTGGTTCGGGGCTGAGGGTTCGGTCAGGTAAGGTCCTAGGGTGCCTAAGGATCGAGCCATGGCAGGGTTTGGGGCTGAGAAGGGCTCGGCCGAATGGATTTAAGCTAGAAAGGTGCAGACGGCGCAGGCTAGGGTTCGGGAGAAGAGGGCTTCGGGTTCCTGGTTCCTGGCTGCATGGGGGCTGGGGCCTGGTCAGGTTAGGTCCGCCCGGACGTGGGCTACGTCCGGGCGGCGGCGCTCCGGCCAGGGGCGGCCGGAGCCGGCGGGCAGCAGGCCAAGAAGGCCTGCTGCTCTCGGCCGAGACGTAACAAGAGAGGGGGAAGTCGGGCTTAGGGTTTCTGGTGGTTTCCGGGTCGGGTCTTGGGTCCGGGTCGGGTCAGTAGGTTAGTGGGTCGGGTTAAGTGGGTCCGGATCCGGGTTATTTTAATTGGGCTCGGGTATTTTTATTTTTAAGTTTTTAAGTTAATTAGGAATTAAATGGGCTAATTAAATTCCCAAAAAAAATTAATTAGTACCATTTAATTTATTTGGGTTCCATTAAATTATTTTGGGTTATTTTATTTATTTTTGGGCTTTTAATAATTTTTATTTAAATTTTTAAGTTGGCCAGAAATTTTTATGGGCTTGGGAGCCCATGAAAGTTATTGGGCCTGTTATTGGACTTTAGGGCCCATTGGGCCAGAGACATTGTTATTGGGCCTAATTTAGTCTTAATGGGCTTTGGTTGATTTATTGGGCCAAGTCTTAAGTTAATGGGCTTGCATGTCTAGGGCCAGCAGCTGAATCAAATCATGAGAAATTTGCATGTGTCTTGAGTTTATATTTAATTATTTTTATGCATGAAAAGTTATTTGAATATTTATATGATATTAGAAAATAACTTAAATATAAATGAAGGACACACAATTTATTTAAGTACATGCATTCATGAAATCAATTTTTATGCTATGATTGAAATTCTATGGTTGAGCAAATAAAAATATTTTAGGTGGAAATTGAAGTAGTGTGGCCATTTATGTATGGGCAGTTTCTGCCATTTATGTATGGGCAGTTTTCTGCCATTTATGTATGGGTGGTTCGCCACCAGCCTCGTACGATGGTTTCTTAGACTGATCAGTCGCACTATAAGTATGGGTCACACTTACGGATAGGACCATTCGATGTTAAGAAAATAAGTGCTCAACAACTCAAATATGTATGATATTATGTATGTTATGTATTATGTTTTTTATGTTTATTTAAGTAATTTATGTTATGTAATTTTAAGCATGCTCATTCATGTATATGTATGTATTAGTATTAAATTGATTTAAATTATTTTAAACCCTTGTTAGTATGCATGTTGGGCCTCTAGGCTCACTACACTGATATGGTGCAGGTGAGTACGTAGAGGAGCAGGTTACTCCTACCGGTGGTGAGGACGTATGAGCAGTGCTGCAGTAGCCCCGTGACCGTGACAGCTTCTGAGTCACCATATATGTTATGTTATGATACATTTTAATATTTTCATGGGTTGAGGTGATTGAATATTTTATTAAATATTTTAGTGCATGCACACTTTTTATTTATTTTATTTATGCAGTACATTTTGAATTATAGAGGTTGACTCAGATAATTATTTATTTCAAAGATGCATTTTACTTAAGTATTTAATTGTTTATTTATTTAGTCATGTATCTATTTTAAATATTTTATTCTGTGCATATATGTATGGGCATATATGTACATATTTTATTTAGTAGTAAAAAAAAAATAAAAAATAAAAATTTTCCGCATATTTATTTATTATAGAGTTAGGGTCGTTTCATCATCACAGGTAAGAATATGGAGGAATCCATTTATCATCGCAGGACTGAAGGCAAAAATCTGTCCACGCACATACACCTTCCCATACTTTACATATCGCGGATCCTTCACAGATTCAGCCAAATTACAGTAGAATTCTCGAATAATTTCCCTGCAATATGGACCAGCAGTAGAGACGGTGGCCAGCAGATTTCTCACCTCAAAGAATCAGACCAAATTTTGAGCTCCATAGCTCTCCACATCAATATTACGTTCCTCAAGGAACTCACGATCATAATACTTATCCCAACAGTCAGCAATTTCCTTGGAATAAAAAGTAGATGAGTAGGATGAATTTACCCGATATTCTTCACCCAAGGTGTTGTCCAAGGTGTCGGCAACACCTTCCTCAGCACCTTCTTCTTCTTCATCAGAGTCATTGGAAATTGACTCTTCTTCCAATTCTTTCTCAGCATCTGAACCTTTACTTGAATCAGAGCTGGAACTATCAGAGGGTTGTGGGCGGTTATCAGCGTATTCCTGAAGCATCTCTTCATCGGGTTCTTCATCTGATTCATCAGTAGGCATAGCTATTTTCTTTCCTTTTGACTTCTTCATCTTTTCCATGAACTGGGCTATCGACATCTCCTCATCATCGGACAGAGCAAGAGGAGCAGCAGATGATGGTTTCTCAACAATAGGTACAGATACAGGTGCATCTGTCTCAACAGCAGTAGCAGCAACAAGTGGAGTTCCTGATTCAGAGGACTCACTCTCAGAGGAATCACCTGATGATTTGCTTTCAGCGGCAAAAGGAACTGGAATAGCTTCTCTAGACGGTTCCTGGGTACTTGAATTTCCCCTTTTTCGGCGTACAAGCTTGAAGTCTTCATCAGAGATCACATCCCCAGATGTGAATTCAGTGTCCACTAGAGATGGTCTTGATGGTTGTCCTTTTCCACGGAATCGTTTGGAGGCAGTGTAATCTGGGTTGTATCCAGCTTGTCTCTTGGATCGGCGAGTTAAGGGTTTCGTGGGAAACACCTTATTCACCACGCTCATGTCTGGTAAATTCTCTACATCGATGGCATTGCCAGGCTCTCCTGGAGCGATGGAGTCCAGAGGCACAGGTTCCTCGGCAACAGGAATGATTGCTTGCTCAGCCACAGGGTGTGGTGATGTAGGTGTCGTGACACCTTTCGCAGCATCTTTCGTATATCCCATCTCAGAACGAATATCGCATGAATCAAAACCCTTTCATGCCATTAGATTATGAAAGAATGAAGGACACAGAAATTTTGAGCAATTTGAAAATCGGGAGAACAAAGAATACACTTGAGCGATACGAAACAAGGAAGTAGAATATTTTCTTAAACAGATAAGAACACAGATATATTAGGCACCAAATCTTTTCCTATTCTAGCTTGGATTCTGAGTAGGCCCCAACGGTAACAAAATCCCCAACGGTAACTCTTCAAAAACGGTAACAAATCCGATTTAAAATAGGCAATAAATCACTTGATTTTCTCCGATAATCTAGGCCCAAATATTTCACCAAATATTACCAAAATTAACTCCTCATCAGAATATAACACCACTGTAACAAAATTCAATCACTTTCAAATTCAAAAATTCAGAGGATAGGGCAAAAATGAACATTCTTTCCAACTTCATTTACCTCACTGTTCTCATCAATATTCTCATGAGTAGGCTTTTCAACTTTTGATTCTGGATTTTCCGTAGGAGGTGTTGTCAGAGGTGTTGGCAACACTCCTTTGACAGCATCTAAATTTCCAGAATTTTCAAGCAGATCATTAACTTCATCCTCAGCTGTTTTCTTCTTTAGATCTGCAAAGTCATAAAAAACAACATTAATTGACTCAAAAATAGTCCTTGTTCTCAAGTTATACATCCTATAAGCTCGGCTATTTGATGAATATCCCAAGAACATACACTTATCAATTTTTGCATCAAATTTAGCAAGATGATCTCTATCATTCAAAACGTGACATACACATCCAAAAACATGAAAATATTTAAGGTTTGGCCTCTTTCCCATGAGAATTTTGTAGGATGTCATAGCAGTACCATTCCTTAAATAAACTCTATTTAAAATATGATATGCAGTATTCAAGGCTTCAGTCCAAAAACGTTTTGAAATATTTTTCGAACTCAACATCACTCTTGCCATTTCTTGCAAAGTCCTATTTTTTCTTTCAGCAATTCCATTTTGTTGTGGAGTTTTAGGAGCAGAAAATTCATGAGAAATACCTTTCTTATCACACAGACTAGCAAAAGAAGAGTTTTCGAACTCCTTACCATGATCAGTGCGAATACGAATTACCTTCAGATTATGTAGATTCGTAATCTTAGTGAGCAGTTTCTTGAAGGCATCAAATGTGTCCGATTTTTCTCTCAGAAAATTTGCCCAAGTATATCGTGAGAAGTCATCCACACAAATAAAAGAATATTTCTTACCTCCAAATCTTTCAACATCCATTGGATCCATCAAGTCCATATGTAAAAGCTCAAGGCAGCGTGTTGTCACAGATGTTGGCAACACCTCGTGTGACACCCTAGTCTGCTTCCCTTTCTGACACGCTTCAAACACAAATGGAATACCAGATTTTAAGTTAAGCATACCTCTGACAGCATCTAACTTACTTAAGTTATTTAAAGTCTTGAAGTTTGCATGACATAATTTTTGATGCCATAGATCAAACTCATTCAATTTTGTGTGCCTACAAGCCATCTCTTCTCCGAGTTGATAACAGTTATCCGATGACCTTGTACCTGTCATGACACACAAATTTGAATCATCAAAAACTTTGCATAATTTCTTATCAAATTGCACATGCAAATTATCATCACAAAGTTGGCTTATGCTTATTAGATTTGCGGTTAATCCTTCAACATAAAGCACATTGCGAAGCTTGGGCAGACCAGCAACATCCAGAGTTCCCTTTCCAAAAATGTTTCCCTTTGAACCTCCACCATAGGTTACTTTTCCACTTTTCTGTTCAACATAGTCAGTGAGAAACTTTTTGGAACCTGTCATGTGACGAGATCTACCGCTATCAAAGTACCATGCACCTGAAACATTAGTTCTCAAAGCAGTATAAATCATATGACATTGAATATCAGCTTTTGGTACCCAAATCTTTCTTACATAAGATATGTTTCTAGGGATGTTGTGGGGCCTTCGATGCAGATCTATACCTGTAGTCTTCCTGCAGCTTAAAACAATATGGTTTGATATGACCTGGTCTATGATAGTAATCACAGATGTACTTACGTTTCCTTCTAGATTTTGAAGGGGCAGCAGGCTGTGGCTTTGGTTTTGGAGGATCACTTGATGAGGCCTTTTTACTTGAGTTTTTTTCACTGCTACTTTCCTTGACAAACACAGGGTCTTTCGAACTTTCACCAACCTCAAATATGCTTTTTCAAAACCTAAACCAGCTATACCATCTCTTCCATCATGAGTAACGAATCAAGCTTGGAAGTGCTTGAATTAAACTTGGCCAATGTAGCATTTGCTTTTCCGAGTTCTTTCTTCACTTGGCTTAGTTTCATGTCTTTCTTACTCAGCATGACTTCCAGTCTTGACACATCAGCCTTTAGATCAGAATTTTCCTTCGAAAGAATAGTATTCATCTTATTCCTTTCAACCCAATCAGTATGAAGTTCTTCAAACATCATCCGAGCTTCTTCCATGGACATTGTCTCTTCACCTGTATCATTATCACACATGTTATCAGTAATGGAGGAATTCAAACAAACTGACCTTTGGGAGATGTTGCGGCCAGGTGTGGCAACACCTGCGGCAACACCTAAAGGATTGACTTGAAACTTTTTCTTGCTCTTCAGTAGGGCAGATAAGGCAGTATGGCTTTCTTCATCTTTTTGTTCTTCTTCTTCAGACTCTCCATCACTCAAGGACGTGTTCATCCCTTTCCTAAGCGTGTTGGCACACTCATTTTCATAGTGTCCAAAACCTTGACAAGCATAACATTGAACAGTATCCAACTTCTTTGACACAAACTTGTTCTTCCCTTCCAACATCAGTCGAGGCTTAGGAGTATCAACAGGTTTCCTTGGTGATTTTTCTGGTCCAGTAATCCTTAAAGGATTGTTAGAGAACATTGGAGCCTTGAGTTTTTGATCCGTCTTTCTTGACTCTTTCATCTTCTTCAGATAATCATTGAATTTCCTAGTCATAAGAGAGATCGAATCATCTTCCAAGTCAGATTGATGAACTTTTTGATGAAATTGAACATACTTCTCGTATGAGGGTTTCGAGGCTTGAAGGGCTATTGATTTTCCTTTATCCTTCTCTTGTTCTGAATTGTTCATCTCAAAAACTTGAAGGATGCTAATCAGTTCAGTCATCTTCATCTTTGAAGTGTCTTTAATTTCTTCAAGCGCCCAAATCTTCCCATTAAATCTTTTAGGCAAGGATCGAAGAACCTTGTTCACCATAGTTTCACTAGCAATAGGTCCTCCAAGAGCATGTGCCTCTGTAGCTATCTCCCTAAGTTTTTTTTTTTTATCATAATCAGCAATAGATTCATTCTCATCCATCCTGATATTCTCAAATCTTGCGTTTAACAATCTCAATCTTGTTCTTCTCACGCTATCAGTTCCTTCACAATGTTCTTGAAGAGCATCACATGCATCCTTAGCAACAGTGCAATCAGCTATGATTCCATACATGCATACTTATATCAACAGTTGCAAAAATTGCATTGAGTGCTTTAGCATTGTAGCTTGAACTTTGTGTTTCCTCGGCAGTCCAAGTTTCTTCTTGCTTGATGATGTAGTCTCCATCTTCATCTAGCGTCTTTGGAGGAGTCCAACTAGTCAGAATACTTTGCCAAGCACGAACATCCATAGCCTTAGTAGTATATCACATCCTATTCTTCCATAGTGCGTAGTTCGTGCCATCAAGGACCGGAGGTTTCAGGAACGAGTTCGCAACAGACGATGAGTCCATCTTATTCCCTGTAATAAAATAAACAAACCAAGATCAGTTCTTAGTGTATCAAGAATATGGCTCTGATGCCACTTGTAAGGGAATGGGGGTTGCACATAAACTGTTTGAAGTGTTGTCACAAGGTGTTGACAACACCTTCAATAACACCTTGAGTAATTTGAAGCGTAAATAAAATAAACAAGCAACCAAATAAATAGACTCAGATAAATAAGAAAGAGTATAAAATACTCTTGCAGCGCCTCAGGGCAAAACTTCACTAGAAAATAATTCAAAGAGTTTTACAAACTCTAAAACTAGTGATTATTGTAAAATTCAATTTTTCAAAACAAGTGAGAAAATAAATAGCAAACGTTCTCCTAAAAATATTATATATGAAATAGAATAATGAAAACACAGTAAGGAGAAATACTATGTTGAAGCCAAAATCACACGAGCAGCACACTTCTTGATCTCCAATCTTCAAGTGTTCTACACGGCTTCAAGTTGTCACAGCTTTAACTAAGCTTCAGAGAGATCTTCAGCTTTTTACAATGTACGTACTTAGGTTCTCACGTTTTTCTCTCTTTTTTTAATCTCTCCCTCTTGTGTACGCCTATCTCAAAATAAATAGGCCAAGAATCCTTTATCAATATGTTTCCTTGTAGACGTAGAATTTTTTTTATTTGATCATATCAAATCTACACAAATAAAGAAAGATAAATATTAGATATGATATGATAAAATATACTAATCAGCTTATCAATATCGCAAATAAAGATTACTTAATGTCCAAGAAAGGCAAAATATATTAAATAAAATCTTTTTCAAAATAGGATGATTTTAAAGAATAAAATATTTCTTTCATATTGTATTGTTTTCTACTAAATATATGTGATTTATTTACTTTGTTTTATTTTCAAGGATGACATGCAGACGAGAATTCTGCAGATCTTGCAACCTGTTGTTGAGGGTGGGGAGCCAATTAATCCTTCACCTAATGTCATTAACAATATGTATTTTGAAGCTGCTGATGGAGTGAAAAAGAATCAGATTTATGACATAGGTTCACAAGCACTAGTTTTCTTCCCAGATGTAATGTTGAATCATGGCAGAGGATCACATGTTACCGATGCTGCTTGTCAAGCCGGTATATGTCAAAGTAGATGAGTTGACACAACAAAATGCAATCTTGCAAGATCGTCTTGTGTCACTAGAGAATTTAGTAAAAAGATTTGGTTGCTGGCTTGAGAGGTCACACTTCTTCAAATCAATCTGCTAGACCTAATGACAATGATAGTACTGCCCCACCATCCTAGTAGTTTCACCACAAACATTTTGTTGATATGCCACTCCGATAGGGGTCATTTTGTTGCATGGAGTAAACTAGAAGTTATCAGATTGATTTTGGTGGTTGATTTAAACTCAAGTAGAATGCATTTGGTTGACATTTACATAATTAATTTTCTATATATTTTGATATTGTCACTTGAATTTTATTTTTGTGATTGGATATGTTACATATCTGATATTGAATTGTGATTGATCATGTAACTTGTGATTGAATGCATGTTTACACGTTTAGAAACTGACCAGTGCAGATTGGGTATAGAGTGTCAGAATTAGTAGCATAATTTTAAATTTTGTGACAAATTAGAAACGGAAAATATTATTGTTTCTAAAACTAGTGAGAACTAAAAATTGTTGTCACTAATATTAGAAACATAATTTAATTCCGTGTCTAGTATCTGTGACATAAATATTAAATCTGTCACAATTTTTTAGTAACAAATGTATTATCCGTTACAAATATTTGTGACGGAAATATTATATACGTCACAAATCTTTAGTAACGGAACATTTAAATATATTACTAAATTTTGTCACATCTCAATTCTTTAGCGACGCAAGATATACCCACAAAATTAAAATATACCCACAAGATTAATTCCGTTGATAAACCGTACTAATAAAAAGTTGTAATGGATTTGTAATAGATTTTGCCGTTACTACTCTGCGAATTTCTTGTGGTGATATGATCTTAAAAATAAGTTAGTATTGCTTTATTTTTTAAAAAAGTTTTAAGAGTTTATTTATAAAAACTATAGGATTGTGCTTGGATGAAACAATTTGATTTGGGGAGGAATTCGAAGAAAAAAATTTGAACTGACACTCAATTTGTTTTTTTTTTTTCCCGAAAACTATGATAGTTTTTTAGAATTTTATCGAATACTTATAGATATTTTGATAATCTTGGGATATTATATAATTTGAGTAACTTATATGCTAAGATGAACACACTCAATATCTTTTTTGTAATTGAAGATTGAAGTATTTACAATAGGTCTTCGAAAATAATCTCGAAAAAAAAGGTGAGAGACTTTAGACCGTAGTTATCTGATCATAGCTCTGGTGCTGTATACATAATCTTCCAGAGAATTCTTGGCCTCGAATTTCTTTATATGCTCCTCATCATCTAACTTCATTCTCGCAGCTTCCTCCAACAATTTGTCGATCTCATCCTCGGACAGCATGCCTTTCACATTGCTGATTGTGATGCTGTTTTTCCTACCAGTTTTTTTTTCTCGAGCAGTCACAGTCAAGATACCATCAACATCAATATCAAAAAACACCTTTACTTTTGCCACGCCCCTGGGCGCAGGAGGAATGCCATGCAAAACAAATGAACCCAACAGAATATTGTCTCTTGTTCTAGGCCTTTCACCCTCGTACACTTGCAATTCTCCACTAGTTTGGCCGTCGTAGCAAGTAGTCACCTGTGTTTTCTGTTTAGTAGGAACAGTTGTATTTCTTGGGACAACTACACTCATTTCATCTTTTCCATCGCATATCCCAAGAGATAGAGGTGTAACATCCCAAAGTTTCAGGTCTTTAATCTCATGATTACTGTGTCCAGTCAAAACAGCCGCTTGAACCGCTGCACCGTAAGCTACGGCCTCATCAGGGTGAATGCTTTTGCACAGTTCCTTACCATTAAAGAAATTTTGAAGCAATTGTTGTACTTTTGGAATTCTAGTGGATCCACCAACAAGCACAACATCATGGATACTTTTCTTGTCCATCTTGGCATCCTTCAAACAGTTCTCCACGTGGCCAATGCATTCCTCAAACAAGTCCATGTTGAGTTCCTCAAACTTGGCCCGTGTTATTTTGGATTAAAAATCGATTCCGTTGTACAAACAATCAAGTCCAATAGTTGTATGTGCCATAAAAGACAGATTCCTCTTTGCCCTCTCACAAGCTGTCCTCAACCTTCTCAATGCTCTGGGGTTGTCTCTTATATCCTTTTTGTGCTTTATCTTGAATTCTTCAACAAAATAGTTCACCATTATGTTGTCAAAATCCTCTCCTCCAAGGTGGGTGTCACCCGCAGTTGACTTAACTTTAATGATACTCTCCACCATTGTGAGAAAAGAGACATCAAAAGTGCCACCACCAAGGTCAAAAATAAGCACATTCTTTTCACCACTAATCTTTTGGTTGAGACCATAAGCAACGGCTGCAGCAGTTGGTTCGACAATGATACGCAAAACATTAAGCCCAGAAATAATTCCGGCATCCCTAGTCGCTCGCCGTTGGGAATCATTGAAATAAGCAGGTATAGTAATAACTGCATTCTTTACTGTAGATCCAAGATAAGATTCTGAAATCTCCTTCATCTTGACGAGTACCATTGAAGATATCTCTTCAGCAGCAAATCGCTTCTCTTCACCTTTGTAGGTTACCACAATCATGGGTTTATCATCATGACCTGATACGACCTTGAATGGCCAAAGCATCAAATCTTTCTGGACCTTAGGGTCGCGGAATCTCCTTCCAATCAATCTCTTTGCATCTGCCAAGTAAATTATATCATAGAAGCGTTACATATTTACGGACCACAGGAATGAGACTATCTTCCAAATGCATCAACAACAAATATTTGTTAAATGACAAATCCTGCAGTTTCCAAATTGTGCAATATCATTAGCATACACATGGATACAAGCAGAGGCATTAATCATTATCCAAGCATATCTTAACGATTAAGGTAAGCTTACAACCAAAATAATGTCATGATTGAGAGAAAGGTCCAAGACTCCAAATAATTGTCACAGTATCACAAGTCACATATTTCACACCAAAAGCCTTTTAAAATCACATCCGCTCATACGGAACTCGGAACTCGAGAGTTTTCTACAGAAAACAAAGCCCGCAACTTTGCTAACAACCAAATTATAGCATCTGCCGATTGAGCTTTAGAGGAGCAGAAAAATAATAATAATAAGAACCCAAAAGCATCATAATGATATTTCCCAAAAACAGCTACAAGTACCATTGATTAATCTAGATTAAACCCACAAAGACGGCACCGATTCATAATGTAAAAGAATGAAGAAAGTGGGAATCTTGACGCCTCACCAAAAACAGTGTTAGTGGGGTTAAATGCGACAACATTCTTGGCGGCATCTCCGATCAGACGTTCGGTTTCATTGAAAGCTACATAAGAAGGCGTAACCCGATTGCCCTGGTCGTTGGGTATGATCTCCACTTTATCGTTCCGCCACACAGCCACACATGAATAAGTGGTGCCCAATTCGATTCCGATCGCCGGCCCTTCGCTTTCTCCGGCCATTTTACTGTTTGCAGAGTAGTGTATGTATGGCACACAAGATTACAAATTTGCAAAAGCCTCTGCAGTCTGTACTGTTGGGCTTGGGGAAATCACCAAAGGCGGGATGAGGGCTTCTTGAAATTGGGGAATATGTTTGAACATCCAAATTTATTTTTTCTAAAATATATCAAATTAATTTCTATTTTTCTACAAATATCCTTCTATTTCATTTTTTTTGGGATTATTTTTGAAAGAAATAATTATTACTTCATATCTTTCCATGATTATAAAAAATTTACGGTAGTATTTTGCCTTTTCTAGGACTGACTATCTAAATGTTTGACATATTTTAAAATACCGTAGATTGGGTTACAATACCGTAGATTGGGTTAAGTATTAGGGGGATATTATCTAATTTCTATCTACTATAATCTACTATAAAAGTATGAATAATGGGCAAAAATTTTTCATTGTGAATTTATAATTTTGCACTAAAATTGTATATGAATCAAAAAATATGTATGGGCAATTATGGAAAAACGAGGTAAAAAATAAGGGCAAAAAAGGTATTAAAATTTTAGTCAAACTTTAAAGAGACATTTATTACATCATGATTAATATGTTGTATTTAATATTTCATTTATATTAATTATTTATAGCCATGTATAATATATAACATAAAATTTCACAAAAAATATTTGACCACTATATTTATATATTGTTAAATATTTTACTTTTTCATGTATATGTTTGACACAAATTTTTTATTAGTGTAAATATTGCTAAAAAATAATAGTTATTTTTATTGTGATATTGAGAAATAGAATTAAGAATTTCAATAATAATAAAAAGACTATATCAAAATAGTTTATTAATTGGTAGCAGTTGTATTATAATAGTATAGAGATTTAACTTTACAAATTAAATATGATTGTTTTGAAAAAAAAATTAAAATATTGTGTTTGATGGGTTGAAAAAATAGCATAGTATTTTTATTTTCTTTCTAATATAGTTTTCTTTATTATTATATTCAATGTGATATACCATATAGTTTATTCATTAATTACACTTATATTACAATAATATAGAGGGTTAAATTTACAAATTTTCTTATAAAAAATTAGAAATTATAAATTCAATATGATGTTTTGAAAACAAATTAAAATATTATGTTTGATGGGTTAAAATAATTGCATAGTAAATTTACAAATTCAATATGATTTTTTGAAAATAAATTAAAATATTGTGTCTGCTGTGTTGAAAATATAGCATAGTATTTTTATTTTATTTCTAATATATTATTATTATTATTATTATTATTAAATGTGAAACTTATTCTTTACTATATATATATATATATATATATATATATATATGATAATACTCTCTATCCATATAGTTAATTCAATTGCTTACACTTATATTAAAATAATATAGAGGGTTAACTTTACAAATTTTCTTATAAAAAATTATAAATTTATAAATTCAATATGATGTTTTGAAAACAAATTAAAATATTGTGTTTGATGGGTTGAAAAAATAGCATAGTATTTTTATTTTATTTCTAATATAGTGTGCTTTTATTATTATATTAAATGTGATTTATCCATATAATTTATTCATTAATTACACTTATATTACAATAATATGAAGGGTTAAATTTACAAATTTTCTTATAAAAAAATTAGAAATTTACAAATTCAATATGATGTTTTGAAAAAAAAGTAAAATATTATGTTTGATGGGTTAAAAAAATAGCATAGTAAATTTACAAATTCAATATGATGTTTTGAAAATAAATTAAAATATTGTATTTGTTGGGTTGAAAATACAGCATAGTATTTTTATTTTCTTTATAATATATTATTATTATATTAAATATGAAACTTATTCTTTACTATAATATATATATATATATATATATATCCATATATATATATATATCCATATAGTTTATTCATTGATTACACTTATATTACAATAATATAGAGGGTTAATTTTACCAATTTTCGTATAAAAAAGATTAGAAATTTACAAATTCAATATGATGTTTTAAAACAAATTAAAATATTGTGTTTGATGAGTTAAAAAATAACATAGTATTTTTTTTCTAATATAGTGTGCTTAACTTTTGGTAAAGCGACAAACGTTCTATCCTACAATTGGTATCAAAGCAAAGGTCATGGTTCAATTCTCATTGACTTTAGTGAGTGCAATTATTGGGAGAGAGATTATTGGAATCAATAATTGTTCTTACTATGTAGAGTGATTGAACCATGACGTTTGGGCTAATGCGAGATTTAAAAAATTTGAGTTGTATCATTACCATCAGCTATAGCTTTTAGTAAAGTGACAACCGTTCGGTCCTACATTAATTTAAGTGGATACCAATCTTCTCTATTTTTTTTACTATAATTTACTTTAAAGAGTTAAGTATAAATATAAATAAAATAACATAACATAAGTGAAAAAATAAAAGATATATAAAAAATTTAAATAATATTCTACGTTATTTAAAATTTTATTATTTTAAATAATTTTTTAGTTTTCTTTTATTTTTTTACCAATAAAAAAATAAATGTATCAACTATAAAATAGAATATTTATAACTTACAATCACTTTTAAGTTATAAAAATTTCATTATTACTCATACATCTATATGATTATTAGTCTATAATATTATTGATAGTATTTAAAGTAGATGGAAAATGTTAATGTAAAAATGATTTTATTTTTCTCATACCTTCTTGTCATTTATGTATATAATTAAATGGTAATTAATGATTGAAGTTATTATTGGGATTTAAATAGAATAAAAGTTTAATTATATTAATGATTTTTCATATAATATCTCCTCACCATATTACATATAAATTAACTTATAAAGAGAGTTGGACTTTTCGTTTCACTCATATCTTATATTATATATAATAAAACCAATGACGTAGATTAAAGTGATATTGAAAATTTTATAGGGCTAAATATATAATTGTTTTACTCAAAAATATTTTACTTGGTTTAATTTATTATTTATATTTTTGAAGTGTTAGATTTGTTTACAAATATACTACATTATTTTAATAAAATTTGTTAAAAATATGATTTAATTATAAATTATTAGTAACTGTTAATTAAGATGCTAAGTTTAATTATGTTAATTATCATATTAAATTCTTATTATATCCTCATTATAAATTTTATCATTTTTAAAAAGTGTTTGTTTGATTTTTTTTACCAATTAAAAAATTTATGTATCAAATGTAATACTGATAACTAATAATCATTTTAAAGTTATAAAGATTCATTATTACTCATGTCTCTCTATGATTATAAGTCCATAAATTGAATTTATCATTAGTATTTAAATTGGATTGAAAAACGTAGTGTAAAAAAAATTGGAAAAATTGTTTTTTTGATCCGGTATATTTGTCACTTTGCGATTTTGGTCATTTATATTTTCAGATTTCAGTTTTAGTCCGCTATATTTATTTTTTTGGTAATTTTTTCCTGATGTAGCGATGATGTGGAACCAATACAATGTTGATGTAGAACTGATGTGTATTGTTTTACGTAAGTATTTTCGAAGAAAAAAAAACTAAAATTGCAAAAAATCAGAACATGTAGGACTAAAACTGAAATATGAAAACATAGATTATCGAAATCGCAAAATGGCAAATATAAAAGACCAAAATTGCAGTTTTTTCAAAATAATTTTCCATATATCTCCTTTCTATGTTAAATGGTTATTAATGATTGAAATTATTATTAAAAAAATTTAAGTAGAATAAAAGTTTAATTATATTAATGATTTTTCATATAATATCTCCTCTCCATATTAATCATAAATTAATTTGTAGAGAGTTGGTCTTTACGTTTTATAATTTATTCGCCCATATTTGTATATTATATATAATAAAACCAATGACGTAGATTAAAGTAATATTGAAAAGTTAATAGTGTTAAATATATAATTGTTCTGCACATAAATATTTCACTTGGTTAAATTTATTATTTATTTTTTTTTGAATTTTTAGATTTGTTTACAAATATACTAAATTAGTTTAATAAAATTTGCTAAGAAATAATGATTTAATAATAAGTTATTAGTAACTGTTAAATAAGATGCTAACTTTAATTATATTAATCATCATATTAAATAATTATTATATCCTCTTTTTAAATTTTATCATTTTTGAAAGGTGTTTTGTTTGATTTTTTTAACCAATTAAAAAATTTATGTATCAAATGTAATACTGATAACTAATAATCACTTTAAAGTTATAGAGATTTATTATTACTCATATCTTTCTATGGTTATAATTTTATAACTTTAAATTATCATTAGTTTTTAAATTGAATTGAAAATTTTTGTGTAAAAATAATTGGGAAAATTATTTTTTTCGTTCGGTATATATGTTTTAAATTTTGCGATTTTAATTTGGTCCTTTATATTTTTAGATTTCAAATTTAGTCCACTATATTTATTATTATTTTTTTGGGGGGGTGGTGGTGTGAAATATTAGTCTTTTTTCGATATGGCACCAATGAAGTGCTGATATAGAGATGACTTGTATAGTATCATGTAAGCATTTTCGGAAAAAAAAACTGCAATTTTCATAAATAGAAACATGCATGATTAAAATTGAAATATGAAAATATAGAAAACTGAAATCGTAATGTAACAATCATACACATGACCAAAATTACAGTTTTTTCAAAATAATTTTTCATATATTTTCTTGCCAAGTTATGTATATAATTATTGAGTCAATTAATTAAAACAATTAGATATTATGATTTAAGTTGAATAAAAAATTATTTAAATGCATAAATGATTTTCTATATTTGGTCACCATATTACATATAAATTGATTATTAGAGAACAATTGTCTTTTGATTTTATGATTTATTCACTCATACGTTGTGTTATATTATATATAATAAAATCTCGACGTAGATTAAAATATTGTTGAAAAATTAATAATGTTAAATATATAAGATTACTACTTCTAAATGTTTTACTTGGTTTAATTTATTATTTATTTTTTTGAATTTGTTTGTTTACAAATATAATGCAATTAATTGATTAAAAACGAGTTAATTATAAAGTATGTGCATCTTTATAAAGTTTCTCTTTAATAATATGTTGTTTCATCATATTATATTGCAAATAACTCAATACTAATCATTATAACTTTATATTTATATTTATATTTATATTTGACTAAATATATGTAAATTTAATTGAATATTAATTGTGAAATGAAAATATTGAATTATTAATATGATATTTGATTGAATTGACTAAAAACAACTTGGTATCACGTGCGTAGCACGTGTTTTTTTCCTAGTTTTATAAAAAATATGCATATTTCTCCTAAATTAAATTTGAATTTCCTATCTTTGTAGGTGTGAATTACGCTTGACTAGAAGGAGGAGATAAACGAGAAATGAAGAGAAGAAGAATTAAAAAAAAAAGTCTACGGAACAATCTCAAGAACTTTGAAGCAGTGAAGAAGGTCGAAGAGTTACAACCATCGTCACTGGGATTCCCTTTTGTCTTGGAGTGTTGAGAGTACGTGGAGATAACTCTGGTTACGATGTTGGTCAAATATATTATTGTGTCTATCAAATTTTTTCAACTGAGATCAACTCCCTTTGGTTTTACTGTTTTTGTCAGTCGTTTGTTTTTAGGGAATTATTTTTGTTTTCTCACATGTTTTCTAGAAAACTGATTTTTCATAACTTTGACTAATATTGATTTTTTTTAATACAATTTGCAACTTTTCTAGTGAATATTTATGCCCTGAGACATCGCGCTTATACATAATTTATTTTTTGTTCGTTTTAGTTTTTATTTACGCTTTAAATTATTTCGCTGCATGTTGTCTCAAGTGTTGACAACATCTAAAGACAACATCTTTTAAAATCTAATTTTTGTAAAGTGTCTATCCATGTCAAGGGCAAAAACCACCTAACAAGTGGTATCGGAGCCCACTCTTGACGACATTAAGAGAGGTTCTGGTTGATTTTTTTTTATTTTTACAGTACACTCAGACCACCGATCTTAGACGGGACCAACTATGGAATCTGGAAAGTAAAGATGAGAATCTACATAAAGTCCATAGATGTTAAAGCATGACAACGTGTTCTAGATGGTTGGTCTCCACCCAGAGAAACGGATGGAGATGGTGATATAAGGATTAAATCTAAGTCTGAGTGGACTGTGGATGAAACACAAAGCTCAAATTATAACGCTAAATCTTTGAATGCTATATTATCTTCTATTGATGTTAATATTTTTGGTTTAATTACTAATTGTGTTTGTGCTAAGATGGCTTGGGATTATCTACAGATATTGTAGTGACCCGTGTTGGAATCACTAATTAAACAAAATCTTAAGCATGCAATTAACTTAAATACTGAAATAAAATAATCCAGCAGAAACTTTATTAAAACAACTAAATAATACCGGCAGAATACAACCGGTTTCCAAATAAAAATATAAATTTTTATACAACCCAATTGAAATATACTAATAAAATCCCATAACAAAATAACCTGGTACAGTACAATCCGCACTGCTGCTCAACGACCGCTGTGGGGCCTCGGGTTGCTAATATCATTCTTAGGGCAATTAGTAATTAAACATCATAACTAAAACAAGTAAGGAAGAAGATCAAACAATTTTTTTTTTCATTTAGGGGTGCGCTCGAGCGGTCAAAAACCGCCGCTCGAGCGCCCCCCAAACCAAATCTCGGGTTGGGGATTTTGGGCTGCGCCCGGGCTGCATTTTTTTGCAGCTCGGGCGCTGATCTTGGCAGATTTCTGCTATGTTTTCCAACGGCAAATTTTGATTCTTCCAACTCATTCCAATCCATGTTTTATAAGTCTAGAACATGTATAAATACAAAGAACAAGATCTACACATGTTTATAACTAGTTGATACATCAAACTACCAGTTTGGAATCCAACAAAAACATGAAACTACACAAGTGTTCATCAACTTCTTAAGAACAATAATCTCAAGTGTTCTCTAACATGCTTGCTAGGACTAAAGTACACATGGATTCATCTATCAACAACCCGAGTCCACATCTAATCTTCTCTCATGAGCTACCCTCGTCGACTTTGGCCAGCTCCTACCCCATCTGTCGTCATGCACACATTCAAAACAAGACTACAGCCGGATAACTCCGGTAAGAATATAATTCTCAGTATAATCAACATATACATGCGTTAAGTAAATTCACATAGACTCTAAACATTTCGACTCAAGAATAGAGTAAACGCATATATAAAGAATTGATTCCTATCACACTCTTTGCCATCAAGATTCGCATACGATCTTGACATGGATATCCATCTATCGTCGTCTCATCAGACTCAAAAATAAGGTCCATATGACATTGACATAAGAACCAATTCATATCTCATATCATATCATATCAAATAAAGATCCACTACCTAAAATGGATCGACAACATCAATAATATAAATACAAAAGATAAACAAGTATGTGATTTTTGCGGAATAACTCAAGAAGCATCATTCTTGAGTATTGAATTCCTGACTCTCGATGTTGTCTTATACCTTCTCGTTTCATCTCGGTTCTTGAGGCTTCAACTCTGAAACATAACAACAAGAACACATATATCAACTCTATTCAATCTCACAATTCAATCTTCATTACATCTTTACTATCAAATCACTTCAAACCTAGCTTAACTTCTTCTTCGGTTTGAAATCGAACTTCTCGAGTTTGTCAATCTCTTAGCTAGCTGAAACAAGGTGAACATAAGCTCAATATATCAGTAACAACTCAAGGAATACTTCAGCTCAATCACACAATATCAAAACAGACTCAATCATACACCGGTGACATAACGATCACAAATCAGTAACCGAAACAATATCGAACTTGAATATCAACTTCATATACCACTTCTAACCAACATATCGGTATATACATCAGCGTAAACCAGCATATCAGAGGCTATAATTTTGACATATACGCTGGAAAATCATAAGAAATACAACCACTATCCGTTCTTCGATCCGGTTTTGAACATACAAGATATATAAACTTAAGAACATCTATTCATGCTCATAATATGATTCCTCCCACATAATAATTTTGAAACATGCTAAATCACAACAATACTTACATTAAATCGTAGCTTGTGAAGAGAGGATCTCAGCGCTATATTCGGAATTAAAATCGGATAACCGAAACCCAAGATATCAAAGTTTGAAATATCAGAAATGGTTTAGAAGCTGAAGTTTCAACCCTAGCTGCTAAGTTTCTGACGAAGATAGTGTTGTACACGTTGTAAGAAAATTAAATAACAATTGTCCAACCCATTTAGGCCATATTTGAACTTTGGCCCCTCAAGTTTTCCATATTTGCAATTCGGTCCTCAACTCTTATTTAAATTCAATTTCAATCCTAAATAATTTAAGAATATTAGAATTTAAATCTAAACTCTAAAAATTCTCAAATTAAATATTCCCAGATTAAAATTAAATAATCTCGGATTAAATCAAATAATCCCGGGCCTTACATTTCTCCCCCTCTAAGACATGAGTTCGTCCTCGAATTCATAAGCAATCCATATAAACAGTCTGTATAGACACATAAGATACGAAATAACAAAAATTGAATAAGAACTCACATCAATGGAATAGATAGGGAAATCTCTGTCTCACGTCGTCTTCAGTTTTCCATGTCGCTTCTTCCACTCCATGCCGACTCCATTGAATCTTCACCAATGAAATGGTCTTCCTTCGGAGTTGTTTTTCTTTTCGATCGAGAATCTGAATCGGCTTCTCAAAGTAACTCATAGTTTCATCGAGTTCAGCTTCATCAACTTGGATAATATAAGATAAGTCAGGCTGATACTTCCTCAGCATCGATACATGAAAGACATCATGAATACCAGATAAATATAGAGGCAATGAAAGTCGATAAGCTAGATCACCTATCTTCTCCAGAATCTCATACGGTCCAATAAAACGTGGAGACAATTTCCCTCGCTTGACAAATCGAACAGTACCTCTGAAAGGTGAAATATTCAAGAATACTCTGTCTCCCTGCTCAAAACTCAAAGGTCGACGTCTCACATTTGCATACTTCACCTGTCTGTCTTGAGCTGTCTTCATTCGCTTCTGAATGAACTACACTTCTTCAGTCATCTCTCTAATCATATCAGAACCAATCTCAGGTACCTCTGTAACATCATCCCAGTACAACGGTGATCTCCACTTCTTACCATGCAACGCTTCGAATGGAGTCATCTCAATACTAGTCTGATAACTGTTGTTGTAAGAGAACTCCACGAGTGGTAATGAATCTTGCCAGTTAGTACTAAAATCAAGTACTATAGCTCTCAACATATCCTCAAGAGTTTGAATCGTTCGTTCTGACTGTCCGTCAGTTTTAGGATGATAAGCAGTAATCAAATTCAAACGAGTACCTAAAGCTTGTTGCAAAATGTGCCAAAAATGAGAAGTAAATCGAGGATCTCTATCAGACACAATATACTTCGGCACTCCATGCAGTCTTACCACTTCCCTGACAAGGGCCAAGGACCGAATTGCAAATACTGAAGAATTGAGGGACTAAAATGCAATTTGGCTTGAATAAATATGATTTCCTTGCTTAGTCATCTACTTGCACGTGTACTTTGCATATTTCATTCAGAAATTCAGAACAAAGTGCCGAGATCTTCTTCTTTTCATTTGATTTTGATTTTCAAATCCTCGTAACTTTTGATCCGGTTGTCCGAATTTAATTCCGAATATAGATCCGGAATCCTTGCGACGAGGGATTCAATTTTGTGTAAGTATCTCCATGATTCCATCTGTTTTGATATGTAGTATGTTGAAGAAATCAGTTTATGAGCATAAATATTTGTTCTTGAGGTTTTATACATTCCGATATCGAAACCGAATCGAAGATTGAATGTCGTATGAAGTTATGATGATTTTTAGAAGTATTTTTTATTTTTATAGCTGCTGGTATGCTGATTTATGGTGTTATATTTCTGGTATATCATGTATATGAAGTTGTATGAATGATAGAATGATTTCGATGTTTTGTCGGTTATCGATTTTCAATCGCTACGCTGTCGGTTTATGATTTGAGGCTGTTTCGGTGTCCTATGATTGAGCTGAGGATCTCATAAGGTCATAACTGATGTTTCTTGGTTATAATCATTATATTTCAGATTAGTAAGATCTTGATCAACTCGTGAAGTCCGCCTTCGAACCGAAAAAGATTTGCTTGAGGTTTGAAGTTGTTCTTTGAAAATGGAATAATGAAAGTGAGTAAAATTTTATGTGAAGTTGAATAGTTTATGATATATGAGTTTTTGTTGTTATGTTTCAGATTTGAAGCTTCAAGAACCGATACAAAACAAGAAGTTATAAGACGACATCGCAAGTCAGGGATTTGAAACTCGAGAATGAAGCTTCTTGAGTTGTCCCGCCAAAATCACAAACTTGTTCATCGTTTTGATTATGTTATGATGTTGCCGATCCATCTCAGGTAGTGGATCTTTAATTCGATATTATATGATGTGAGGATATGAGATATTAATTGATTCTTATGCCAAGGTCTGAGGCGACCTTATTTTCGAGTCTGATGAGACGACGATAGATGGATATCCATGTCAAGATCGTATACGAATCTTGATGGCAAAGAGTGTGATAGGAATCAATTCTTTATTTATGTGTTTACTCTACTCTTGAGTTGAAATGTTTAGAGTCGATATGCTTCTATTTAACGCGTATATATGTTGATTATACTGAGATTGTATTATCACCGGATGTTTCCAGCTGTTGTCTTGTTTTGTATGTGTGCATGACAATAGATGGGGAAAGAGTTGGCCAAAGTCGACGAGGGTAGCTCATGAGAGAAGATTAGATGTGGACTCGGGTTTTTTGTAGTTAAAACGATGTATATTAAGCCTAGCAAGCATGTTAGAAACACTTGAGAATATTGTGCTTGAGAAGTTGATGAACGCTTATGTAGTTCTTGTTTTTGTGAGATTCCAAACCTATAGTTTGATGTATCAACTTCTTGTAATCATGTTTAGATCTTGTTCTATGAATGTATGCATGTTTTTGGACTTCAATATGATATATTGGAGTGGTTGGAAGGATCATAGTTCACAGGTGAAAAACAGAGCATGAATCTACCCACGGCAGCGCCCGGTCTGCAGAAAAGAGCAGACCGAGCGCAGCTCCCTTGTATCCAACCCGAAGGTTGGATATTTTGGGGGCGCCCGATCGGCGGTTTTGAACCGACCGAGCGCACCCACCCTTGAATAAAAAAAATTGTTTGATTGCTTCTTTTCCTTGGTCCATTAATGAGGTTTAATTACTAATTGCCCTAAGATTGAGATTAGCAACCCGAGGCCCCACACTATGGCAGTATTAACTTTGAGAATCTTCATCGGTCCATTGGTGATGACGTACCCTATGTCATCATCTTGAGCAGAAAGGTGTGTCTGCATATGTATTTTCCAGTCATCATAATCTTCCTTAGAGAACATAGGAATTTTATTTAGAGAAGTCATGATGAATAATTATCAACAGCTAAGAGAAAACCCTCTCTGATACCACTTGTTGGGGATCGAATATGTGTGTAAAGGGGGGTGAATACATACTTAGTAAATTTTATGACTTAATGTAATATGATTAAGCAAATGTTAATCTGCTCAACCAATTTTTCTTATCTTCCTAGATGAGTAAAAGCTACTAGAGTAGTGCGGAAACAGCTCTCACTAAACTAGGTGATAATAATGAAGTGTAATGTGATGCAGTAATGTAAGTAGACACAAAAATGTTTATGGATGTTTGGAGATCAATCTCCTACGTCACCCCTTCTTCCTCACGGGAAGGATAGACTGTAAGACTTTGGCTATTACAACGTCTTGTAATACACCCGATCCAAGTTAGGACTTATCAATCGCCTAAAATGGAACTCCTATATTTACACTGATAAGATTCTATGTTCTTATCAAACTTTCTTCAGTTGATGATGATGAATATCTAAGCTGTTTGAGAGCTTAGAGTCTCAAATCTGTGTATCAGTAGATGTTATTTAGACAACAGCTTGGATCTGAGTAATCTTTGAGTAGATCTCTTCGTAGATCAGATATTCTTTGAGGAGAAGGGTTGAATGAGCGATAGATTTTTTAGAACAGCTTCAAGTGCTCGAGTGAGTAAATCTTCGTAATGGTTGTATCTTTATTTTTGATATGATCTGAAACTTATATCAAAGCCTTCAACGTCTTTTTCTTTTTTTCAACGGTAGGAAACGTCCTATATGTCAAATAACATTCCTTGTTTTGTGAAGTGCAGTCTGTTTACTTCAAAAATATTTGTACTAGAGACTCTTTAGTAGTCTATTCAATGTGTCTTCACATTAAATTCTATTAATAGCCTTTCACCTTTTGTCAGACGGCTCCTTAAATGCTTCGTCCTTTCTCATTAAATTGTCTTGTCAAGGATCCGTTACTAGGAATTCGTGACCTTATGAAGTCGGTAGGCATCCTTGAGACTTGTGAACTTTTAGTTGACCTTTATTTTGATTGCCGAGATCAGTCGTACAATGGTTAGGTGATATGCCGAGATTGGTTGACTATAAGCTGTTGATATCTTTTATTTTCGGTTGTCAAGCTTAGGTCAGCTGATATCTCGAATCTTCAGTCGATATCTTCCAATGGTCAGCCGATGTGCTAGAATTAGTTTTCCTGTTGTACATGTGAACGACGGTTGTACTATACCAATGATTTATTGTTTTGTTATCACCAAAAGTTAGGATTCAACATCTTTTTTCACACATATTAATAATTTTTTTGAAAATCTCAATTGGTAAATAAATTTTCAAGTTTACACTTATTTAATGAGTACTTATGCCATGCAAAAATAATTATAAAAAAATCAAAATATTTAATGACAAGCCTAATTAAATATGAGCATATTCATAAAGACGTAGAAAAAATATTACTTATTATCGTACAAATCTATAAATTTTGGACCAAAAAAAATAAAAATGATTTATATATGAGATAGAGAGAGTATAATTTTAGAGAATAAATTTAAAAATATCAATAAATATATAAATAGTTTAGATATTTGGAGTTGTCTCTTCAATTAATATCTTATCTTCTTCATTTTATTTGTTATTATAAAATCATTTAATTTTATATAATTTAAGAGAATAAATTTTAAAAATTTTAGTAAATAAATAATTTATCATTAATTAAAACATAATAATAATTTAGATATTTGGTTACATTAAAGGAGAAGAGAGAAAAAGAAAACAAAATACAGAAGAGGAGAGGAAAAAAAACAAAAAAAAAAAGAGAATATACCATTCTGGAACCAGGAAATATGAATCTAATTATTATAGGAATTGTTACAAATCATTGAAGGATATTAAAAAAATCATACATATGATATTATCAAATATTTTGATTATCAGTTCTAAAAAAAATCGCTCAAGAACGACTAAACGCCAATCCACGGCTAAAACGGCTAAAGAGCTGAAAGAGAACTTTTAATCAAATATTTGGACCTGTGATTTCACCTACTCATTTTATCCATAATAACTTGATGTATGTTTTATAAATCCATAAACAACATGTAACGCCCCAAATTTATCTTAATTAAGTTTATTGAGCTGCTCGGTTCACGATCATTGATGGAGAACTGTATAAAAGAGATTTCTCTTCACCTTAACTAAAATGTCTAACGCCAGCCAAAGGAAACTATGTGCTCCGTGAAATTTATGAAGGAATATGTGGAAATCACTTAGCTGGTAGAGCTCTCGCGGGGAATGCATTACGCCAAGGGTACTTTTGGCCAACGATGAAACAAGATGTTATTGAGTTAGCAAAACATTGTCACGCATGTCAAGAGCACGCTAACATCCATCACCAGCCGGCTACAATCTTACAGCCCCTGGAAATTCCTTTATCTTTTTCTCAATGGGGAATGGATTTGGTAGGCCATTTTCCTCCTGCTACCGGACAAAGAAAATTTCTGATAGTTGCTGTGGATTATTTCACCAAATGGGTCGAAGCTGAACCATTGGCCAAAATATCCGAAAGAGATGTAATCAATTTCTTATGGAAGAATATAGTATGCAGATTTGAAATTCCTCAAACCTTGGTTTCAGACAATGGAACTCAGTTCTCTGGAGCGAAAATAAAAGATTGGTGCAAAGGACTTTCCATCAAGCAGATCTTCACTTCTGTCGGGATCAAGCGAATGGGCAAACTGAGGTCACCAACCGGACCATTCTACAGCACCTCAAAACACGCCTAGGAAATGCCAAATGGAAATGGGTAGATGAGTTGCCAAGTGTTCTATGGGCATATCGATCCACTCCACGCTCTTCAACTGGAGAATCTCCTTTCAACCTGGCCTACGGAGCGGAAGCTGTGGCTCCTGCCAAAATTGGAGAGCAATCATGGCGATTGAAACAATACACTTCATTTGGAAATGACCAAGCCCTCCGAATTTCATTAGACTTGGTGGACGAATTGAGAGATGAATCTTCGACACGAGCCGAGAGATATCGAGCTTGTATGACTAAAGCATACAATGACAGAGTCAAACCAAGATCTTTTCAAGTAGGAGACTTGGTTTTGATAAAATCCAACATCTTGAAGTCTGTGGGTAAATTGGACCCAAAATGGGAAGGCCCGTACAAAGTAATTGAGATTGTAAATATGAAAACATATCGCCTCCAACATTCAGATGGAAGAATACTTCCCAGACCTTGGAACGTGGCCAACCTGAAGAAGTTTTATGCATAAACTGCAACTCTCGCGAATAATAGGCTAAATTTACCTTTTTTGTTATTAGCATATTTTCTTTATGTTTGTCAATTACAATTTTGTGATGCAGTTTTCAACTAATTTGATTATTTTGTTATACAAGCAGATTACTTTGTCGAAATCATATCATATCTCATCTCATATACTAACGCTTACTTACGACATAAACGTCATAGACCCTAGCAATCATAAAAAATTCCCAACAATAAAAGGTTTGGCCAGCCTCATGGGACATTTGAACTTATGACGCTGTAAGAGGTCAGGATGACATAATAATATTATAAGTCCCGGGATATCTCACCACGCCCCAAGTGGGTTTAGGAATTCCCCATGAGACAAAATCTTGGGAGATTGATCCCCTCCCAAGTACTCCAATATTAAAGCAATAGTATTTTATTCATCAAACAAGTATGCAATAGCAAATTCAAAATGCAAAAGAGATATGATAATCGACAAAATTGAATATACGTATATGAATATATGTATATGAAAAGGAATTATTGTTTTTCCTTTACCAACTACTTACTAAAAAAGAACAAAAAAAGTCTAGGACTTTGACTTTGTTACAAAAAAAAAAAAAAATTTGCCCAAAAGTGGCAAGAAATAATAAAACTAAACTGCTACACGGCTCCAAAGAGTAGTCTCCACGTAGCTGCGGCACACACCCGTCGTTATTGATTGTATAAGCTAAAAATTTGAACGCAAAGCTTCGATCATCTCCTCATCACCCAGACCTCCCAATAAATCTCCTAAGGGAGGATCCGAGTCATCCTCAACTCTTGCAATACTAGGCTCCGGAATTTTAGGGTGAATCATCATAATAATTTCCTCCGAAACTAGTTTAGTATCCCGTAGTTCTTTGCGACAATCCACGACAACTTCATCATGAATAACAATCGCCCGCTGAATCACTTCATCTCTAAAAGCTGTGGATTCACGATAGCCTTCAATTTCTTTTTCTCCAGTGCTTCGCAAGAGATTCTTGCTTATTGACGAATTGAGAAAAATCTCACCGGTCTCCGATTCATGGGAATATTTTCCCCTAAGTAGGTCCATCTCATTACACATTGCATCATACTTTTTGGATTTCTCTTCAAGCTCCTTTTGCGACTTGAGAAAATCATCTCGAGCCTTAGCACCTTCCTCACCGAGTCTTTTGCACTCTTCCCTTAATGACGTTACTTCTTCATCCAATCTCTTATCAGAATTTTGGGATCTCTCTTCTCGAAATTTAAAAGTATGGGCAAGCGATAAAATCTGCAAAAACCCATAGATAAAGAATATTATTTACTACGTAAAAATCATAATAAGTAATAAGCAAGTAATTATATACCTGGAAGGCGGTTGAAGCAAGATAACGAGTTAACACTTCGGTAGGTTGTGGCAGTTGATGCAACCTATCGTGGTCACCAAGGAGGTTAGCTCCAGTTCTCCAACCAATCTCCGGATCTTTCAAATCCCAAAAAGATCCCGCATTAGTTTTCTTATTCACGCCCTCCACAAACAAGTGGCGACCTTCAAGAGTGTTGAGAGAGACAGCTCGGTGATCATCAGGTCTTCTTTTTGGATTCCTTCTACCATTATCGCACTCCCTAGTACGGGCGTCGACGTCAGTTCTTATTGGAGAATCATTTCTTATACCATCATTTCTTCTGTCATGAACGTCAGTATTTTTTGATGGTGGACCAGAACGATTGGCACGATCGGATGGCCTAGTAGAGTTCCTCCTCCTTGGAAGCCCTTGGGAATTATGCATAGCGCGATCCATCGTGGATTCTTTTCTCGACATCTTTGATGAAATCTTCTCGTTTTTTTCTATGCAAGAACGAACCTCCGCCAAGTTTATTTTGTAACCTGCAAACGAAAAACATAGAGAAAAGAGATAATGATCAATAAATAAATTTAATAAATTTTTAAATAACACGAGTAGAAGAATCTCAAGAAGACGCAAAATACAGTTATCAAAATTCAACATGGACAAAACATTACCAGTAGGTACCAAACTCCTAGGATCGACTATTTCGTCGAAAAGACCTAAGGATCGACAGTCAAGCTGCAAAGTGCGGTGAGTTTTACCAAGTATGATCTTTCTAGGCCCCGGACTCCAAGTCGTGGGCACCCCCCGTCATAATCCCAAACATAAAAAAAACTCCGATCTCCACGCACTCTTTGGAGAAGCAAATCGGGATAAAAACTTACAGTCCACCCGAGGCTGGAAATAAATATAAGAGTCTGGCATGGAACGATGCACCACGAAGAGCGAGAAAAATAGCTCCGACATCGGACTCAATTGAATTTCGCTCATTCTACGAAGAAAACATGAAAAAACAAAGATAGCCCCCGGGGTCAACTGACTAAAACTCACACCAAGCCTACAAACAATTTCTATCAGAATTACATTAGGAAGAAGCGAAAACCCGTAATTAAAATACTCCAGTAAACGGTGAAATATCCCGCGGGAGGGTACTGACATGAATCTTCTTTTTCGGAATTTTCATAATATGTTTTGTCAATAATTCAAGTTTCTCGCATGAGTTTGAAATTTTTGAATTCCCCAATACACTTCGTCAACCCCCTCCGATAAACCTCCGGATCTACTCCTCTCACAATAGTAAGGTTCACTAACAATTTTTAAGGGAGTCGGACTCTCCGGACCACATGGCAAAAGGGCATCTAAATCACTCAAAGGCGATAAACAGTCATCACAATTTATATTGTCACTAGACTCCGTGTGCGGAGATAGATCGTTACTCCGATTCGCCATCAACAAGGATAATATCTTACCCCGAGATGGACAACCTACAAAAATATATATATTTTTTAATATATATATATATATATATATATACTTCATTCTTCTACAACTTTCACGCAAACAGTTAATCAAGTCATAATATTTAAAATATTTGACAAAAGATATGAAAGTTAAAAAAAACAAACAAACAGACAGACAGAGTTATCACGATTTTATGTTAAAGTAGGTGTTGACACAGACATAATAATTATCATCAATAATTCACACATGACAACAACAATATATATGTATATATGTCTATCCAATCTCTATCACGGCCCAAGACTTCATCGTCACCACACCGCCGCGTCATCATCGCCGCCAACTCGTCGTCATCTTGCCACCATCTCACCACCGAATCGTCGTCGTTCCGCCGTTGACCCGCCTCCGGAAGCATCTGTGGCCACCACTCTTCTTTCTTCTGGAGCCGCCGTTGATATGTCGATATTTTCCTCTGTTTACTTGGATTAAATTGTGATGATTAGGTACATTTTGATTGGCTAAATTCATGTTATAGTTCCTAATCATTGTATGTGATTTGTATAGGAAAAGAAAAGAAATGAAACTAAAGATGGAAGAAAGAGCCGAGATAAGAGAAGAATTACGAAGCAGTAATGATCATAAAATCATATTTAATTTTAGTGAATTCTAAATCCAATCTTTACCATTCAGAATAAATTTCAAGGTGTTTTGAATCAGCTATCCAAATTTCAGCTCAATCCGACAGCTAGATCTCCGTATATGAATATTTAAAAATCGCTGCTCGCTGAAAAAAAGTCGTGCTCGATCCTACCAACTCACAGGATCGAGCGCGAGAAAGAATTTTCAAACAATAAGTTGGATATTTTTGCACGCTCGATCCTACCAACTCGTGAGATCGAGCGCGCCCATGAGAGACGCAGGCAGTATGTTCACCATTTTCTTGGCGCTAGATCCTACCAACTCACAGGATCGAGCGCACCACTTTTCCGAGAAATCCTTTTAAGTTAGGAAACTTATTTCTTTAGGACTCTAGTCATATTTAAGGGTTTTGATCTCGTTTTTTGATGGGATTATCAATCTTCTGGACGGCTGAACACGAAAAAAAACATCTGGCGGCTAGGTTCTATCTTCTCTGTTCTTAGATTTTAATCTTTCTAGTTTTTGTACTTGGTTGAGGAAGACAAACCCTTGATTTTATTTATTCATGAGATTCGAATTTTTCATTGTTTAATTCCAAATTGCGTATCAAAAGTTGTTTTGGATTGATTGCCATGATGGTGTATGAGATTTTCGTATTGGCCATCTTAGGATTTCATTATACAATCTACTGCTAAATTAGAATTCAAATCCGTAATTATTTGAATCAACTAATTTGCGAAGCAACTGCGTTTAATATTTTATGCTGTTGAATTTGTTAAATCTTAGGAATAACTCTTGACTAGATTAAATACAATCGCTGGTATTTGTGTTGTCTAGATTCATCAGTTTTACTCATTTGAATGCTACCTTAGATTTAAATCTAGATCGCTGGTATCTAGGTTGATTTATTGGTAAGGGTTAATCTAGAACGCTGGTGTCTAATTAACTAAATTAAGGTGAAACAAGAATTTGATTTCCAACGATGAATATTCAATGTGAATTAATTATTTTTAGGGAATCGATGATTGAATGAATGATATCAAGGGTGTAGTCGACCGATACCAAGTCTCGTTAGTTTATTGATCTTTCTTATTTTAATTTTTGCTTAGTAGTTTTCAAAAATCTAAAATCCCCTCTTATTTATTTCCAGTATTTTTAATAACACAAATAAATTTCACTTTCCTCGTGGGAACGATTCCTACTCTCGCTACTACATTTTTATTTAGTTAATCTGATTTGGGTTAATTTTGGCGCGACACGACTAAGCGTTACCAAATTTTGAGCCGCCGTCCATCGCCGCCGCTGAATCTCAGCCGATCCGCCACAATCACGCCCACTCCAACTCTGAAGCCGCGGCTCCTCTTCTTTCTTCGCAGAGATCCGCAGCGCCGCCTCCTCCATCCCCTTGCAGATCCGTCGAGCCGCTTTCTTCCTCCCCCTATAGATCCCATTGCGCCGCTTCTTCAATAACTCTGCAGATCCGCCGCAGCATCTGCAGATACCTTTGGGGTGCATGATGCCGTCTACAGCCCTCCAACACCACTCGTCGTCGCCGCCAGATTGCCCCCAGCCGATGAGAGGATAAAAGTTCTTGGAGATGGTGTAAATTTTTGGATAGATAGAGATATACATACATACGTCACACATAGATACAAGAGTCCAAAACAAAATTCACGTTTTACGTGACAAGGGGAGAGGAGAGAGAAAAGTCTAGTATAAAGAATAAAAACAAAACGTGAGAATTGATTTTACCTGACATATGGATTAACTTGGTTGTCTTTGGTATGTTACTTTTCTACACGCAAATACTGCAACAAAAAAATTCAAAAACTTCGTAAGTTGTGCTGAACACATACTGCGGTGCTGAATTTATAATGACAGTAGTTGATAGAGTTCTACTGGGTTTCTACAATTAATATTCTGGCAGGACTTTGATTCCTATCAGTTACACTGTAATTATTATTCTGCCAGGATTTTAATTCCATTGCATCACAGTCCTACTACGATTTCTCCATCATGGTATCTCCATATCTGAAGTGGCAAACAATATTCGTCCTCGACAACTAAACAATATTCTGGCAGGTCGATCCCCGTAATTTTTGCAGTGGCAAACAATATTCATCCTCGACAACTAAATTTTTTACAATACTCAGATAAAAATTTAACTCTCGGTCCTCTCACCGCACGCGACACGCCCGAGAGTGGGGGGCCTATGATCGGTTACACCTAAAAATTCAACTGGTTCTGAGCCCAATCATAAAGGTCCACTCCAAATATTTTTGAGGCCCAAGCTTAATTAAATATTATATATATTTAATTTAAGCAGGCCCTGAATTCTACAAAAGCCCATAAGAGGTTCAAGCCCGTGAAACTCTCTGAATCTCTATAAATAGCTCAAGTCACGTCATTATTAAGGTACACACTTTCTTAAGCACTATATCGCTCTACTCTCGATTATTATTCCTTGAGTAATAACTGACTTGAGCGTTGGAGTGCTATCGCCGGGAACCCTCCCGGCTCCTTTGACTTTGTTTTGTGATGTAGGAACAACCCACTGAAGATCTCCACCGGGAACATACCAGGATTCGTTGATACTCCGGACTTTGCGGAAGCAACGTGTCATATACAAGTGATTTTTGGCTACATCACCTCTCTTATTCATATGCCTAGAATTCCATCTAAAATTAACCGAATTCATTTTCAGTTGAACCAACCTTTTTCCTATCATCCTAAACTATTTATAAACCCAAACCATTGACCAAAACCTGAGTTTAACCCTGCTTTAAAAATTAGTTTCCGGGCAGCCCAAACACTAGACGAAATTATGCTCAAGACCCATTTTTTATACCCCATCAAAACTCAGCTATAAGACTCCCATGTCCCGAGCCAACAAACTAGGAGCGTGACCAACACTTAGACTCATCCCAATCCCTAAGAACTCATCCTTAAACAACTCGACTTAGCTAAAAAATGGCAGCCCTTAATTTGAAGCGTTCTTCAACTCTAACTTACAATCTAACTTCAAGACATCCTAAGCACTACCATTTGAGCTACATTCTCACCCATGGTAGCCCCTATCACCATCCAAGCATCACACAAAAACAGGGCAAAGTTTCGAAATACACAAGCTCCATTTATGAAATTTTTGAACACAATGACATGGTGGAGACTTCAACCAAGCTTTTGCCCAACACATTTCAAACCATAAGAAATCATAATGGCCATCCTTAAGCAAGAACATAGCAACATATATATACTGAAATTTTCGAAATAATGGCCCTAAAATTTCAGAAAAAATCGAAATACACACAATAGGACAATCACATGACATAATAATTTACTTGGGTTCAAATGAAAACCAAAATCTTGCCTAGCTAGAGAGAAAGACCGAAATGAAGAGGAGCTCGAGAGGAAGCTGAAATGAAATTTGAACAACACACTCCTCAACCTCAACATATGCACATGGAAAATAATAATAAAGATAGTTCAAACCCATTACAAGTGAGCTGGAAATAGCCGAAGAAAACTTAGCATGGACTGTTGGAGCAAGAACTCGACAATGCAAGCTCCCAATATTTTTTTTCTTTCAAAATTTCAAAATACAAAATAAACACAAGCATACACATATATCATCTACTTGGTGAGCAATGAAACCATTTTCTTGCCTCTTATTCGAAATACTCAAGAAACCCAAAGAAATGAAGATTTGAAACAAGCTGGAATCCACGTCCAGTAGCTAGAAAATCCTCCAAGGTGCGAGCTCCGATTGGCTATGGTGATGGCAGCGGTCGGCGGCGGCCGAAACTTCAAGGGGAAGAACACCGATCGATTTCTTGGAGAAGGGGAAGAATGAGGCGTGAATTTGGGTGTGTGAAATGAGTGAGATTTGAGTGCGAATGAGTGTGAGAGTGTTGGGATGCGAGGGTTAAATCTAAGTTTAAGGATAAATTTGAGTGTGTAGGTGTGTGACTAGGATTAAATCCTTGAGCTCAAGTGTATAAGTAGGTAAACCCTAGATAAATGGGAGTGTAGGAATTTCATGAAAAAGTGCAACACACTTTTAAAAAGTGTTAAACCAACACTAGTAATTAGGACTCTAAATTAAATCGCACTAAATAAAAATACAAGCTATAAAAATCCAAGAATCAAACGCTTTAAATATTCTGATAACACGGCAACGAGTAAAATATTTAAATAACAGGCAGAGCGATTAAAATAATTTAAACAAACCAGACTAACGTTTAAAATAATTTAAATAAATACACTGGCGGAAATAAAAACCTTTAAAATGATTTGGACAATTAAAAATATTTTAAATAAATAAGCTAGACATTTAAAATAATTTAAAATAACTAACCTCTAAACTTAGGCTATTTAAAATAAACAAGCTGGACACTCGAACATATTTAAACAAATAAGTTGCACAAAAAAATCATTTAGACAAATAAAATTAAACAATTAAAATCATTAATTAAATAGTTAGTAAAATAAAATCACTGAAAAAAAATAAAAAAAATATTTATTAACACATAATTCACATAAAGAAATAAATCAAATAAACCTAAAAATAATAATCCTAATATTTATTAAATTAATTCATGCGATTTAGTAGATTGGATTTTAGGTACTACAATTGTGCCTCCAAACGTGAACTTCAAGCTCCTGATCTCTCGGTTTGCTCGATCCGTCCGTTAGAAATTTAATTCGAAGGCATATTTGCGATCCCGCCAGCGAGAGCTTCGTTCTAGCGTAATTATTTCTCCGATCAGTTATACTTCAATTTTCGGATGTTGTTAGAATCGAATGAGTTTCGGTTATGATGTTCTTGAACTAGTTCTTATCGTTTATTCTCAGTCGGTTTTGCAAAAGAGCGTCGTTCGGAATTGTTATGATTTTTGGACGCATATTTCAAAAAGTGGAGTTTTGTGATGTGTTGGTTTTGAATTGATATTGTTATTTTGGTATTGGTTTGAGTTGATTGTGATGTTATACTACTGTCAGTGTTTCCGGTTTGATCAGAATATAGTCGTTATGCCGCCGCTTTGAGTTTTGGGATTTTGATTTGATTGAATTGTTGAACCTTTGGCAGTTGGGTTTGATTATCGTTGTTGATCTTCTTTTGCCTCCGTACAGATTGGTTTGAAGTTTGTTGAGCCCAGAGTTAGCAGAATTCGAATCGTCGAAGAGTTAGTCGAAGAACGGTAAAGAGTTTTACCTTGATCGTTTGATTTATTGGTTGTTTAGATTTTGATATAAACCTCTTATTGTAGCTTGTCCAGAGTTTGAGCTATTGAATCGAGAAAGGTAGAAGCAGACATCATTTAAGCAGGATAGAACACTCAAGATAGATGGTTCTTGAGTTTTCCCTAAATCACATACTTGCATCAATACTTGTTCTTGAGTGGGGAACTTGTATTTTGTTGATTTAACTCTTGTTATTAATTGAATTATGGTTTAATGTCTTATGTTTTCTATATGCATTCATCTCGAACCTAAATCTTTGATTTCAGCGGGCTGTACGACCCTTTTTGTTTAGACGTTTTGGGGGCTATATTGCGAGTGGCCTGGGTTTTAGAAGTTCAACTAGTGTCAGCATACTTCTTATAGATGCACCAAAGTCTAGAGGATGGAGATACGTAACACCACCTCGATCGAGAGAGTCGGTGAGTTGTTACGTGATCTCATCCTCGGATCCCAAAAGAATAGCAGAAATTTCTTGTTTATCAGAGTTGATATCCCGGTTTTAAAGACAAGCATTTCATTCGTATTAACATTGATCATGTTGTCATAATATCATGTCTTTGATCTATTACTTGTTATTGCATGTTATGTTTCTTTTACTGGGAATATCATTCTCACCGGAGTTATCCGGCTGTTGCTTTATTTTGTATGTGTGTGGTAACGCTTAGTCGTATCACGCCCAAATTAACCCAACTCAGATTAACTAAATAAACATGTAGTAGCGAGAGTAGGGATCGTTCTCACGAGGAAAATGAAATTTATTTGTGTTATTAAAAAATACTGGAAATAAATAAAAGGGGATTTTTAGATTTTACTAACTACTATGCAAGAATTAAAATAAGAAAATTAATAAAATAAGACTTGGTATCGGTCGACTACACCCTTGAAATTATTCACTCGATCATCGATTCCCTAAAAATAATTAATTCACATCGAATAATCATCATTGGAAATTTAATTCCTGTTTCACCTTAATTTTAGTTAACTAGACACCAGCGTTCTAGGTTAACCCTTAACCCATAAATTAACCCGATAACAGCAATCTAGATTTAAACCCACGGTAGCAATCAAACAAGTAAAACTAATGAATCTAGACAACACATGCACCAGCGGATGTATTTAGCCTAGTCAATTGTTGTTCCTACGATTTAACAAATTCAACAGCAGAAAATATTAATCATAGTTGTTTCACAAATTAGATGATTCAAACAATTACGGATTTGAATTCTAATTTAGCATTAGATTGTACGAAAGAATTATCAGGTGATCAATCTAATAATCAAACACACAAGCATGAAATAAACCAGAACAACTCTTGATACTCGATAAAAATAAAACAATGAAAATCTGAATCTCACAAGATAAATAAATTCAAGGGTTCGTTTTCCTCAACCAAGAATAAAAACAAGAAGAATTAAAATCTAAGAACAAGAAAGACAAAACCTAGCCGCCAGATGAATTCTCTGTATGTAGCCATCTAAAGATCTTATGAATTCCTCCAAAGATAGTAATTTTTGCGTTATATGATGTATTTAAAGACTAGAGTCCTTCCCAAGAAAGTTTCCTAATTAAAACTGATTTCTCGGAAAAGTCGGTGCGCTCGAGCGCATGAGTACATGCGATCGAGCGCACACAAAACATCCAACTTATTGCCTCAAATTTTTCAATAGGCGCGCTAGGGCGCACGAGTTCATGCGCTCGAGCGCGCATCTTTTTTCCCAGCGAGCAGCGATTTTAAAAAATTCATATCCGAAGATCTAGCCATCGGATTGAGCTGAAATTTGGACAGCTGCTTTAAAACATCTTGAACTTTATTTTGGATGGTAGAGATTGGATTTGGTCTTTATAAAATTAAATATGATTTTCTGATCATTGCTGCTCCGTAATTCATTCTTGCGCAATAGCTTTTCCATCTTTTACTCGACAAAACGCTACGTCCTATACAATAAACACGGGAGCGTGTAATGTAGACACAATGTATTAAAAATCAACAAAAACTTAATTAAAACAAATGAATGCACGCACAAATAACAATAGAATGATAATAAAATATGCAACACAAACATACCCATCAAATACCCCCACACTTAATCCTTGCTCGTCCTCGAGCAAGTTATACAAAAACAAAATGAAACAGAACAAACACATAAGCAAGGACGAATCACGTATATCATAGCCTCAGAGAAAACCACTTTCATCTAAAACAAGTTTATAGTTACCCTCAATCATCAATGATATACCTGCAGTCGAATGCGAACGTGTGTGTGTGTAATGTTACCCCAGTTACATGCAACTTCAAAAGAACAAAGCTTCAAAACTGTTCGCCGACCTATAACAATTCAGTGCAAGCCTCACCATCAAGAACTCTCCTCCCAACAATCCTTCAACACAACACAACTTCCTTGAGAATAATTACGCACCGTCGGATTTTGCACCCGACATTTTTTAAAAGCCCCAATAATTACCCGCAGACTTAGCTATAACTAGATAGGATTCGTATTTCAATCCCCTCGTCTATAGCCCGGATGGAACTAAAATCCCATGAAATCCGCAAACTTAGCTATGAAATAATGAATAGAATTTCATTCACATTTCACGCCCGGATGGAATTGTTATATTTTTTTTTCAAAAGAATAACCCCATGTAATCCGCATACTTAGCCACAAACAAGATGAATAGGATTTCAAACATCTTGCTCGCAACCCGGATGGAGTTAATTGGTTTCCAAAAAAACTTCTTTTCTTTTTCATAAAACAAAAAATTTTATGGTGCGCCCAAGAAAGTGTATGCCATATCAAAAAAAAAAATCATCAAGATTCAAGCACTATCAAGTTTCGCACACCTATTGTCGTGAAATGGTCCAACAACCATCCACAAAATCTAATACATCACTACACTTCACTCGTTAAACATGCGTGCTTAAGAATATTCAACAATCAACCTATGGTTTCTCATGTCCAATCAAGAGTACAATTTTTTTTTAAAAAAAAATTCAAAATATTTTCAACTTCATCTTCATAGGCTAGAAAGGCTAGAAATCATCCTTTACTTATGCACACAAAACACACATGAAACAATTTACGAATTATATGCAAATACGAAACAAAAACAAATGCAAGACAAAATACCAAATACTGAATGCACCAACCCACACTTATCTAAAGCATTGCCCTCAATGCTCTAGCACTAAAAACACAACACACAACACACAACACAAATAAAAAAAATGATAACGAGATGCAAAATTAAAACAGAACTCCCCTGGTTCAAGTGTTGGCGTTGTCGTCCTCTTTGGCCTCAGGCTAAATAATGAGAGACTCATATTGACAATTGGTCTGCAGATGGGGCGGCTAGGTTCCTGAAAACAACGAAAATAAAACTTAAGAACTAAATGAAAGATAAAAACTAAATAAAAGAAAGAATACTGGGTTGCCTCCCAGCCAGCGCTTGATTTTTAGTCGTCGGCTTGACCCTCAGAAGCACTCCTCAAATAGCGGCTGACGCCCAAAATAAGTGTCATATGACACCACAAATGGGTCTTTGTTCCATGTACCCTCAAGCTTGGCTAGATATAAACAGTTTAAGCTTGTCACCTCAACAACACTCCATAGCTGGTAAACATAGGAAGAAAACATCTCTGCGGGATCTCGGAAGCCAAAATCTTTTGAAACTGGTACTAATGGAAAGGAAGGATCTTGGGGATGTGTGTATGATAATACTATCGATGAGCTCATATCGATAGACTCTTGAACTCCATCATCCTCAAACTCGAATGGAAACATATTCCCATCATACCCTGTATCTTCCAGAACATCTTCTGACTGAGGTTCAATAAGAAGAGAAGACTCAAGCAACTCTAAATCTTCAGCATGATTTGATTCGCACTCTCAATCCCGGTTCTCTGAGTCATCATTATTAAACCAAATTGGGTTGGTCACTGCTTGAGTATCTTGCTTCACTTCATGTTCTTGGTATTCATGGCAGATTGATCTCTTGATATTCTCTATTTTCTCCACAAGGTGACATCTAGAATTTTTTAGATCTTCTACAGTTTCCACAGTCGATTCCACAAGCTTTCTCATGATATCCTCCAGCGGATGTAAGATAAATTGCGAACAACTTTCCTCCTCCTTTTGAAGCTCGAATGGTTGGTCTGTAAAATCTGGGTATTGAGAGTGTGAATACCGGTAATAGTCAAACTCGGCCATATCATCCAACAGGTGTCTCATGAAATCATCATCTCGGCAAAATATTGAAATACCGGTTGTGAAAGCTCCATCAATTACCCATTTTCTTGTCACTGCATCCAAACCATTAATAAAATATGTAAGGAGAGAATATTTAGAAAACTCATGATACTGGAAGATGGTTTCCAAATCTTTGAATCTCTTCCACGCTGCGTAGAATGGCTCTCCGTGTTGCTTGATAAAACTTGTGAATACTTGTTGACTTGACATCTCAAAGTATTACATCATAAGAATCCTCCTTCGCCTATGCAAAGTTCTTTCTATCTCTGGGTCGTATGAAAATTCTTCTTCTTCCGAAGATTCACCTGCACGCACGAACAAACCAGAGTAGCACTAGGAGGAATAATAAAAATAAAACAAAAACAAAAACACAAATAAATTAAACGCCTTTCCCCGGCAACGGCGACAAAATTTGGTAACGCTTAGTCGTATCACGCCCAAATTAACCCAACTCAGATTAACTAAATAAACATGTAGTAGCGAGAGTAGGGATCGTTCCCACGAGAAAAGTGAAATTTATTTGTGTTATTAAAAAATACTGGAAATAAATAAAAGGGGATTTTTAGATTTTACTAACTACTATGCAAGAATTAAAATAAGAAAATTAATAAAATAACGAGACTTGGTATCGGTCGACTACACCCTTGAAATTATTCACTCGATCATCGATTCCCTAAAAATAATTAATTCACATCGAATAATCATCATTGGAAATTTAATTCCTCTTTCACCTTAATTTTAGTTAACTAGACACCAGCGTTCTAAGTTAACCCTTAACCCATAAATTAACCCGATAACAGCAATCTAGATTTAAACCCACGGTAGCAATCAAACAAGTAAAACTAATGAATCTAGACAACACATGCACCAGCGGATGTATTTAGCCTAGTCAATTGTTGTTCCTACGATTTAACAAATTCAACAGCAGAAAATATTAATCATAGTTGTTTCACAAATTAGATGATTCAAACAATTACGGATTTGAATTCTAATTTAGCATTAGATTGTACGAAAGAATTATCAGGTGATCAATCTAATAATCAAACACACAAGCATGAAATAAACCAGAACAACTCTTGATACTCGATAAAAATCAAACAGTAAAAATCTGAATCTCACAAGATAAATAAATTCAAGGGTTCGTCTTCCTCAACCAAGAATAAAAACAAGAAGAATTAAAATCTAAGAACAAGAAATATAAAACCTAGCCGCCAGATGAATTCTCTGTATGTAGCCATCTAAAGATCTTATGAATTCCTCCAAAGATAGTAATTTTTGCGTTATATGATGTATTTAAAGACTAGAGTCTTTCCCAAGAAAGTTTCCTAATTAAAACAGATTTCTCGAAAAAGTTGGTGCGCTCGAGCGCATGAGTACGTGCGATCAAGCGCGCACAAAACATCCAACTTACTGCCTCAAATTTTTCAATAGGCGCGCTAGGGCGCACGAGTTCATGCGCTCGAGCGCGTAGCTTTTTTCCCAGCGAGCAGCGATTTTGAAAAATTTATATCCGGAGATCTAGCTGTCGGATTGAGCTGAAATTTGGACAACTGCTTTAAAACATCTTGAAATATATTCTGGATGGTGCATATTGGATTTGGACTTCTATAAAATTAAATATGATTTTCTGATCATTTCTGCTCCGTAATTCATTCTTGCGCAATAGCTTTTCCATATTTTCCTCGACAAAATGCTATGTCCTATACAATAAATACGGGAGCGTGTAATGTAGACACGATGTATGAAAAACCAACAAAAAATTAATTAAAACAAATGAATGCACGCACAAATGACAATAGAATGATAATAAAATATGCAACACAAACATGCCCATCAGTGTGCTTAGTAACATGTGGGGCAGGATTGAGTTAGAGGAGACTTGGTTAGCATCGAGATCGAGGGATAGAAGTGGGACTTCGGTTTAGAAGTTGAAAAGCATGTCAATCTATTTTATGTTTTGCAAGCATATTTAGAAATCGAATGTGTTTTATGTTTGTTGTATCAAATATTCGAATATTGAGGATTGAATGTTGTTGTTGCATGTATTTTATACCTCGTTATGTATTGAATAGATTCGAGTTGGAATTTGGTTTGTAGAGCAAAATCAGATTTTTGACTCCAGAACTGGTCTTGCTTGAGCGGAGGTTTGTGCTCGCTCGAGCGAGCGTTTTTATGATTGCAAGACAGAGTTTGGCTCGCTCGAGCGGGTGTGTCTTACCGCTCGAGCGAGCGATCTGTTGAGATGCGGGCAGAGTTTTGCTCACTCGAGCGGACGTCCTTTACCGCTCGAGCGAGGCTCTGTCCAAATGAAAAAAAAAACTTTATTGTCTTTCAATCTTGATCTTGTATGCTTATTTGATTATTTAATCCGAGAATAGATGTTTAGAATCGAGGTCTCACACAACATAAGAACCAAGCTATAAATAATTATATTGTCAGATCACGATTTAGTACAAAATAGCTTAGCCTGCCATTCAGGCTAAATTTACAAATATTAAGAATTTAAATAACAAAACAAAATTTTAAAAGAACAAAGAAACTTACAATAAAACCAGTAGTAGTTTTATTTCCAAAAGCTCCGAGAGAATAATTACAAGAGAGTTTACAATAGAGAGTAGTATCAGGATTTTTTTTTCAGTGTATTTACAAAACAAAAAACTATCTTATTTATAGAGGAAAGAGCCGGACATGAAACCCCAGAATCTAAAATCTAAATAAAAACAGTATAACCAATAATACAACTTTACTTTATAAAATTAAATAATTACTACTTTATTAAAGTAATGATCACAAAGATCACAAAGTCTTTGTGGTCCTTACCACTTTGAGTGGTCCTCAATTTAGTGGTCCTCGATTTCCATCATAGCCATTACAAAATTATTAAAGTTAATGGCCATCACATCACATCATGTCTCTTGGCAGTTGTTGATGAATACATTTTGTAGTTTTCGGATATTTTCTCATACAATGCTGAAATTTAGCATTATGATGTTTGATTGATTTTTTGGTTTCTTTGAGAATCTTTTTTCTCTGTGGATAGGAGTAGTTTTCTTCAAAACTTTTCTTCCTCTTATCATGGCTGTCAATAATGATTTGTTCAAAATTCTTTTTCCACTGTATGTAGCAGAAACATCTGGGACAAATATCTTTGTGTTCTTCCATTATAAACCACTCTTTTTAATATTTTCTTTTAATGACTCTTTTAAAGAATCAAAGACTTTGTCAATGGAAAAGTCTATAATTTCTTCCTCAGGATCTTGCGCATCCTGTAACATTTGACGATGGAATTTAGTATCACTTGATTCCGAAGTCATAGATGTATCTGATTTTGAATCTGAGTAGGAAAGATTCCTGCATAAATCTTTCTTCATTTCTTCAAGATATAACTCAACCATTTTTTCTTTTGAATAAATCTCTGAATATTTTTTAGTAATAATCTTGAAGGGACTAGGAGTCACTTTCTCTTTTATATTTTCCAAATCATGCTTATAAGCTTTGATTTTTTCATCAATATTTTGAATGGTTTCATCACCATATATTTTTCCTGTTTCTGGGTCCTCTCTCATTATTTTTTCCCAGAATTCTGTTAAACTCTTTCTCCAGAGACAAGGAATTCCTCTGTCTGTATAACCTGATTGGGGTTTCCATTTCCAAATCCATGGAATACCAAATTCAATACAGAAATGCAAGTTGTCTTGCCCTCAATATTTTGTGAGGATAATTCTTTAATTTTTGGAGAACAACCAATCCATTATTCCATTAATCCTTTAAGGATTTCAGGCAAAATTTTCACCGAGGGACCAAATATCTTCCACCAGTCTAAAAACCAGTTAGAAACTGGATGATGAAAAACATTTTCGCAGACTTTTAAAAACCATGAATGTTTTTTTCCATAAAATAAGGTTTTATCAAAACCTTCTACATAGTCCCAATAATTGAATTTAAAATTCATTTTATTGTAAGAAAATTATTTCTCAACTAGTGGAGATATTCCCCATTCTTCAATAGATATGATATTTTTGACAATAAATTTTGAGAAGTTATAAACTCCTTGTTGTTGGGTATTACCAGAAAAATGAGTAATTTCCACTGTATTAGTGGACAAAAGGAGATTTTCATAAAATCCTCTTTTGTTTATGGTATCCATTCGCATATGATGTGTTGGACAAATATCTTTACATGATAGTCCACGGAGTTTTCTTCCATTGGATATCTTTTTCTTCTATGAGAAGAATCAAATCTTGATATTCACTCTCAATATATTGAGAATCACTTTCATTTTCTTTCATAATATTGGCATATGATGCCGAAGATTCAGGAATATTACCTTATTTTTCTTTTTTCAGTTTCAAGAATTCTTGAAATTCACCATATAATGGATCATTTTTTTTCTGGAGTATGACTCCCTGATGAACTTGTAATATTCTGAGTTATAAGCTTCTTATTGCCATGTTGAGCAATTATCTGAGGAGATGCTCCTCTTCCACCTATTCCTCTATAAGAGAAATATTTTTCCCTACCTAGATTACTCATACCTATAAACATGGCAAGCATTCTCTAGTTAAAAAATCAGGCAGATTATTATCTTTACCTTTTTTATATATAATATCAAAATCAAAAGGCGCTAAATGAGCTTGCCATCTAGCAAACATTTTCTTAGAGACATCATGCTTAAAATATTTTTGAAACATAAATTTAGCAGATCTACAATCTGTTTTAATAATAAATTTTTGATTATATAAATCATCTTGAAATTTTAAAATACATCTAACAATAGCAAGAATTTCTTTAGCTATTGTAGCATAATTCTTCTGGGCATCATTCCATTTTCCAGAATAAAATCTAATAAGATATTCTTGTTTTGTATCAGGATTAACCTGTTTAAGAATTCCTCCAAAACCTATATCAGAGGCATCTGTTTCAATAATTTTTTCCCATTGGAGATTAGCCAGCATAAGACAAGGAAGATTTTCAACCTTTTCTTTAATCTTTCTAACAGTCTCAGTATGTTCTATAGTCCAAGGAGATGGATTCTTTTAATTCTATCATATAGTATAGCATAATCATTAGTAAGATTTTTAATATAGGAAGATATATAATTAAGACTTCCTAAAAATCTTTGTGAGTTTTATCAGTTATTTCATCAGAAAATTTAAAACCAAATTCTATACTTCTCTGTATAGGAATAATACGACCTTTTTCTATCATATGACCAAGAAATATGATATTGGTCTGAAATAAAGATATTTTTGGTTTTGATATAACAAGACCATTTTGAATAACCACTTTTATAAATATTTTCAAGTGTTTAAAATGACATTCAATATCTTTAGAAAAGACTATAATATCATCAATATAAACAATGATAAAATTACTAAAAGGATAAAAAATATCATTCATAATTTGTTGAATTTCTGAAGGGGTGTTCTTTAGATCAAATGACATAACTGTCCATTCGTAATGTCATATTAGAACATTAAAAGCAGTTTTATATCTATAAGATTCTTTTATTTGAATCTGTCAATATCCTGATTTTAAATCAAAATTTGAAAATATTAAAGCACTAAAAAGTCTATCGAATAAATATTTTTTGTTAGAAATAAGATGCCTAATCCAATTCAAAACATTATTAAGAGGTTTGTAATTTATTACTAACCTGAGAACTCATCTTTCCTTTTATGAATGCTTATTAACATAAAAAACAATACAAGACCAAGGAGATTGAGAAGGAGTTATTAAACTTTTATTTAATAAAGATTTTATCTCATTCTTACATAATTCTAAATATTCAGAATTCATTTGACAAGGATGAGCCTTGCTAGGAATACTTTTTTCATCAAAAGTATCTTCATACGGAAGAGAAACAATATGTTTCTTTCTATATATCCCAAAAAGCATTTGGGTGATCATTACAGATTTCTAGAGAAAATTTATTTTGAACAAATTGGATTTTTTCCTGTAATTTAGGATTCTTCATCTTTTCTTCAATATTTAAGGAATTGACTTCTTCTTTTAAAGAATTTATATGAAAATTTTTATGTCAATCTTATCTTGTAATTCATTTAAAACCCTATTAATAGGTTTTGTTATGAACTGAAAAGAAACAGGTTTCCCTTCAAGGTACCTGTAATTCCTTTTTCATCTATGTGAGTTAAAAGATAATTTTTATAAATAAAAGGAAGACCAAGTATGAGTTGGCTAAAAATATTTTTAGCTAATGAAAATCTTGTAACAATACAATTTTTATCCTTGCAAATATAAGCTTTAGGTAATTTATAATTTATATCAAGAGGTTTTCCTCCTTCATGAGATAAAGAATGAGTAGTCTTATGAAAATATTTTTTGGAAATAAGATCTTCTTGTATAACATTTAAATCAGCACCACTATCAATCATAGCAATAAAATTTCTCTTATAAGAGTTATCAATTAAAAGGGTAATATTAGTATACCATTTTTGAGATATAATCATACTTAACACAGAAAGGTGATTGTCCTCAAATAAAGATATTTTTTTGCAAATAATCTTCTTGATCATAATAATTTTTAGTATTCTGAAAATTCCCTTGATCATACAATTTATATTTTCTTGTATCAATCTTATTGATATGTTTATGAAGAACTAAATTATCATTTTGTAAACTTTTTATCTCTTTTTTGAGATTATTAGTCTCGTGAACTAAATCGTGAATAGTTACAGGATTCTGGTTTTCATACTTATGTTTAAGAAGTTTTTTGACTTATGTCATGGAATAAGTAGGATTAATAAGACTATCTGTCTTATTACTAGTAGATGGATTTCTATCCATTTGATCAATGATACTAGAACGTAAACTGAGATCCTCAATCATTTTAAGAAATTTTAAAATATTATTATTGTCTAGAACATTAATATTAATATCCTCAAATTGAGACATGAGCTTATAAAACTTATCATTATCATTATTTTTCTTAGTACATACTTGTCCTTGAATAAAAGCATCATAATCCTCAGTATCAGAATATGAGATAATCGAATCATTTTTTAGTCATTAATGTCCTCAGAACTATAATATTCTTATTCCGAACTATTATCAGAATCATAAGTTAAAAAGATATTAAATAATTTTTCTTTAATATTATCATCTATTTCAAGATTTTTAATCTTTTTTTTGTCCAACACTTATTAGAATAATGACCTTCTTTGCCACATTTATGACAAATAATTTTATATTTTTTCTTAGGATATGTCATTTTCTTCCTACGCAATTCTTTTCTTTTTTCTTTCTTATCTTTTTAATTTTCAGATAAGTGACGGTGTCTTTTATAAAATCTATTAGATCTACCAAGTTCAGGTATTTTTTTTCTTATCCTTAGGCATATCAATACCAAATTGGTCACAAAATTTACCAAGTTGTCTTGTTTTTAATAAATTTTGTCTTTTTATTTGTTTATCTAGCTTTAATTCATTGCAAAGAGCTAGACCTTCTTGGACACAAGTGCTAGCTTTAAAATCAGTAAGAGTTTTGCAACGTAAATTACTAATAAAAATACGAATATTATCACTATTATCAGTAAATCTACCTGAAAAATTCTCAATCATAGTCATAATTAAAGTATAAACTGCATGTTCAGTTGGAATATTATTCTCAATTTTTATAGTTCCTAAAATTTCATCTATCTGAGATTGACATAAATAGTTATCCCACCAACCTTTAAGTTGGCTAGTAAAACATGCTGTAAGTATTTTAGCAATATTTTTATCAGTATTACTATTATTCTTACAAACAGTGCTATACATAAGCATACAATGAGCAATATTATAAATATGCTTATCCGCAAAACTATCAATATTCTATTCATATATACTTTTACCATTATAATTATTAGAAATAATATATTCTTGTTCTTCATTAAGAACATCCATGAGAGTAGGTATACTATAATAATACTTATTATGAGTAGGTCTATCAACCCATTTTAATTTATTAATCTCATTATCTGAGATAGAAGAATTATCATCCATCTTTTCATCTAAAGTGGAAACATTAATTTTTTTTTAATTTTTCTTCTATAAATTTTCTAATTCAGACATGGAAGATTTTAATTTAAAATCTTTTATTTCAGGAGATGACTGAATAGAAGAAGATGCTATGGAAACAATATTAGTCTCTTCCTTCTGATGTATAAGAACATCTGGTTTTATTTGATTTATAGCAGAAATAATCATTTCAACTCTATTATGTAAAGAAATAATTTCTTCTCCTAAAATAGTTAAATATAAATTAGTGTAATTTTTTTAAAAAAAAAATTGGTTAATATGTTTAATAGTAACCTGTAAAGCATCATTTTCAAGCAGTTTAGAAAAAGAAGTAAATTTAAAATTTTATTATTCTTTTCAATTTGAAAAGATTGCTGAGAGGATACAAGGATTTCTGTATAGATCCAGAAGAAAGTTTATAATTTCTTTCAATAACATTGATATAATCAATTACGTAAGTTTTAATAAACCAAGGAACAAAAGGAATTAATTTATTATGCTTTTCGCAAAAAAGAATAGAATTCATATTTTATTATATTATATTCTTTTTCAGAAAAATTTTTAAAATACCAATTTCTAAAAAGATTCCATTTTGGAAGATAAAATTCAGAATTAATCTTTTGTCTAACAAAAGATCCTTTAGAAAAATCAATTTTTGGTGTACTATCCATAAAAATCATATCAAATTCATTTCTGATATCGTATCAGTTTCTTTAATGTTTTGAACATTATGAATACCATGAACAATATTATTCTTGTTGATAATTAATTCATCAACTACATCCTCTTTAGAGGACTGAAATCCACTATCTTCTCTTATTTGAGAAATATATGCTCTGGATGATTGAGGTATATCAATCATGTAATCTAAAGATGAAATACGAGAATACATATATCTAGTTCTAGAAAGAGATCTAACAGAAGATGACAATAATCTTCGTTGTTCATTATGAAACTGTATTTCTACAGATCCTTCATTATTTTGAATTATATTTTTTAAATCACTATTTATAATAGGATTTCTATGAATAACATGTTCAATTATCCAATTTTCAGGAAATATAATTTCTTTCCATTTTATAGATCTACGAGCGAGTAGTGATCTTAGATCTACTAAAATTGGTTTCTATAAGAATTGTTTCATTCAAATCTTTATCTAATATTTTACACATAGGATTTAAAGTAAATAAAGGTTTAAAATATATTCTATAACAGATACATATAACTTATGTTCCAGGAATATAATTATAACCATGAGTTTTAACATTTAATGTTAAAGCATCAAGAATATTTATATCAGGTAAAGATAAAGAAAGATTAGGATAAACATCAAAATATACTGGTCCATGAGCTAGACTAGACTGAATGATTTCCATAAGGGATTGTTTCCAGTTTAATTTCTACCATCTCTTAAAGCTACAAAAAAACATTCTGGTAGTCCTTCTAATGTTAGAGGTTTAAAAGCAATTTGCACTAAACCGATATGTAAAAACTTATGAGTTTTGTGAAAAGGTAAAATATCTTTTTTGTTTAACAAACCAATTACCATTTCATTAATTCTAAAGATGAATAGACTCTTCAGTAGTTTTGACTACTTGTTTTAAACCTAATCTTTCAAAATTTCCTAATTTATAAACCAATTTAGGTTCTACCTTAAGAATAGTTCATTTATTCAATAATTCTAAATTATCTGGAATATCATATTCTTCAATCATACTGTTATGAACAGTATCATTATTAATTTTAGAAATATTCATTTCTATGTAAATTTTGTACTAAATCAATCACTAACAATAACATTAATTTAATTTTATATAATTTAAGAGAATAAATATTAAAAATTTAAGTAAATAAATAATTTATCATTAATTAATAATTTAGATATTTGGTGACATTAAAGGAGAAGAGAGAAAAAGAAAACAAAATACAAAAGAGGAGAGGGAAAAAAGAAAACAAAAAAAAAAAACAGAGAATAAGAAGGAAAAAAATAAAATACAAAATTCAAAAGGAGGAATGAGATTCGAACTGATGTCCACAAAAATGGGTTTAGTACATGCCGCCCGCAGGGCACTACCCTGCGGGTGATGTGTAACCCCATGATTGGTCAAAATTAGTGGGTTCCACGTGGAGCCCATTAATTTTGACCAATCATGAGCCGCCACATCATACGAAGGGCACTACTCTGCGGGTAGCACAAAAATGAAGGAACCTTTAACCCAAAGCTACACGTTCTTTACAATAATTTATGGGGCCATTTATTTATATATTTAGTTTTATAAAAATATAAATTATATAGTAGTAATTTTTTTTAATTTTTGGGGGTATATTTTTTGTTATTAATTATTAGGTTTGTCATTTTGGTTATGTAAGAAAAATTTATTTTTAGTTTATAATTAATTTATATAGATGTATTTTATTAGATGCGCGCACAATTATATTTTTAACGATTTTGAATAAAATAAAACTCGAGCTCAGTTGTATGCTTGATAAACTCGAAAATGAGTTCGCTCAACGAGTCAAAAAGCAAGCTCGCTTAATAAGCCCGAAAAATTAACGCTCGTTTGAACAACTTGTTCGAGTTAATCAAGATACTTTTGAATTTCAGAGTTATTGATACTTTTGACGTAAAAAATAATATATTATCATGAGTAATCCAAATTAGGATATCCGTCTCACAAGAATTTTTTTGTTTGGAAAAATAGCAAAATAGTTTTGTAATATTTGCTCATTTTATGTTTTGGTCTTAAAATAATTAGAAATACAAGGTTAAATACAATTTATATAGATCGAATAGTTCATGTATATAGTCTGAGTTGTCTATCTATATATCTATATACATGTTAAATTTAAGACTAAGTTGTTCTAAAAATATCCTAGTTTCGTTCCCCAAAAAAATAAAAAAATCTTTAGTTTATGAAGTATATGAACATTTGACCAATAACTAAAATTTCGAATCCTCATATCGACACTTTAACTAGTAATGCTATTTACAAGATATTGCGAAACATATCATGTGTGGTCTACTTAATAGTTAAATCAAAATAAGGGTGTTCATTCGGGCGGTTTGGACCGAACCAAACCGAAATTTCGGTTCTCCGAAAAGTCAAACCGAAAACCGAACCGAATTGGGCGGTTCGGTTCGGTTTTTAACCGAAATTATTTCGGTTTTTTGGTTTTTTTTTAAAAAAAATTTGAATTTTTTTTTCTATAAAAATCGGTTTTTTGAAAAAAAATTAAAATAAATTTTTTTTTAAAAAATAAATATTTTTAGTTATTCGAATGATTTTTTTGGAAAAAATTAATAGTTAAATCAAATATTTGTGATTTAATGCACTTAAAACAAAAAAATTGCTAACGTTTTTAATTTCAATAATAATAATTTATGAATTTATAAAAATAATATAATATATAATGCAAATATGTGTATATATAATATAAAAAAATAACTTCATTAATTTTTAATTATTTTTATTTCAAAAATCAATATTTTTTAAATTCACTTAATCAATACATTTTTCAAGTTGAATCCACAATTCCAGTATGTTTTACTAATTAGATAAGTAATTAAATCAATTATGTTTTTTTTTTAAAAAGAACAAATGGTGACTTTTGTTCTTTCAGTTTTTCAATAAAATTTATTTATGGGCACACAATATTGATGTACATATTAATTGATTGATAAAAAAAATTCAAATTCAAAAACAAAAAAAAAACGGTTTTTCGGTTCGGTTCGGTTGACCGCGAAAAAAAACCGAACGAACCGAAAATCCGAAAATCCAAAAACCGAAAACCGAACCGAATTTTCGATTTTGATTCGGATCGGGCGGTTATCCGAACCGTGAACACCCCTAAATCAAACAGATTAATATTGGGCCTTTTGTAATGGGCTTCAAAGTTAGAATTGGGCCTCGATAAAAAACCCTAACTCAATCAAAGTCCACTCCAACGTTGGAGTTTGCCTTCTACCTTGGAAATGTCTTCCGAAGAAGCACCCCCACTCATCAGCGACGAAACTTCCGACAAGAAACTGTCTAAGAAAGAGGCCGCCAAGCTCGAAAGACAGCGCAAACGTCAAGAAGCCGCCGCCGCCTCCGCCATTTCCGCCGTGGCAATCGAAGCCGACGATCCCTTGGCCGAAAACTACGGAGAAATCGCATTGAAGGACCTGCAATCGAAGAAAATATCTGGGAAGAAATGGACGGAATTGAAGAATTTGACAGATTTATTGAAGGACCAGGTGGTTTTGATACGTGGCCGCGCGCAGACTATCCGGGCTGTTGGGAAGAAAATGGCATTTATTGTGGTGAGGGAGCGTGGATTTACTGTTCAATGTGTCCTGAATGTTAGCCCTGGTGCGGTGAGCCCGCAGATGGTTAAGTTTGCCACTGGCGTGAGCCGAGAGTCGATTGTGGATATTGAAGGTGTTGTATCTGTTCCCGCTCAGCCAATCACTGGTGCCACTCTGCAGGTATTCGCTTGCTTTTTAAAAAAAAAAAAAAATTATTTCGTTTCTCTTACAATGCTTTGATAACGTGAGTTTGAAGTCTTGGAATCTGAATTCGGGAAATTTTCTTGCTATGGATTTCGTATTTCCTAGTGTATATTGATAACTTGGACACGTGATGGATTAGTTGTGACTCAATCCCCGTGTTGATTCGGTTATAGTTTGTAGGGAAAGGTACTATAATTATCTGTTTTATTTTTTATTTAAATTTGGTTGAATTATTTGACTGCTATAGGTGGAAATTCAAGTGAATAAGCTTTATTGCGTCAACAAGGCTGTACCCACACTACCTATTAATATTGAGGATGCAGCAAGAAGTGAGACTGACATAGAAAAGGCTTTGCAGGTATTCTTGCTGCTGTTCTTAATTTGACTTATATAAAATCAAATTGATGCTTAATTTTGCTGTCTCTTTGTATGAATATTCTGAGTATCTTTTCTAAATGCAGCTAGGTGAACAGCTTGTTCGAGTTAATCAAGATACTCGTTTGAATTTCAGAGTTCTTGACATGCGCACACCGGCGAATCAAGGAATTTTCCGTGTCCAATGTCAAGTTGAAAACGTATGTCTCGTTCTATTTGATTTTGGGCTCTTTTTTCCCCTGATTCTAGCAGTTTTTTTGCTGGACTTCGTTGCTAGGTCCATAGAAATAAAAGCTGCTTGGTCCTTTGAGTCTAGTTTTGGAAATTGTATGCCTTTTACTTGGTGTTCTGTTTGGGAGGTTGCACCTATGATATTTCAGTGAGCCAGTCCAAATATGTTTCCATTTGCATATAATGAGATAATCTGTTTGGTAGTTGTTCCTCTTTGTATGATCATTATATAAGTTTGTGGTGGTATGTCTAGATGGTTATTTTAGTCTCAGAGAAGCCATTCTTTAAAAAAAAACATTTTTCCTCCTTCTTTCCATTTTTGTTGACATTTGATTAATGATTGCTAAATTGAACACCACAATACTATTACTAAAACGTGCATACTGACGAATAATGTTGTTCCGTGAGTTTGTGCAGATATTTAGACAGTTCCTGTTGTCTGAAGGTTTTGTTGGGATCCACACACCAAAGTTGATCGCAGGTTCTAGTGAAGGTGGTTCGGCTGTTTTTAGATTGGATTACAAAGGAACACCTGCATGTCTGGCACAATCGCCCCAGCTTCATAAACAAATGTCCATTTGTGGTGATTTTGGCCGAGTATTTGAGATCGGTCCAGTATTCAGAGCAGAGGACTCTTTTACACACAGACATTTGTGTGAATTTACAGGTCTTGATGTCGAAATGGAGATTAAGGAGCACTATTCAGAAGTATGTATTGTATTGTATTGTATTGTATTGTAGAGTGCTAAAACTTTTTGAATTTGGCGTTGTTGATGATAGCCCGAGTTTATTTCTGCAGGTGATGGATGTTGTTGATCGTTTATTTGTGGGGATGTTTGATTGTTTGAATGAGAATTGTTCAATGGAGCTCGAAGCCATTAATAAACAATACCCTTTCGAGAAGCTGAAGGTACACTATATATTTATATTTCGATATTATTGTTTGATCCCAACAATGTTATCATGTTACGTCATAGGCACAAAATTTTTGGAGGAATAAAATAGTTGTTACACCAAAACAATGATTTAGATATACATTTCTCTTCTGACAAGTATATTTCCCATGTTTTGTGTTAATACTTACTGTTAAATTTGATTGAACATGCAGTACTTGCGAAATACGTTACGTCTCACCTTTGAAGAGGGGGTCCAAATGCTGAAGGTAAGAGAAGAAAATGAGCATTTATTTTGTTCGAAAGGAATTGTTCCCATATTTGTGGCCTCCTTGTTAATGAAAGATAACTGGTATTAGGTAAACATCAAGTCAAATGATTTTTCGAGAAAATAGTTTTCCATGTTTCTTGGGTACCTAACACAGATTGCAATTTTATGGTTCAAAGGGCTTAAAATTTTTCTGTCACTTGATGACATCAAATCTTAAATGTGATGCTGGAATAACTATTGAATCTTGTTGCGAGCAAATCGCCGCCATTATTTTTGTAATCATAGCCAAAGAAGAGCAAGTACTTGAATTGGTTCGCCACTCACATGGGTTTTGATATCTTTTTCACTGATTTTTAAGTTGTGCATTATATTGGAATACGTTGATACTTGATAGTTCATAGTACCGACACATGCTTGCGTAAATGTTCTGTTTTTTCTAGTGTCGTTTTCTTCTGGTTTATGTTCTATGCTGGCTACTGCTTCTGTAATCTTGGCCTCTCATTTTATAGAATTTGATTTAATTAGGAAGCAGGCTTTTATAATTTTCATGTGTTTTCGCTTATGCAGGAGGCTGGGGTAGAAATTGATCCTCTTGGTGATCTTAACACAGAATCAGAGAGAAAACTTGGTCAGCTTGTTCTGGAGAAGTATGCTGGTTTTTGCTTGTTTTTCCTCTTCATTTTACTTCTTCATTCCGATCTGACCATACTGAACATGCAGCTCATAGATAATGATTCATGAACGAGGAAAAGTTTACAGATACATAATCATGGCAGGCTGTGAAAACATTCATTTCGTTATGCATGTTCCTCTTATCTTCTTTGACGTTTTCTTCCTCGTTTGATTTTTGTTTACCCTTCTTGTTGTAGTTATGGCACTGAATTCTACATACTTCACCATTATCCTCTGGCTGTTCGACCATTCTATACAATGCCATGTTATGATAATCCGAGTTATAGTAACTCATTCGATGTTTTCATTCGAGGTAAATCTAGTTCTAGTACTTTAGTGAAGGGAAATAGTATAAAAAATGTTAAACGATTGAAATGCTGAAATACTGCTGATAAATTTGTCAGTTGCTTCCAAAATTAAGTTTTCAGCATTTCTAACTGTCTTCACAATATTCGGTTTAAAATTTGTTGCCATAATTGTTGAAGTTGTGGATTGAAGCACAATACCCCGCCAACCCCTCAGGAAAAGCTATTCATGCTCCATCCTATGGTTTTAAGTTCATCGTTGTTGAGATGTAATCTCTTTCCATTGTCTTCACTCTCATTTTACCCTCTCAGGCGAAGAAATAATATCAGGAGCTCAGCGTGTCCATGTGCCTGAGTATTTGTCTGAACGTGCACAAGCATGTGGAATTGATGTCAAGACGATATCAACATATATCGACTCCTTCAGGTAGTTGGAAAAAACCGAAGTTATATGCCACGGGTAGAATAAGCTAATGATATGAGTCCAAGTCATATTGGCTGTGTGCGGGGTAGGACTTCCTGGGGGATCAAATTATATATAGAATTTGAAATGTTTTTACATGAGGGGGCCAAATAGCCCCTGCTTGTCTCCTACTGGATCCACCTCTTATAAACGAGTCTGAAATATATATAAAAAAGGTAGTGATGTTTTTCATCTATTATAGGTATGGAGCACCACCTCATGGCGGATTTGGAGTTGGTTTGGAGCGTGTGGTGATGCTGTTCTGTGCACTTAACAACATCCGAAAGACGTCACTTTTCCCTCGCGACCCTCAAAGGATCACTCCATAATTCTTGTTATGTTATTGGATTAGTTTCTGATTAATCTTCAGTGTTTCCTCGTTTTCCCATTGCTACTACATAACTAAATAATGAGGTTATTTTGACAATTTGGATGTTTGTATAGCAATGCTGAAGTTGATTATTCTCAGTCAATTGTTCCGTTTGTTACACCGCCACGACAGTCATTCCCATAAATTTCACTGGACGAAAACAAAGTCCAAATTGTATTGAATCCTCAGTGGCCTGATTCGTGTATTGAGTCGAGAGTGAATGAAGATGGGAACATCTTGGCTAATCACACGAACTCCATGTACTGTGTCGTGTAGTGGTTTTTTGATGCTGTACCAATGGCACAAGTATAACGTCTAAGAAGTGCTTCTTAGTACCAATTTCTTTTTTCCATTTTGTTAATTTTTACTACCAAGAAATCACGTTTTGTTAATTTTACACACTCTGCTTCTGCGTAACGTAATTTATATCAGTTGGCTTGAGCCCCAGTTTTGGCCATTTTTTTGTAAAATTTCACCAAAAATTGGTTACTGAAAAAAGAAATATTGTGACAAATTATATATCTAGATAATGTTTTCATTTTTTGTTCAAATTTTGAAATTATATGGATGTTATAACTGTTTTTAAATTTCAGTTAGATTTTTGGGGATTTTAGAGAAAAATCCCATTTTTAAAAACAAAGTTGTGATTCTGTACCTAAAGCAGAAAAATTTGTTCTGCACTCCCTACTACATCCAATTTCTTTTTTATAACTCCATGTTTTCATGTTTTGACTCAAATTTCCTTTTTATTTTATTTTTTCACCAATAATCTCATTTTTCCTTTATTTATTAATTATTTTTTTATTTATATTTCTCATCTTTCTTTCCACCATCTTACCTCCCTCTTAACGCTTCTTCCCTTTGATTATCACGACAGAAATCTCTACCCCTAATCCATCGGCCGACTTTGCCCACCACCGGCCGAATTGGCCAACGACCGGAGAACTTGAGTCTACTTGATTGCCTTTTTCCGGTTCAAACTCGGGATCGCCTCGCCCTGTCTCTCCTCCGCTCTCTGCTTCTCTTCGACCCCTGATGCCACCGTAGGTCGCCGCCGCCGTATTACTCGCCATTAATACAGGCATACACACCCTTCTTCACGTATTATTATCTGTTCCCATTCAATTTTTTCAAAATTTTCTTCTGTTCGAAATTATTGTTCTCGCAGGGGCCTTCGGCGAGCTATTTTTCTTTTACCCGATTTGTGCTCTTTATTAAATCTTACGTTGTTATGTGCTTGTGTGCTTATTAATCTGTGAAGTAGGATTTTGGATTGAAATTTGTTCTAGAAAATGGTATCTAGAGTTACGATATTGGTATTTGAGGTATCTAGTGGCTTGTTCGGTTTTGATTAAATTTTTTGGATGCAATTTTTTGTTCCAATTGCCGCTGCATTGCAATTGATTTTCACATGTTTTTTTTTTTCAATTTTTCGTTTCTATTTTGCTACTTTTTTCCCCTTTGCACTTTGTTAAGTGTGCCATATTTGATTTAATATTGTTTTGTGTCTCTTTATTTTTGTTGATCTTAATTTCTTCTTGATTTCATTGTCGAATGAACTCTCTTGATGATTGGGGTTTGCTTTGTTTCTTAATTGGTATTGATTGCTCAATTGTTTGTTCGGATTAAATTTCTTGAATTTCGATTATTTGTTCGCTTTTTTTTTTTAGTTTGTCAAATCTCATTTGAGGAAAATAATAATAATAAAGTAGTTTCTAAATGAGGATGAATGAAATTGAAAGTATTGTGGTTTGCAAGATTAATACTTTTTATCTGCATCAAAATTGTATGCTTGATTCTCTTGAATTTTTTTGTGTAAGCCTGGACTTCTATGATATTTGTGTATGAAACTATTTTTTAAAAAATGTTTACATTTGCAAGGTAAATGATTTTATTTTTAAGCATAGTGTCAAGTTAACCTTGGTTTTAGTTCGTAGAAAGATAAAGGAGATTTGGTGACCTTCAAATCGCTAAAATATCATAGATATTATGGTTGTATGATGCGCATGTTTTGGAATGAGAAATGTGTGTTTTTCAGGTTTTGTGGCATGGATTTCTAATAAGTTTCAAAACAGTGCATTTGATATTAAAACGATGCTTATTCAAATTTTGTTAGCGATATAATTTCTGTTATGATGTACATGTTCAAAATGATTTGAAAATCCAAGTGTGTTATTAAAAACAGTTAATTCCTTTGATAATTACCTACCTTTATGAATTTATCACCACCGGATATGCTCATTTTGTATCTGAAAATGCTTATAACTATAGGAAATGTTGACCTTTCCAGAAATTCATCGTTTACCATTTCTGTTATAGTAAAATTTATTAATGTTCATGCATGTAGTTTTCACTTTTAGATTTTAGTTTAGTTTTTTATTTTACCTAAATTATTCGTTCATAACATTCATCTCCTTTTATTTAAAATTTCATTTGAAAACAAATTTTAGTTTGTTTACTTAGTTTTATGAAATTATTCTTATTCTGTTTAAGATGTGAGTGAATTTCCAAATTCATGAATGTTTATAGCAATCAAGTTTTTAAAAAACAACCAAGTATATATCTAATTCATGAACTTCAATTTCTCCATTGAGAATTATTGAGAAAAATTGTTTACAAGCCACGCAAAATAGAATCCCAGATTATGATGTTGTTGTGCGCAGCACATACAATTTAAATTAAAATTAGGGCAAATTGGAAATAAATCCCCAATTATCACTGATTTTTTCTTGTGTGCAATAATGAAAAAAAGGAATTTGTTATGAGGAACTCAATAAACAGCACATATGACAGGACAAGTGCGAGGCAGTTTGTAAGTAATGCATTATTTTACCTTCCTCATTATGTGATGCAATTAGTTTTACTATTACAATAATTCAATTTGTGTCCAGGTTGAATTTCTATTAGGATACTTGAGGATTTTCAAGGATTTTGAGCTTGCCAATTGCAACGTGGGATTCCCAAAGTGTAGAGTCCAAGGGCCTAATCCAGAATTTGGTGTGTTTACTTGTCTATGGGCGGAGTGCTATTCTCATGATGACCCTTTTATATGGAATAATTAGACTGATTGAAACATAGGCGGTACAATGGCACACGTTGCTGCAGCCATCCTAAACGACAAATATGATTTGATGGGGAAGGACTAAGGAAAATGAGAATGGAATGAACAATTTTGTTGGTATATTCTGTACTATACTTTGATCGGATAGATAACTATGTTGATGAAGTTGGTACTGTATTTTGGTCGAATTGATGTTTAATTTCTATTTATAACTATGTTGCCGAAGGTGATACTTTATTTTGGTAAAATGGATGTTTAATTTCCATTTATAACTATGTCGATGAAGTTGGATGTTTAATTTTGGTAGAATGGATGTTTAATTCTCATACCACAATTAGACGTATTATACTTCATTTTCAAGAAAATATACTACGTATTGTTATAAACGGTACTGCGTTTTTGACCAAACACCAACACTACGATATAAAATATGTATGAAAGATGTACCAAATTTAATAAATTCTCATACTACAATCAGACATTATTATACTTCATTTTTAAGAAAACGTACTACGTATCAATACAAATGGTACTACGTGTTTTATCACACACCAACACAATGTAAAACATGTATGAAAGATGTACCAAATTTAACACATTCTCATACCACAATTAGAGAATATTATACTTTATTTTCAAGTAAAAATACTACGTATCAATACAAATGGTACTGCATTTCTGAACCACGCTCCAACACCACAATGTAAAGCATGTATGGAAGATGTACCAATTTTAACAAATTTCCATATCACAATCAAACGTTATTATACTTTATTTTCTAGCTAAAGTACTACGTATAGATGTAAATGGTGCTGCATTGCTGACCACTTAATTTTCAAGCTAAAGTATTTTGGTTCATACTGCAAAATTAGACATTTGATGTGTAAACATGTGTTAATCACCATTGATGATACAAAATTAGGACATTGGATGCATAAATAAAGTTGTTTTAACCATAAATGTTACAAACATATACATGTGTTTGTTAATCATTATATTTGCTACTAAATTACACATTAGAATGCATAAACATGTATAATCATGATTGATACTAAAATTTTAGAATTTTATGAGTGAAAATGTTTTCATCACCATTGATGTTACAAAATTAGGACATTTGATGTATATATAAAGTTGTTTTAACCATAGATGTTACAAACATAAACGATGTATATATATACATGTGTTTGTTAATCACCATATATGCTACCAAAATTAGACGTTATATTCATAAACATGTGCGAATCATCTTCAATTTCATGTAATCATGCACTTGATGCATAAACATGTGTTAATTACTAGTCATTGATCTCTTTTCTTATAATGTACGTATATACGTAGTACAAACAAAAATGTGCCAAATTTAACAAATTCTCATACCACAATTAGACGCTATTATACTTCTTTTTTAAATACGTAGTACTGCATTTCTGACCACGCACCAACACCAATGTATAACATGTATGGAAGATGTACCAAATTTAACAAATTCCCATACCAAAATCAAACGTTATTATACTTTATTTTTAAGAAAACGTACTACGTATCAATACAAATGATACTACGTTTTTTTATCACACACCAACACAATGTAAAACATGTATGGAAATTGGAAAATGTACCAAATTTAACACATTCTCATACCACAATTAGAGAATATTATACTTCATTTTTAAGTAAACATACTACGTATCAATACAAATGGTACTGCATTTGTGAACCACACACCAACACCACAATGTAAAACATTTATGGAAGATGTACAAATTTTAACAAGTTCTCATACCACAATCAGACGTTATTATACTTTATTTTTAAGAAAACGTACTATGTATCAATACAAATGGTACTACATTTTTTTTATCACACCAACACAATGTAAAACATGTATGGAAGATGTATCAAATTTAACACATTCTCATACCACAATTAGAGAATATTATACTTCATTTTCAAGTAAACATACTACGTATCAATAAAAATGGTACTGCATTTCTAAACCACGCACCAAAATCATAATGTAAAACATGTATGGAAGATGTACCAAATTTAACACATTCTCATACCACAATTAGAGGTTGTTATACTTTATTTTCTAGCTAATGCACTACGTATAGATGTAAATGGTACTGTATTGCTGACCACTTCATTTTCATGCTAAATTATTTTAATTTATACTGCAAAATTAGACATTTGATGTGTAAATATGTGTTAATCACCATTGATGATACAAAATTAAGACATTGGATGCATAGATAAAGTTGTTTTAACCATAGATGTTACAAACATATACATGTGATTGTTAATCATCATATTTGCTACTAAATTACACATTAGAATGCATAAACATGTATATAATCATGATTGATACTAAAATTTTAGAATTTATGAGTGAAAATGTTTTCATCACCATTGATGTTACAAAATTAGGACATTGGATGCATATGTAAAGTTGTATTAAACATATATGTTACAAACATAAACAATGTATACATATACATGTGTTTGTTAATCACCATATATGCTACCAAATTTAACACATTCTCATACCACAATTAGAGAATATTATACTTTATTTTCAAGTAAACATACTACGTATCAATACAAATGGTACTGAATTTCTAAACCACGCACCAAAACCAATGTAAAACATGTATGGAAGATGTAACAAATTTAACACATTCTCATACCACAATTAGATGTGTAAACATATGTTAATCACCATTGATATAAAATCCGCATGAATATGTGGTACTATTTCATACAATATGTGGTGTAATGTAACCAAAGATTTGGTATAATAAAATCTGCTTCGTGGTACAATAAACACCAGCATGTGCTACATCTCATATATATCATTTGTTCCAAACATATGATACTGTAACGCTTACACCAGCATGTGCAACATCGTCATAGTTTGTTAAATAATAATAATAACTGGTGAAAACTACAACTTATTTTTGTGGTAATATATCATAAATTACGTGATACACTTTGACATAAGATACGATACAACATAAACAAATTTGTTGTACAATAAACAAGAAGATGCGGTACATTTTGACATATATTTCGGTAATATCATCTCCTGTATATCATTTTTCCAAAACATGAAAATTCATTCCTAACCAGAAATTAGATCTACACCACAGACTATTCGTTGCAAAAATCAAGTCCTAATTCATCGATCCAATAAATAACATATGACTCACAAGTTAAACAAAATATAATAAAATAACGAGAATGTCAAGGCAACGAGGATCCACTAATATTTCCGCAGGATCGAGTAGAATTTTCAGGCGTATTGTCACAAATTCTCCGTTCCACCATCCTTTTGCACTACATCCAAGAGCAGTCATTTGCACTACATTCAAGAATAATCTTTTCTTTGTCATTCTTTTTATACAAAAAAGATCGTCTAGTAGCAATTGAATATTTTTTGGCATATACTCGAAATTCTACAGCATCCTTGAATATTTGACCCATTCCTCGAATACAATTACTCCAAGTGTCTACGGAATTTCTTAACAAACCCACTTCAAGATAACCATCTTTACTACTGAACTTGTCATCTTCAGATTCAAACCTATTTTAAGTAATGCAAAATTTTATTAACCTCCCATTTTTTAAATTGAAGTAAATTATTAAAAAAACACACATGAAATAAAATCTTATTCGAGTAATAGTTTAAAAACTCTAATGATTTGAAAAATATAACTTACATAAGATCTCAACCTCAGAAAAAAGGGAACGAATCTTCAAAAAAAAAAAAGGAATGAGTTTGCAATTACTACCACAAGAAAGTCGACACCCTCGCCCTTTAGAGATAGGGGCGCGACAAAAAAAAGTATTCAAAAAAGGCGTCGGAGGCCACAAACTCATCCGAAGTTGGAGAATTAAATAAAAAAAACTTTCTCAAGTCAAGAAAACTGCCCTTTCATAGGACAGACTAATGACATGTGATCTATTTCTTTCTTCGACGTCATTTTCACAATAAAATTTTTGTTAAAGAGGAAAATAGATTATACCAAGAAAACCAAAAATTAAATAAATATCAACATCAACCAAATTTATGTGGAAACCAAAAATCAAGGCAAAAGTTTTTACCTAGCAGAATTGTGAGATCTCATTTTGTTTTTTTCCACTGCCCCTCATGTTAATTACTGTAAGTCTCATAGATGTGTGAAGATGTGTCATAATACGGACGTCCTCATCTTCATTCAATGTAATATACTTCTTCTGATGAGGAGCTAGATATTTCAATGTCACAGTCTATGGAGTAATCTCTTTACATTTTCTCCCAAGATTCAGAAACAACTCCATTAGGCTGAATCCCATTATAAAATGAAATCATATAAAGGCCATCTTTATAATCGCAGCTACCCAAAAATGAAAATTTTGATGATTCAGATCCAGATTCCATTTCTACAAGAAATTGATCAAAAATTGAACAACAATAGAAAAATCAATACCAATTAAGAAACAAAGCAAACCGCAATCATCAAGAGAGTTCGTTCGACAATGAAACCAAGAAAAAAAATTAAGATCAACAAAACAGAGAAACGCAAAACAATATGAAATCAACTATGACACACTTAACCAACGACAAATGGGAAAAACCAGTAGCAAAATAGCAGCAAAAAATTGAAAAAAAAAATACATGCGAAAATCAATTACAATGCAGCGACAAATGGAAAAAAAACTTGGATCCAAAAAATTTAATCAAAACCGAACAAACCACTAGATACCTCAAATAGAAATATCGTAAGCCTAGATACCATTTTCTAGATCATATTTCAATCCAAAATACTACTTTACAGATTAATGAGCACACAAGCACATAACATCGTAAGAATTAATAAAGAGCACAAATCGGGTAGAAGAAAAATAGCACGCGGAAGGCCCCTGCGAGAACAATAATTTCGAACAAAAGAAAATTTTGAAAAAAATTGAATGGGAACAGATACTAAAACGTGAAGAAGGGTGCGAATGCCTGTATTAATGACGAGTACTACAACGGCGGCGAACTACGGTGGCATCAAGGGTCGAAGAGAAGCGGAGGGCAGAGAGACAGGGCGAAGCGATCCCGAGTTTGAACCGGCGAACGACAATCAAGTAGACTCAAGTTCACCGGTCGTTGGCCAATTCGGTCGATGGTGGACAAAGTCGGCCGATGAATTATGGGTAGAGCTTTCTGTCGTAATAATGAAAAAAAAGGGTAGAAACGTGAAGAGGGATAGGGAGGAAAGAGAGAGATGAGAAATATAAATAAAAATAAACAAGGGAATTATTGGTGAAAAAATAAAATAAAAAGAAAAATTGAGTCAAAACATGAATAGGGAGTTATAAAAAAGAATTTAGATGTAGGAGGGCTACTGAATCACAACTTTAAGTTCGAAATGGGGATTTTTCCCCAATTTACCGTAGATTTTTTGTTTATATATGTTAAAATTTTTATAAATACTATATAGATTATAATATACCAATTCTCGGTTCAAAAATAGAAATTTGATTGAATGTTATCACTATTTCCTAATTTTAGTTATTTTTTTATTTTCAGTTATTTTTTTGTGTCTATATATATGTAAAATTTTTAATAAACTTTATATATGATATTGTACTAACTTTCGGTTTAAAATTTTAAATTTGATCTTGTGTTCACTACTTTTTAATTTCAATTAATCTTTTTATCTATATATATGTTAAAATTTCCATAAATGCTATATATGCTAATTTACCCATTTTCAGTTTAAAATTTGATCTGATGCTTCACTAATTTTTTTGTTTCAGCTATTTTTGTTGTTTGCATATGCATTTGAATATTTTCATAAAATCTATATATGGATAATGTACCAATTCTCGGTCCAAAAATAGAAATTTAGTCAGATATTATCACTAATTTTTAGTTTCAATTATTTTTTTTAAAACCATATTCATGTGAGAATTTCCAGATTGTTATATATAATAACATACCCATTTTCGGATCAACATTTGCAATTTGATCGGATGTCCATATATATATATATATACATGAAAATTTCATAAATTTTATATATGATATTGCATCAATTTTCAGTTCAAAATTTTAAAATTGATACATACATACATACAAATTTTCAAAAATAACATATATAATATGTACCAATTTTCAGTTAATATGAAATTTGATTGGATGTTATTACTATTTTTTAATTTCAATTATTTTTTTATATCTGTATATCTGTGTGAAAAATTCCACATTGTTATATTTATATAATGATAACATACAAAAATCCGATTCAAAACTCGAGTTCGGATGTTATCATTATTTTTTAATTGTGAACTTTTTGTCTTCATATATATATATATATATGTGAAAAATGTTCATAAATTCTATGAATGATAATGTAATTATTTTAGGTTCAAAATCGAAAATTCCATATATATGCGAAAATGTACACGAATGCTATATATTATAATGTACCAATTTTCGATCCAAAATTTAAAATTTGATCGGATGTTATCACTAATTTTAATTTTCGTTAATTTTTATGTCCATATATATGAAATATTTTCCATTAATGCTATATATATATATATATATATATACAATTATTGCACTCCAACAATATATATATTGTTATAAATTTAATAATGAAAGAGAGAGGAGAAGAGAATAGAGATAAAAGTGAGTTACGAGAATGACTCAGAACTGTTTCATTCATAATGAGAACCCCTATTTATAGGGTAGAATTACAAGACACAAATATATAGATAAATAAGATTGAGATATCAATATTAACCAAAAATCTATCTTGATAATCATCTATATTCAAAATCATATCATAACACTCCCCCTTAGATGATTATTTTCGTTTGGCAAGATGGTTGCTTGGGAACTTCATGGAAACTTATGTAGATAAATAAGATTGAGATATCTATCTTAACCAAAAATCTATCTTGATAATCATTTATATTCAAAATCATATCATAACACTCCCCCTTAGATGATTATTTCCGTTTGGCAAGATGCTTGCTTGGGAACTTCATGGAAACTCAAGTGTTGCCTCGTTAAAACCTTGTCAGTAAAACCCAGTGGGATAAAAACCTGAGCAAGGAAAAAGAGTACAACAATTGATATTTCTTCTTGGATGTTTCTTGAAGACGGATGTGCCTCGTTAAAACCTTACTAGAGAAAACCCAATGGGATACAAATCCAGTGAAAGAAAAAGAGTACGACATCTTTTGCTTCTTGTTGACTGCCTCATCAAAAACCTTGTTATGAAATACCACTTGGGAAAAATCATAAACAAGTCATAAGAATTACTCCCCCTATTGCAAGCATCAGTTGAAATCTTTAAGTTGTTGCCCGATATTGAATCTTTTTTTATCAAAGTTTGATATCAACAATTCCCATATGAAAAGATTCGCCACATTATCTCCGATTGATGCTTATATAAAGTACTTCAGAACTAAAGATCTTTTGATCATTTAAATGACCAAACATTAATTAATGGATATAATATATCCATGTAAATGTATTTTAGTACTTTGTTGTGTACTATGACTAATTAACATATATTTCTTCTGGGAAATATCGGATCTATGGCTCAAAAAAAAACTTCATATATTGCAAGTTTTCATCTCATGTTTATATTTCAAATATTTGACAGCTTTATTAAACTCTTCTGAAGTACTAAGCCGATTGTATCACATGTGTCTGGATTATTATTATTTTTATTCCATTTATTTACTTATGTAGCTTTATCGAAAATATAGTAATGGAGGTTGAATCTAATTTGATTGGCACTTAAAATCTTTCAGAGATTTTTCGAATCATATAAATACTTAGTCAACACAACCATGACAATATAACTGGCTTCTCATAGTAAACTTCAAGTCTTTATGAAAAAATTCATGGTACAATAGGGATTTACATTTTATGATATTACATCTCTTTGTCGTACGAAAACTTATTGATATCATACTGAGATTTCATAAGTATTCTTCAAAAATAATGTTATCTTTATTTTATTTGATCGATCATTTTTCAAATCACTTCTTCTGGAGTTCTTGATCTTTTTGTTTCTTATATCTTTTTCTCTCAAGATACAATATATTTGAACTAATTGGTCGACCAAGCTTCTGGCATATTTCAGAGTTACTTGCAAGTGAGATGGTCCTACAGGGACATTGATATCATAATTTTTCTATACATGAACCTCTTCTGGGGTTTTACTATTATTTATGTCATGAACTCTTCAAGGCGATCAGCCTCCTTAATTTGACATTTTAGTTATTTTTCCATTCTTTTGAGTAGGATTTATTGGTTTAGATTTAAAACCAATTAGAAAGCGAGAAAACAAAATTGTTCAACTGGAACAATTACAAAAGCTAATATATCTCATTACATCAGAAAATATATTTTAAAACTAAACTCTAAACATCGGGTTCATTTTATAGTTTAAAGACAATACATTCTCATTGATATACATTTAGCTTCTATGTTCCTCCCCCTCAATGTTGGAAAACATTGCTTAACTTAAGCAACAATTGAGAAACCGCGTTATAAAATCTCATTGTTATTGATTCGAAATACTGAATCATAAGAATCAAAGTATTTCCAACATGTCTTCAGTCTCTTCGGGAGATTTCTTGTAGTGCATTTAACGCACAATCAATAACTTTTAACCCATAAAACTTGGCTCAAAGTCAAAAATTAATAATAATTTGTTTGCATAATATTTACAATATTTGCTGCAGGCAACTTATCACATCCCAAAATATGACGCATTATTTTCAAAATCTATGGTCTATTAGTTGATTGGAGGCATTTGATAATTAATCAACTAAACCATTTTTACTGTTTGTATATTCTGAAATTATTCTCAGTAAATATCTTCGCAAATCAGGTTGCGAGTCGTGGACACACGTTTATAATTACTTTTCATTCCAGAAATATAGGGATTCAGTCCCAATTGAACTATAGATAGCTATACTATTAACACATAAGAATTCTTGAATTAATGTTAGAATCATCTGGTTTTTTGGTTCAAGAATCATATTATTTATCAATCCAAGAAATTCTGGTTAATTGGATAATACACTTGTATACTATCAATAATGTTTTATATTATTGTGTAATTGGGATGTCAAAACCAATCAAATATGCCACACTATAAAAGTATTTGTATCAATAAGTTTAATTGGTATGTAAACTTCTAGTTTGCGATACCAAATTTAAGTCTATGACATCAACAAACTTTTATTTATGATATTAATAAACTTCATGTTTACAATATCAGTAAATTAAAATGTCAATGACCTCTTGATTTATTGTGATGTCTATTTTATCATACTGACATTGAAACAATACTATTTTTGAGAAATTGAGTTTGTGTACCACTCAATTTTATTTTGATATCTACTGGATCAAATGTCTTGATATTATATTTATCTATGAGACATAAGAACAATATTCATTGTTAACAATAATGTCATGTTTTTCTTCAAGAAATGCATATTAACTCTTCTAGAGTACTAGAGCTCTTCTAGAGCAATTTTGTAATGATATACTATATTGAATGAACATTGTCTTTGGATTCCAAAAACTCAAATACTATCAAACACGTCATTTTTCATGGAAACCAAATGATCTTCTGGATCTTTAATACATCTATGTTAAGTTATTTTGAAAACATAATTTGGGTAGTAATCAATTTTCTTCACAAATTATGTATCATGTTTGATAGAGATCCTTTTAACGTACTTCATGTAATATTTAGTAAATTCTTATACCTCATATGTCGAATATAAATATCGACTCCTTTGAGTCCTTATATCTTAATTCACTGCGAGTGAATTAGTATTTCTTTGAAATGACAAAACCTTAATGATCTTCTGAATCATTTAATAAATCCATTTAGGTTAAGATGAAAATATTATTTTGGGTATGTACCAATTGCCCCACAAATTTATTTCATTGAAACCTGTAAAATCTTTTAACGTACTTAGGTACATTATTCTGTAAATATGGATATGAGAAATCAATGTACATCTAGTACAATATTTGATTACGATATTTTTTATTTATTTATCATACTAAAGGTATGAATATTTTTAAATATTCTTGCCGATATTTTGTAAGAGAAATCAATGTACATCTAGTACAATATTTGATTACGATATTTTTTATTTATTTATCGCACTACATGTATGAATATTTTATTTATCGTACTACAATTTCTAAATATTCATGACGATATTTTGTAATCTTTATATATTTCACTTCTAGTGAAATAAAAAAATATAATATTCCTTGAAAATTTAATGTACACATGAACAACATATAAACTATGTTCATTCACTTCAGGGAATGAATCACATCAATTAGACGATTTTTAATATTAATCGCTCTTTATTTACTAATCTATTGTTAATTATAGATCAATATTTTTCAGAAATATTGACAAAATTTTGATCTCAAATCAATATTCTTCAAGAATTTTGAAAAATATATCGGGATTACTAAGTCTAATATTTTTCGAGAATATTAACAAATTTTAAATCATGGATCAATATTTTTCCAAGATACAGTCAAATCTTATATATTATATCAATATCATTTATGATATATATCAATAGACTTTGTATATTAGTTCAATATTCTTCAAGAATATTGATAAAGTTTAAACCAATATTTTTGACAATATTATGCATCTTCTATTTTGCATCAATATTCTTCAAGAAAATTGATATATACTATATCTTGTATCAATATTCTGCAGAAAATATTGATAAATCTTTAGATTTTGGTTAATATTGTTCAAGAAATATTAAAAAATCTTTAGATTTTATATCAATATTCTACATGAATATATATAGATATATCTTTATCGATATTATTCATGATTGATGATAAACCTAATCAATATTTTTCAAAAATATTGATAGATTGTTTATCTTTTGCCAATATTCTTTATGGATATTGTTAGATCTTATATCGATATAAATCTTATTAATTATACTGCTTCTGGAGCATAATTGAATATATAAATAAATATTTATTACAATATGAGTTCATCAAGAAAACAACATAAATATATATTTATAATTAACAATAAATCAATATTCTTCGATAATATTATCAAATTTGTATATTGTTTTAATATTCTTTGAGAACATTAACAAATCTTATGCACTATATCAATAAATTTAAGAATATCGATAAATTTTTTATTGTACATCAATATCCTTCAAGAATATTTAAATTCAATAATCGATATCTTCAAGATATGTTTTTTTTGGACCACTGAGGTCGCGGACGAAGTGGGGAAGCATTGGTTGGGCAGCTGAAAATTTATATATATATATATATATATATATATATATATATATAGTTTCTTTCAAGCGCCAACCTACCATGCACACCACCATGCCCACCAATGATGTGGCATTATTCTATTGGACCTACAATTTATCACATTTTTATCACATCCAATAGAATAGTGTCACATCATTGGTGGGCATGGTAGGTGGGCACTTGAAAGAAACTCTCTCTCTCTCTCTCTATATATATATATATTGATATATCGGTATTAGATCTTTAAATTGTAGCTCTAATTTTCTTCAGGAATGTTTATAAATAAAATCAATATTTTTCAGAAATATTGATAGATTTTCGATCTTTGATAAATATTAGTCACGAATACTGATAGATCTCATATCAATAATCTTCTGGAATATTGACAGATCTGATGTAAAGATCAATATTTTTCGCAAATATCGGTAAATAATATAATACTTATTCGAGAGTAATCAATAAATATATATCTATAATCAAATTAATATTCTCCTGGAATATTTTCTGATATTGGATCTAATATCAATATTTTCAAAAATATTTATAAAGATCTTAGATCTTATCTAATTGTTCTTAAGGAATATTGAAATATATTTCATTATAGATCTTATAGATATCATATTTGATATTCATATTCTTAAGGAAATTTTTTTAATCAATATTCTTCAAGAATATTGAAGATTATTAGATTTCAGATCTTAAATCATAGACCTGGCTAGATAATCAATACAAAATTATGTTATGCTATAAGCATCAACATGAAACCAATTTGTGCAATTTCAAGAGCAATAACATAAACAAAAAGTTGTGTTGCTTCAAGAACATCAACACAAACTATAAATTGTGCTACTTCTGGAGCATCAATGTCTATATATCATAAATATGATATTTTCAATAATATGGTGTGCTCTTCAGGAGAACAAATTAAAATATAAAGCATTCGTGTTGATAACGTGTTATAAATTTAATAATGAAAGAGAGAGGAGAAGATAATAGAGAGAAAAGTGAGTTCCGAGAATGACTCAGAACTATTTCATTCATAATGAGAACCCATATTTATAGGATACAATTACAAAATACAAATATGTAGATAAATAAGATTGAGATATCTATCTTAACCAAAAATCTATCTTGATAATCATCTATATTCAAAATAATAACATAACACACACACACACACACACACACAGATATATATATATATATATAGAGAAATGATATGGTGATCAACCACCGTGAGCACCCATGTGAGCACCTACTGATGTGTCACTCAACTATTGGATGTGCATGATGCCACGTCAGCAGGTGCTCACATGAGTGCTCACGGTGGTTGCTCACCATATCATTTCTCTCTCTAGATATATATATATACACACACACACACACACACACACACATATATATATATATATATATATATATATATATATATATATATATATATATATATATTGTTGGAGTGCAATAATTGTCCCTGTTGGTAGAGCGGTCGAACCATGTCATTTGGACTGCTGTGCGGTTTAAAAATTTGAGTTGCACTATTACACCAGATATAGCTTTTGGTAAAGCGGCATGCGCTCGCTCCTAAAATTGATATCAGAGTCAAAGTCATGAGTTTGATTCTCATTGATTGCAAGGAGTGCAATTATTGGGAGGAAGATTGTTGGGATGCAATAATTGTCTCTGATGGTAGAGCGGTCGAACCATTGCGCTTGGGCTGCTGTGCGATTGCGGTTTAAAAGATTTTAGTTGTACCATTACCACGAGCTATAGCTTTTGGTAAAGCGGCAAGCGCCCGATCCTACATATATACACATATATCAACCGAGGTTTTGTCAAAAATAGTAGTTTTCCGCCAAAATATGTATAATATAAAAGAAATAATTTTCAACATTAATTATATTCACCTACATATCTAAAATTAATTTCAAAACTTTCCAAATTCATATTGAGATTAGAATTAAGAACCTTGAAAATATAAAATAATTTTAAATATTTGCATCCATTATAGCATTTCATTAAATTTTTTATTTTTTGGTTTATCGATTGTTTTCTTAGTATTTATCTTTAATTGATGTATTTTAAAAAAGTAATAACATTCATAATTATTTCTCACATGTTTATGTGATATATTGATTTTGAAATAATATTAATATATTTATCTTTAATTGATGTATTTTAAAAAATAATAACATCTGTAATTATTTCTCATATATTTTTGTGAGTATATTGATTTTGAAATAATATTTTATATTTGCATGTGTGATCAACATAATACATGTTATCAATAAATAATTACAAACTATGCAATAAAAAATATAAATTTTAAAAAATAATAAAAAATATGTAATAAATAATTTTATCTGTCTTTAAAATTTTTTATAATTTATTAATATTATGTTAAATATTAGTATTTTAATTTAAGTCAATTATGTATGTGTGTGTTAAAATGCTCATTAATTATATATATATATGATAATTTTTGGTTCAAAATTTGATATTCGATAGGATATTTCAAATTTTAAAATTTGATTGGATATTTCAATATGTCTTTTTTTTAAAAAACAATATTTCAATATTTCTAGTTTCAAAATTTTAGCATATGATGTTTTTTTGTTCAAAATTTATGAGAATATAGTCAAAATGGTCCTGTAAGTTTGTCCATTTGGTGTTTTGGTCATGTAAGTATTTAATTTTGGATTTTGGTCCTATAAGTTAAGTTATATTTTGGTTTTTAGTCCTTTTTCATGGAGTGTTGGCGTGACATCATAAAATACGTACTATCGTGACAGCTAAAAATGCTTACGTGACATTGAGAATGATGATGTGTATGTTGTGACATCTACAGTACTTAAAATATAATGTTTTCAAACCGAACTGTACCGACCAGTTCGTCCGAAAACCGATCACTGGTCTGATCCGAAACACTCCCAAAAATCTTTTTAACAGTTAAACCTGCCAAATCGGAAAACAGTTGGACCGTTTTTTTAAGTTAGATCGGTTCGATATATCATCGGTCCGATTATGAAAATATTGTTTAAATGAAAAATGACTAAAAATCAAAACATAACTAAACTTATAGGACCAAAATCAAAAATTAAATACTTACAAGACCAAATTACAGAACAAAAAAACTTACAGGACTATTCTGGCTATTATCCCAAAAAATTTATTAGATGTTTCAAATTTTAAAATTTTTGATTCAAAATTTGAAATATATATTGGCAAAGTTTTCTGTTATATATAGTATGTTCCTGTCAAAATTAATGCTAACATAGGAAATAATAATTAATGCTATAAATGATACTTTACCAATATACGGTTCAAAATTTGAAATTTGATCGGATATTATCGTTATTTTTTAATTTCAATTAATTTATTATGTTATATGTTTGTGAAAATTTTCGTAAATATTGTATATGATAATATATCAATGTTTTGAAATTTGATCATATGTTATCACTGTTTTTAATTTCAGTTAATTTTGTGTGTTTATATATATTATAGGATCGGTTGAAAGTGTAGAGGGAGAGGGGGGGTGAATATACTTTTAAACAGATTAATACAATATAATTGAATTCAATCGGTTTAGTGAATGAATCCTGAGCTTATCTTAATGTCAGATGGAATTTGGCAAACAGAAGTATGTGCGGAAGTATGCCAAATTGCAGATTTAAACACTGAGTAAGTATTAGTTTAGGTTAGATGGTGATGGTACGTAAACTGAAATGACACAAGCAATTGTTTATGTATGTTCGGAGATTTCAAACACTTCTACGTCATCCCTTCTTCCACCTCGGAAGGATATCACTAGAAGACTTTGAATTTTACAAGCAATTTTCAAAACCCCGATCCGGTTTAAGACTTAGACACTGCCTAAACAAGAACTCTTAGTACAACACTTTAGTTTCAGTCCTAGACTGATGATATAACAGAATGAATACAATTCGAAATCCTTAGAACAAAATTGATCTTGCAATGATCAGAATAACACTTGGGCATTTGTGCTTCGAGTTCCTTGATCAAATCTTGAGCGTATGAAGCTTTAAGTATTCTCGTAAAAATGACAGAGTTTTCAGAACGTGAGAGTTCTTCTGTGATTGATCAAGATCTCTATTTATACCCTTTGGATTTCCAACGGTCATAAATCCAATTTGAATTCTTCAGATAGGTTTCAAATTATTCCCGTTGTATTTGTCACTATCACCAACGAATTCTGGAGCCGACATTGCCCTTGGTATCGCAATACTAACTTCTGCAGAGAATGTCAGAGTACGGATGATCTTATCCATAAGTGGCAAGGTGGTAGACTGATGCAGTCAGTTTAGCAAGTGTAAACTGATGAAGTTCAGTTTAGCATCTCTTGGCCTAGTTGAGCGTGGTCATTGATTGTGACTTAGTTTAGCTTCCGAATATCCGTTTAGCGCTTCTTTAGTTGATCAATTAGTTTGACCTTTGTTTAAGCTTTGTAATTTTTAAACACCAAAACTAAATTTCCCAACAATTTCCCTTTTTTTGGTGTTTATCAAAACTTTGAGAATTTGCGTGATAAACCGATATTCAATGTAAACTGGTTTTTGGCAAAGATATTCAGTTTCAAGTTCTTGTAAATCTTCCCCCTTTTTGATAAACTGATAATAAAGATCCGGAAGTAGAGATACAAGAGTAGATAACATAATAATCTCGATGCAATAAAAGGTAGATTATCTTCGATTGGAAGAAGATCTGTGCAATGATGAACTGCGAGATGGTTGATGAGCTACTGAAGTATGACGATTTAAGGCTTGAGCTTCATGTTCAGTGCGCAAAATATTCTGAGATAAGCTTGCCAAAGTATTGAGTTGCCTAGAAATTCCTTGAAAATTTGATTGTACTGAAGTGTGAAAAGATTGAACAAATCCATTCAAGTTGTCAACTTTTGTCTCCAAAGACTGATGAGAATTTTGCAGTTGAGACAATGAGCTTGTCAGTTGACTTGAGTCTAATAGGATTTTTTCCAGTAGTGCAAATTTTTCTTGAAGTTTGACTAGTTCGGCACTCATTGACTGTTTCAGAAAAGAAATGTTGTTGTTGGTTTCCTGTTGATTTCCCTTGAGATCAGTGACAGTCTTGGATATAGCATAGACTGAAGTTTCAATCCGAGAGATCAACTGATACCAATCCTCATCGTAAAGTGATGTGGGAGACAGAGTTTCTTTACCACTGGATGAAATGTGTTCCTTGACAAAGTCTGTCTTTTGTCCTTTAGGAGGAGATGAGGGTGTATATGAGATCAGCTCAATTTTTTCTTTTCCTTTGTTCTGATGAGATGATGTTTCAGGGACCGAATGAACAACCATTTCTAGATTTTGAGACAAAGTGTCAATCTCAATAGCTTTATCATCAAGAGATGAATTTTTGGTGATTTGTACATGTGATGGTGATTCATGTATTGATTCTTGCAGTTGGTCATCAGTGATGAGAAATGGTGTGACTGAAGGAGCAATAGTTGGACTGGATGACTGAGGTACTTTTTCTCTAATAGATTTGGATGGAGCAGGAATGTCATCAATTTGAGATGGAATCTCCAAAGTTTCTGAAACTTCCTTTGATTCTTTTAGTGTTTGTTCAGTAAAATTTGGAGAAAGTAACTCATCTATTTGAGAAGTTTGATGTTCTGTTGATTCCATATAAGACAAAGTTAATGTCTCATCTTCATTGTCAATGGCTGGAGAAGGTGGCACTTCCATAGCGATTGGTTGAGGTTCTTCAGGTTCTTCTTGAAGAGTGAGTGAAGGCACAACTTCTTCCATAGATGGTGCTGACAATAAAGGAGTTTGTTGATCTTCAGTTTCAATATGAGAGAGGACTTCGTCAACGTTCATCATTTGAAGCTTGGGCAGAGCAGTTTCAGTGCCTGTGGTGTGAAGCTGCTGTTCAATGGATGTGTCTGTTGTATTTATAGGAACTGATGCTTCTTGTTGAAGTTCTTCAAACACCTGATCAATTGAGTGGTTGGAGGATTCAATGGAAGTGTGACTCTTCTTGCTTTTCTTGTCTTTGGATCTTGACTTGGAGTGAGATTTGTGTTTCTTCCATGCAAAGGGTTCTGGAGTTACCAAAGATAGATCGGTTTCCCAAAACTTTACTTCCATTTGAATATTGATGAGATCAGTTTGAAGTTGAGTGAAGATGGCTCGATCTTCATAAGAGGTTATGGCACGTGGATCATAGTTCCTTTGAAATTCATCAACAATTTCACTTAGTTTCTTGATCCTTAAAAGATCATAGAAGTATTTTCTTCTTGTCATGGCTTCTTGAATATTGGCATTCTTAACTACCCTCAGCACCAGTTCTTCAAGTTTGAAAAATTTAGACGACTCATTTTTTTTGGTAAGATGTCTGGCCAATGTAGAGGTCCTTGAAAGAGTGGGTGCCCAGTGAGCCAACTTGTGGCTATGGGCTTTGATGACTCTTTGTACAAACGATCTTTTGTTTAATGTAATTTACACTTTTATTAATGGCAATGACTTTATCTTTCTTCATATTGTTATATTATGATATACTATTGTTGTTTTGATAAAGACCTTGAATATACTATAGTGTATGTAAGATGTGGTAGAACATGGGGATGTCTATCATGAAATACATCTTATAGTCACTGTATATTCTAAACTGTTCCTAGTCGATTGAGCCGTCCGATAATAAGGATAAGGATCGCTCGAGTTTGAGACTAGCATTTGCGATGCGGAGTACCACGTTTCATTGGTAGGGAACATGGAGATGTTCGAAGCATGCAAATGGATATTCATAGGATGAATAATCGAACTACCCTATCCGGACTTTCCAAGTGGTTATCACTTATCGAGTGGATAAAGTCCGCGGTTTTGGTTGTACACCATTAGTCCTTACTACTTGAAACATCATGGAGACTCTATATGCTAGTACTGTGCTTTGACTCGTTTACCGACTCTATGGGGGTCATCAGGTGTCGGGATTGGGTACAGTTACAACACATATAGGAGTCGATGCATTGTTGTCAAGGATTCACCACATACTTGCGAGTGTGGATATCCTATGCGATCTGAGGAGATATTAGTGTGACGAATCTCTGGCCAGAGTACTTGATGTGATTTAAGAAATGGTTTCTTAGTAGCACATGCGATGTCACTAATTTGATCTTCAAGATGTATTGCATAGTTATCGAATCTTGAGCGACTCTCGATACACCAATGGTTGTTGATTCGATCGGGATATATGGATGAAGGGACCGTACTGTACGCTAACCAAAATCTACTGGTTCTTGTAGGCACTATCAGTGATACCTAGGGAATCATGGGGCGATGTTTCTAGGCGCTTTACCATGATTCGTTGGGCAAGTCGGAAATCGTTGTTCCGAGTCACAAGGAGTTGTGAGCCCACGGCTAGCTGTATCCCTGAACCATTGAGGGTCACACAGTGTAATGGAGTTTTAATCCCCGTTGAGATAGATAAATTTAAAGAGTTAAATTTAATGAATAAAGAAGTTGGACTTCTTAAATAAGAGTAAGGGAGTAGGATTTCCTAAAATGACATAGGGATGTACATTTTTGGAAACCACTGAATTCGGATTCAGGAAAATTTATCTTGACTTTAAAATGTGCAGAAATGGTTTCTGTGCACATTGGTAAAATCGGTTTATCAATCGGAGTCACGATGAATTTTATATTAATTTCTGAACATGCGGGCTTTGCTTGTCGGGCCTCAACTTATGACTAATGGGCCCTAAGGTTTTAGTGGCCTGCATTATAAATAAGTTATTGCAGTACAGAAATTACACACAACAGGTCATAATTTGAGACAGGTTTTTCGAAAACCCTAGCCTCCTCTCTCTCAAATTCGGCCGCCCCCTCCCTTCTCTGCGTGAGAAATTCCGGTCTGTGATTTTGAATTGCAGTCTGGAATAGCGAATCAAATTCGTTTATTCTCTTCGTAGAAAACTTCTGATAGATTTTCTAGTGCAATCTATCAGAGGGATTAACCCTCCATTCGTGGACCTGATTGAAGGACAGAATATTCATCAGCCAAGAGCAGATTAAATCTGTTGGTGTCCAGAATCTCGATTCGAGATTAAAGGTAAAATTTAATAATTGTTATTTAATTTTACACACACAAATAATTTAATCGTTAAACGGTTGATACCCACACTATGGAATTGTTCCATAATAAAATTTTTTAAACTTCCGCTGCACCGGGTATCAATCGTGATTGATCTGAACGCCAGTTTTCCAACAGTGGTATCAGAGCCAGGTTGCTCAGATCAAACGATTAAATTAATCGATTGTTCAAAAATTTTTGGGTCTTGTTTTTTTTTTAAAACAAAATAAATATTTTAAATAAAATTTTTTTTTTTTTTCGGGCAAAACCCGGGCAGCGATTGGATCGCTGCCCGGTGGGGCAGTGACGGTCGCTGCCCCAGGCGGCGCACGGCGCCGCCCAAAGGGGGCGCACAGCGCCGCCCACGGCGGCGCACGTCGCCGCCCAGGGGCGGCGCTCGGCGCTGCCCAGGGCGGCGCCAGGCGCCGCCTAGGGCAGCGATTGTCGCTGCCCTAAAGGGGCAGCCGGGCTGCCGCGGCCCGCGCCCACGGGTGCGGGCCGGCCCGGGAGTGTCCCGGGCGGCCCGCGGGAAAAATTATTTTTTTTATTTAAATTAATTTTAATGTGTTAAAATTTAATTTTTGGTCTGGTCAAAAATTGTTTTTGATTGGTTCACGAGGCATCGGATCGAATTGTTCGAGTCCGAAAATTTTAAAATTGATTTTTGGATAAATTTGAATTTTTGGAAAATTTTAATATTTTATCCTTAAATTGAATTTTGAAATCAATTATTTTTGGTACAATTGATGATAAGATTTGATCTTATGTATATATTAAGTAAAATATGATTTTATCTATAAAATTAGATTCTGTAGATAAAATATGATTTTATTTAATAAAAGGTAAAATATGATTTTATATGTAAAATATGATTTTATATATAAAATATGATTTTATCATGTTTAAATTTAAATTGCCATATGCATGATATCCAATAAATTAATTTTGAATTAAATGTTATTGGATAAGGATGATCGATTGCCATGACCAATTTTGTAGGTGTATGTTAGGAATTTACATTTGTTTTATTGTTGTTGGTTTTATTAATGGGCCTGGTTTATGGCCCAATATGAATGTCATATGTAATAAAAGTGGGCTTGGTTTATGGCCGTTCCCACCCCTAAAATGTATCCCCTACTTGTCATTGCTATTTATTGTAAATACATTAGATTTAGTGGGAGATCAAGATTTGAAGATGGTGGGCCCAGCAGACAATAAAGACGAAGAAATGTAAATTGGAAGCTAATGTAATAGGATTGCATTGCATACTGCATATTACCTAGGATTGGACAAGACTCGTGATTGGCAACCACGAGTCAATTAGAAATGGAATCGATCATCCTATATATAATATATGATATTATGATTGTATGCATGTTTTAGACATAATTGTATGAATCCGGCAAGCATACAATAAATTGAAAAATGATGAGACAAATTTTCATAATTAAAAATCCCTCATTTTAAATATGATTTAAAATTGATATCAAGATAAATAAAGGAAATTTAAATTTGTTTAAATGTTCCTACCTTCCATCAACGGTCAATGTATGTGATGCTACCCGCGGATACGGTCCGGCTCATATTATTGGGGGGGCCCGTCCGTCGGAAAGCTGTACATTGGATCGACACATGTTGTAAGTTGGGTGGAACTCCCATGGGATCGGCTCATATTATTGGGGGATCCACATGGTGACCGTCCATCACAACTTAATATTGATGGGTCATCTTGACATGTCACTATAAATGGCGTCATATTATTGGGCCCTTATTGGACATGAGGTAAATACATGGGGGTTGCTTTGGAAGCAATTGGGCTCTACCTTTTGAGAATTATGGTTGGCTGATATTATTCGGGACCATAAGTTTGTCAATTGGACTCCATGTTCTCACTAAGGAAAACAGTTTCCCGTTTTCACTAGAGGGTAGTGAAATCATTAAAATAGTGGGAGTGAGATTCATAGAATAAATTTCGCCTATTTTATGTCTTAGCAAATTGCTTAAACAATCATCGATAATTGTCTGTTTCATCTCAGTAATCCACATGTTTCTATTCTCCAACAAAACAAACTTATTGGCGCAAACAATACAGAATGATTCCATAAGTTAAGATTGTCCTAAGTTCGGAAAAGATTTTCTAAAGTGTTAGAAAAGACTTCTCCGAAAACAGCCCCGGCTGATGTAACTGCCGAAAGGTTGGCCGAACTAGAGAAATGGTTGGACCATGATCTCAAGGCCAAATGTTACATGCAAAATTGGACAAGTCTAAACAAGTTTGCCATCACTGCAAGAAACCCGGTCATTGGAAACGTAACTGCAAGGAATACCTCAAGCAGTTGCGAACTGCAAAGGGTATGTTTTTACATTAAAATGTTTTTCTTAATACTACTTCTTGGGTATTGGATACCATATGTAGATCTCATATTTGCAATGAGTTGCAAATGATGACAAGAAGTAATAGGCTAAGGATGGGTGAGACCCAGTCAAGGCTCGGGAATGGTTCCAGAGATAAATCCAAAGCTATAGGAGACATTTTTGCAGAACAATTTTAAGTTTTTTGAGAGATGTTTTATTTGTTCCAGATTTGATTAAAAACATTATTTCTGTTTCTATGCTTGATAGAGATAGTTATTCTTGCAATTTTGTGAATGGGATTTGCAATATTTACAAGAATGAATGTTTGATTGGAAATGGACAACTTGAAAACGATCTATACAACTTAAAACTAAAAGACGTTCCAATAAATTATGCTGATAAACCGGCAACAACAAACAAAAGGAAAATCGATAGCAAAAACCCGGCAAACCTTTGGCACGCTAGGCTAGGTCATATTTCCTCAAGGAGGATGAACAAGCTAGTGGGAGAGGGCATGTTTGATATGTCTGATATTAACTCTCTACCTACTTGTGAATCCTGCCTAAAAGGAAAAATGACTAAATCTCCTTTTAAGGGGAAACCTGAGCGTAGTCAAAATCTGTTGGATTTGATCCATACAGATGTTTGTGGTCCATTTAGAGTTGGGACTCAATATGGCCACGCCTACTTCATTACCTTTACTGATGATTATTCAAGGTATGGGTATTTATATTTAATGAAATATAAGTCTGAAGCATTTGAAAAGTTCAAAGAATTCAAGGCTGAAGTAGAAAACAAGCTAGGTAAAAGTATTAAAACACTTCGATCGGATCGAGGTGGAGAATACTTGAGTACCGAGTTTTTGGACTATCTAAAAGAGAATGGGATTCTCTCTCAGTGGACTCCTCCTATGACACCACAGCTTAATGGTGTATCGGAGTGTCATAATCGAACTTTGTTGGACATGGTTCGATCCATGATGAGCTTCACTGAGCTTCCACCTTCGTTTTGGGGCTATGCGCTTGAAACGGCGGTATTGTTGTTAAACAACGTCCACACTAAAGCAGTGGACAAAACACCATACGAGTTATGGAATGACAAAGCTCCTAAGTATTCGTACTTAAGGATTTGGGGATGTCCTGCTTACGTGAAGCAGACAGTGGGAGATAAGTTGGATAGTCGATCCAGCTTATGTTATTTTGTAGGGTATCCGAAGAATTCAATCGGATATTATTTCTATTATCCTGCTGAAACAAAGGTGTTTGTTTCTAGGAATGCCACCTTCTTGGAGAAGGAGTTCTTATTGGATAAGAAAGACGAGATGATGGAACTCGAAGAAGTTCGAGAAGAACCCGAAATACAAAATAACGATCCTACGCCTCAGGAACCATTACTGGACACGCCTGAACCTAGAAGATCCGAGAGGACTTCTAGACCTCCTGTTCGATATGGTCTTCTTCTTGAAGGGGATCAAGATGAACCCGACATTGGATGTGATCCAAGAAACTTCAAGGAAGCAATTTCTGATGCGGATTCAAATATATGGCTTGAAGCTATGCAGTCTGAATTGGATTCAATGCATACAAACCAAGTTTGGTCTTTAGTAGATCCTCCTGATGGAATTGTTCCAATAGGGTGTAAATGGATCTACAAGAGAAAGCTTGGGCCTGATGGTAAGGTATTGACCTACAAGGCGCGATTGGTGGCGAAAGGTTACACTCAAAGACAAGGAGTTGACTATGATGAAACCTTTTCACCAGTTGCAATGTTCAAGTCCATAAGAATCCTTATTGCCATAGCTGCATGGTATGACTATGAGATATGGCAAATGGATGTGAAGACTGCTTTTCTTAATGGAGACATTAAGGAAGAAATCTATATGAAGCAGCCGAAGGGGTTCACATCCATGGGAAGCGAGCATAAGGTATGCAAGCTTCAGAGATCAATTTATGGTCTAAAACAAGCATCAAGAAGTTGGAACCAGAAATTTGATGAAACAATAAAAGATTTTGGTTTCATCAAGAACCCGGAGGAACCGTGCGTGTACAAGAAAGTAGTTAAGGATGCTGTGACATTCTTAGTACTTTATGTTGATGACATCCTACTCATTGGGAATGATGTAGGGATGTTGCAGTCAACAAAGATATGGTTATCAGGTAGATTCTCGATGAAGGATTTGGGTGAGGCATCCTACATTCTTGGGATACAGATCTATAGAGATAGATCTAAGAGAATGATAGGACTCACTCAATCAACCTACATCGACACCATATTGAAACGGTTTTCAATGGATGGGTCCAAGAGAGGACATCTACCCATGTGTCATGGAGTTTCTTTATCCAAGTCTATGTGTCCCAAGACTGATGCAGAGATAGAGAATATGACACATGTACCATATGCGTCAGCTATAGGTAGTATCATGTATGGGATGATATCTACCAGACCGGATGTAGCATTTGCTCTGAGTGTCACGAGCAGATATCAGGCTAATCCTGGTCAAATGCATTGGAAAGCCGTGAAGGACATTCTTAAGTACTTACGAAGGACTAAGAATATGTTCATGGTATATGGAGGACGAGATCTGAAATTGGAAGGCTATACCGACTCTAGCTTCCAAAGTGACGTGGATGACTCGAAGTCAACCTCTGGATTTGTGTTCATGCTCAATGGCGGTGCTGTCTCTTGGAAGAGTTCCAAGCAGGACACCACAGCGGATTCCACCACTGAGGCTGAATACATTGCAGCATCAGCTGCTGCTAAAGAGGCCGTTTGGATGAGGAAGTTCGTCCAAGAGTTGGGCGTCATTCCTGAATTTGTTGGTCCAGTCCCGGTGTACTGTGACAACACGGGTGCCGTTGCTCAAGCAAAGGAACCAAGGTCTCATCAAAGATCCAAACACGTACTGAGGAAATACCACATCATCCAGGAGATTGTGGAAAGAGGAGACATCACTGTCGAACGAGTGGCCTCTGCAGACAATATCGCTGATCCGCTTACTAAGCCCTTGCCAGGACCATTGTTTGACAAACATCGCGAAGCAATGGGTCTACGTAGTATGACTAGTTGGCTATAGGGCAAGTGGGAGATTGAAAGAGTGGGTGCCCAGTGAGCCAACTTGTGGCTATGGGCTTTGATGACTCTTTGTACAAACGATCTTTTGTTTAATGTAATTTACACTTTTATTAATGGAAATGACTTTATCTTTCTTCATATTGTTATATTATGATATACTATTGTTGTTTTGATAAAGACCTTGAATATACTATAGTGTATGTAAGATGTGGTAGAACATGGGGATGTCTATCATGAAATACATCTTATAGTCACTGTATATTCTAAACTGTTCCTAGTCGATTGAGCCGTCCGATAATAAGGATAAGGATCGCTCGAGTTTGAGACTAGCATTTGCGATGCGGAGTACCACGTTTCATTGGTAGGGAACATGGAGATGTTCGAAGCATGCAAATGGATATTCATAGGATGAATAATCGAACTACCCTATCCGGACTTTCCAAGTGGTTATCACTTATCGAGTGGATAAAGTCCGCGGTTTTGGTTGTACACCATTAGTCCTTACTACTTGAAACATCATGGAGACTCTATATGCTAGTACTGTGCTTTGACTCGTTTACCGACTCTATGGGGGTCATCAGGTGTCGGGATTGGGTACAGTTACAACACATATAGGAGTCGATGCATTGTTGTCAAGGATTCACCACATACTTGCGAGTGTGGATATCCTATGCGATCTGAGGAGATATTAGTGTGACGAATCTCTGGCCAGAGTACTTGATGTGATTTAAGAAATGGTTTCTTAGTAGCACATGCGATGTCACTAATTTGATCTTCAAGATGTATTGCATAGTTATCGAATCTTGAGCGACTCTCGATACACCAATGGTTGTTGATTCGATCGGGATATATGGATGAAGGGACCGTACTGTACGCTAACCAAAATCTACTGGTTCTTGTAGGCACTATCAGTGATACCTAGGGAATCATGGGGCGATGTTGCTAGGCGCTTTACCATGATTCGTTGGGCAAGTCGAAAATCGTTGTTCCGAGTCACAAGGAGTTGTGAGCCCACGGCTAGCTGTATCCCTGAACCATTGAGGGTCACACAGTGTAATGGAGTTTTAATCCCCGTTGAGATAGTTAAATTTAAAGAGTTAAATTTAATGAATAAAGAAGTTGGACTTCTTAAATAAGAGTAAGAGAGTAGGATTTCCTAAAATGACATAGGGATGTACATTTTTGGAAACCACTGAATTCGGATTCAGAAAAATTTATCTTGACTTTAAAATGTGCAAAAATGGTTTCTGTGCACATTGGTAAAATAGGTTTATCAATCGGAGTCACGATGAATTTTATATTAATTTCTGAAATGCGGGCTTTGCTTGTCGGGCCTCAACTTATGACTAATGGGCCCTAAGGTGTTAGTGGCCTGCATTATAAATAAGTTATTGCAGTACAGAAATTACACACAACAGGTCATAATTTGAGACAGGTTTTTCGAAAACCCTAGCCTCCTCTCTCTCAAATTCGGCCGCCCCCTCCCTTCTCTGCGTGAGAAATTCCGGTCTGTGATTTTGAATTGCAGTCTGGAATAGCGAATCAAATTCGTTTATTCTCTTCGTAGAAAACTTCTGATAGATTTTCTAGTGCAATCTATCAGAGGGATTAAACCTCCATTCGTGGACCTGATTGAAGGACAGAATATTCATCAGTTCCAGGGAGAGACAACAAGAGCAGATTAAATCTGTTGGTGTCCAGAATCTCGATTCGAGATTAAAGGTAAAATTTAATAATTGTTATTTAATTTTACACACACAAATAATTTAATCGTTAAACGGTTGATACCCACACTATGGAATTGTTCCATAATAAAATTTTTTAAACTTCCGCTGCACCGGGTATCAATCGTGATTGATCTGAACGCCAGTTTTCCAACAGTCCTGTATCTGTGCCAAGTATCAAAAATTTCGGCAATGCGCTTCTCAGCATATTCAAATACCTCATCCATGGTCAAGTCAATTTGAAGTTGAATGGCATTGGATGGCCTGTCAGGATCTGAGGAAGATTCAATTTGAGAAATTCCCGTTGCCAAGTCTAAGCCTGAGTGAGTGTATTCAACAAGTTGGTTTGAAGATAAACCACCGATTGGTATTGATTGAGGTAACATGATAATTGGTGAGATATATTGCAAAGGAGCCTTCTGAGTTTTAACAAATGTTTCCAAATCTTCAATTGAAGGAGTTGCTTGAGAAGGATGGAGGCTCTGAATTGGTTCAATCATCATGGGTTTCTTTCCCTTTAAGTCAATTTTGGCTTGTAGCTCTTCAACTGTTTCATCAAAGGAATGTGTGTCTTCAGTTGAGGCCACATTCATCTGTTTAGGAACCACATAGATGATCATTTTATATGGAGATGAGAAAACCCTAGTCTGTAGAGTTTTTGTCCGCTTGGTTTGGGGCTTCTTCGCCACCTATTCACTGTCATATATAAGAAGATTTCTCTTCTTCTTGGCTGGTTTCTTCACTGGTGATTTTTGTATTTTTGCAATGACTAACTCAGTTGATTCCCTGGAGTGAAAGTTGGTCAGGTATTCAACATTCAGGACTCGAAGCTTATGCAGTTGAGATACTGATTGAAGAGTAACTCCTAGAGTTTCAATAAGTCGACTGGCTTGCAGTATATATCCAAAGGATTGCTTTGTAGGAGTCATCATTTGAGCATAAATATTGAATAGAAGGTTACTCCAGTTGATCTTCATACTTTTCATGATAGTAGTCATTACCTTGAATTTTCCGACAGTTAATCTGGCGAATGACCCTCTTTTTGCCAAAATACTTTTAGCAACAATATCAACTAGCATTTGATATTCAAGCTTCAATTCTCTTTTGAATCCGACAGAGATATCGGTTGACTTGAGCCAGAAAATGTACTTTGAATTTCAGTGATATCAGCAGTTGATATAGCATTGAAGCCAGTAGTACCTGAAGTATGTAAATTGAAAGTCTTGGCAAAGAATTCTTCACTGATTTGGATAGTATGTCCTCCGAGAGAAAGTAAAAGTATTCCATCATCGTTGAGCGTACGATTGTGATATAGAGACACCAAATCCGTCTGATAGATGTCCAAACTCTTGATATCCAAAAAGGATCAAAGCCCAGATTGCTTAAGAGCTGTGCAAATCTAGGTTATGCCTGGTTTATCCATCCCAAGTAGCGATTCAAAGTCAACGGCGAGAGCATTGAGAATGTAGACCGCAGATGAAGTAGTCATTGAAATAGTTCCCGTGGATCAATAGAGAAATCTAAATGAAATTAGTATAGGCTTAGGGTTTATGATAAACTGAAATGGTGTATAATGGGCGACTTGGTCAATACGACAAGATGATGATGTGGCATACAAAAAAAATTTGAAATTCAAAAAAAATAGTACAGTAACGCGGGAGATAGTACACATATTTCCCTCTAAAAATTCTACAAGTCTCAACTATAAATAATAAATTACAGTAAGATAACCAATTTTATAATTTCAGTTGTGCAGAGAAATATGAGTAACAATATTCCCTTGTTACGTTTTGGTCAAAGTCCATACGTGACATGTTAAGCATGTCGAGAGAGCTACTTTGAGGCTGAAAAGAAGAGGATCGAGGAAAGGGTGTATGAAAAAGTGATGAAAGTCTGGTTGAAGATATAAGAACTCCACATGTATCTTCTTGCCCAGTTTCCTCCATTGGTTTGCCTTGCGTCAGATGAGCTTATGGATCCTTCAGTTGCTCCTCTACGAGCATGGGTGATGAACTAGAGTTTTGAGATTTTTCTTAAGATGAGGGAAATTAAAACGTGTGTGATTGTAGCCTTTAATTTTGATTATCAATAAAAGATATTTTACTAAACTGATTTTGTGCATGAACTGTTTACCTAAACTGTTTCAATGCAACTGGTAAGTTAATAAATGTAAACTGCAATATGTAATAATAAGCACGAAAAACGATGTTATCAGATAATTATTACATGCAATCAAATTTCAGAGATATTTTGTCATAAGCAGTGCCTTATTTCGTGAAAGTATACGTAAGAGGCTCTTTATATTCTCAGTAAATTGAATATAATAAATGTGAGAGACTCTTCGATATCTGAACTTTTAGTCTATAAAAAAAATAAATTAATACATTCATTCAGATATCACATAATCAAGATAAGCATAAAGAATATGGATAATTGGAGAATCGCTCATGAAAACTTTGTCAAAGAAAAGCTTGCTCGTCTTCGAGCAAAACTTGTGCAGATGCAGTTTAGAGGGTTGGAAGCCCTTAGTCCTGACGAGGTTCGACACCTTGAAAAGTACAAACAAGTGCTCGGGATCAAATATTCTGCTTATGTCTTCGGCCGAGAGGGCATACAGCTGCTGCTCCTGAAGAAGGAGTTGAGGGTGGTGACCCTTCTCCATGGCTTGGAGGAGCTGGAGGATGGCCCACTGGAGGAGCATCTGTTCCTCTGGAAAATATCTGTGGAGAGTGAAACAGACATTGTAAATGGTGTTTATTAATAAAATATGCTATTTTGCTTATATTGTGTTATTTTGATATCTGTGATACGCCTAAGAGATAAACTGCAAAAAGGATATCAAGATTCCCCCTTAATATATGGGTAGACTGAATTTAAGCAGATAAAAAGTGTTAAAAATTAACGAAGATATACACAATGAAATATCTCGGATGAAATAAGGAATCAGTTCACTGATTTAAAAGATTCAATTTAGGTCAATCTAAACTGTTAAGAAATTTGCAAAGCATAAACTGGTCGATGTAAATTTAAGTCAGTTCAATGAGCCCTAAAATATTTCGAAAGTAAGAAAACTTAGACTTTGGGAGTGGTTTGGTGAAGATGTCAGTAGTTTGTTGCTCCATTAAAATGTGCTCCAGTCTAATGTCCTTCTTGAGTGCATGATCACGGATAAAATGATATCTGACTTCGATATGCTTTGTTCTTGAATGAAGAATAGGATTGTAAGTGATTGCAATGGTACTGATGTTATCACAAAATATAGGTGATTCCTGTTCTTCAATTCCATAATACCTCACTGTTGTTGAATTCAAAGCAGTTGAGCACAACAACTACCTGCAGCTAGGTACTCAGCTTCAGTTGTAGACGTTGCAATGGATGTTTGTTTCTTGATAAACCATGAGATCAGTCTATCCCAGAGGAATTGACATGATCCACTTGTACTTTTTCTATCCGGTTTGCATCCAGCATAATCAGCATCTGAGTATTTAACTAAGTTGAAAGAGTTTTCCTTAGCATACCATAGACCAACACTCTGAGTCCCTTTAAGATACTTAAGTATCCTTTTGGTAGCTATGAAGTGAGACTATTTGGGATTGGATTGAAATCTGGCACATAAACAAACTGCAGAAACAATGTCAGGCCTACTGGCCTTAAATAAAGTAATGACCCGATTAGACCTCGATACATAATTGCTTCAACTGGTATTCCCCCTTCATCTTTGTCAAGCGTAATTGATGCACCCATGGGAGTTGTTGCAACTGTGCAGTTCTCCATGCCAAATTTTTTGATTAGTTTCTTGGTATACTTAGTTTGACGTATAAATATTCCATTTTCCATTTGGTGAACTTGCAAGCCAAGAAAGAAGTTCAGTTCACCCATCATGCTCATTTCGAATTTTTTCTGCATTAGCTTAGAAAATCTTGTGCACAGTTTGGGGTTAGTTGACCCAAAAATAATATCATCAACGTATATTTGAACTAGCAGTGTGTGATCATCTTTTGTGAATTTAAACAAAGTCTTATCAACTGTGCCTATTGTAAACTCGTGTTCAAGAAGAAATTTGGTTAAAGTGTCATACCAAGCTCTAGGAGCCTGTTTCAGTCCATATAGAGCTTTGTTTAGATGATATACATGGTCTGGAAACTGATGATTTGTGAATCCAGACGGTTGTTCAACAAATACTTCTCCTTGAATTTTGCCATTTAAGAATGCACTTTTGACATCCATTTGATATACTTTGAAGTCTTTGAAGGATGCATACGCAAGAAATATTCTTATGGTTTCCAGTCTAGCTACTGGTGCATAAGTTTCATCATAATCAATTCCTTCTTCTTTCCTATACCCTTGAGCTACTAATCTTGCTTTATTCCTTATTACAGTTTCTTCTTCATTGAGTTTGTTTCTGAAGACCCATCGAGTGCCAATGACTGCCTGATGTGATGGTCTTGGAACAAGATCCCAGACTGCGTTTCTAGTAAACTGATTTAATTCTTCTTGCATAGCCTCTATCCAATAGCTGTCAGCCAGTGCATCTTCAATTTTCTTTGGCTCTTCTTGGGATATAATGGCAGCATGAAGAAGTTCTTTAATCATTTGCCCTCGAGTCCTTAGTGGTGCTATAGGATTACCTATCACCGAACTGAGTGGATGCTTCTTTGGTACATTTAAGACTAAAATTAGGCTGATTCTCATTGTTCACATGTGACTCTAAATCTTGATCAGTCAAGTTATCTTGTTTAGGATCTGTTCCTTCAATGTGTGAGTGATGTTCTTGAGTCTCATGATGTTGATCTTCATTATCTCAACCGTGTGAGTTTGGTGGATATCAACTGGTTGATCAATGTTATGATCCCAATCTGCTGGGTCCACTAGTTTAGGTTTAGGAGATTGAAAAGTTCTGATAGGTGGTGAAAAGTCATCTTCACTTTCATCCTCACTATCATTGTCCAATTGTATTTCCTGAAATAGATCTGAGATTTGATGAGCATTAGGTGTAATGTCAGTAGTTAAATCTTAATCAAATATAACATGAGCTGATTTTTCAACATTCAGAGTTCTTTTGTTGAAAACCCTATAAGCTTTGCTAATTGAAGAGTATCCAAGAAATATATCCTCATCTGACTTTGCATCAAATGCAGTCAGATGAATTTTACCATTGTTGTGGATGTAGCATTTACTTCCAAAAATCTTGAAGTAGGATACATTAGGTTGTCTGCCATTCCAGATCTCATATGGGGTTTTAAAGAATTTCTTGCATATCATTGATCAGTTCTGAGTGTAGCAAGAAGTGTTCACAGCTTCTGCCCAAAACCTTTGAGAGACTTTGGAATCATCTAACATGGTTCTCGCAGCTTCTTTAAGAGTACGATTTCTCCTTTCTGCAACACCATTTTGTTGTCGTATTCTAGCTGCTGAGAATACATGTTTGATTCCATAATGCTCTAAAAATGAAGATAAAGTTTGATTGAGAAATTCAGTTCCTCTGTCACTTCTGATTTTGTCAATCTTACTTGATTTTTCGTTAAAAAGTCTTTTAAAAATCTTGATCAGTTGAGAAGCAGTTTGGTCTTTTGATTTTAAGAAAATGACCCAGGTAAAACGTGAGTAATCATCAATGATGACAAGAGTATACCTCATTCCCCCTAAACTTGTTACTTGAATTGGACCAAATAAGTCCATGTGCAATAGTTCCAAGCATTGGAAAGATGAGTTATAACCCTTGTTTTTAAAAGAAGACCTAACTTGCTTCCCAAATTGAAAAGCTGAGCAAACTTTTTCTTTGGAAAAATCAATTTTAGGAAGGCCTGTTACTAGCTCGAGCTTACTCAGACTAGCAATTGACTTGAAGTTAAGGTGATTCAGTCGCTTGTGCCAAATCCAGTTGCGCTTAGAGTTGGAAGCTGCGAGGCAAACTGGTTTTCTAGTCTGAATGTTCCAGCATACTTTATATGTATTTCCACATCTTTTTTCTTTCAAGATGATGTTACCAGAAGTATCTTTAACGAGACAAGTTAGCTTTTGAAATTCAACAGAGTACCCATAATCACACGTTTGACTGATGCTGATTAAGTTGCATTTCAAATTCTCAACTAATAGAACATCTTGAATGATAATGTTGCCGTTGATAATCTTACCCTTACCCATGGTCTTACCCTTTGAGTTGTCACCAAATGTGATAGTGGGACCATGGTATTTAATGAGTTCAGACAGTAGTTTATCATTTCCAGTCATTTGTCTTGAACATCCACTGTCTAAACACTACAAGAAAAACGGCTAAAGACAACGTTTTTTCCACGTTGTTAATGTCCCCGAAAAAGCGTTGTCGTAGCCAGTGTTGTAAAAGACCATGGTCAAAGACAACGCGGAAAAGCGTTGTCGTTTCTGGAAAAGACAACGCTTTTTAAGAGTTGTCATATCTAAAAACGACAATGCTTTTTAAGCGTTGTCTTTTATAAAAAGCGTCGTCATTTTTGGAAAAAACAACGCTTTTTAAGCGTCGTTGTATTTGGAAAAGACAACGCTTCAAAAAAGCGTTGTCTTTTCTAGTAAAGACAACACTTTAAAAAGCGTTGTCTTTTTTTAAACAAAAAACAAAAAAAAAAAAAATTAAATCACAAATTTTCAATATTATAAATCACTCAAAATTCAAAAATTTCTAAAATAAAATTTAATATACAATCTTCTAATATTATAAATCATTCAAATAAAAAAATAATCGAATTATAAATTAATGAACACTAGGAAAAAACTATGCATTAATCTCGAAAAACTTTGATTCCTTCCTTCAGCACATGTTAGCGTCCCAAGCCTTCATAAAAGCCGCAACAATCTCTATTAAGTACGTGGGAAGATGCTCCAACTCCAATCCTATAAAATGCTTCACTAAAAGACTCCTAAAACCAGAAAAATTGTTGGATTATCGGATATAATAATTAAGACAGTGGGATAGGGGAAAAAAAAAAGGTGTACGTGCGTACCCGAATTGATCTTTAGAGAGATGCTTTATATTTACCAGTATGCTTGAGACAAGACGGGTTTGGGCCCTCACTATTATGTCCTTTTTTACCATGTCTTGAAGAAGGGAGGATCCGGTTTCGTTGAAGGCGATTGGGAGAACATTTTCAGCAATCTTTACAAGTATTGGATGCAAAAAAAAAAAACAAACATTAGTACTTTAAAAAAGAAAAAATAAAAAACTAGTTAGGATAATGATAAATACTTCAGAATATGCATTGAAGGCAAGGAAGCATCCGCAAATGACGTTAGAACCAATGGGGTGGGTGGAGAGCTGAAGGGTGATTTCCTTTAAGGGCACTACTAAACAAAGTACTAACCTCAGCGAATCTGCATACTTCGAATTGGAAAGGTTCCAATATTTCCCTAGAATGCAAGAGATTTTGTTAGCACAGGCTGTGATTAGACATAAACATGTTATCGTTCCCGAAACACACCAACAAAACAAATTACACGACACTTTTACCATTTTATTCCCCACAAAGCACCTCTATGTTTCACCATCTGAACACAAATATCAAAGTTCAACTCTCATGGCATAATTTTGCGATATTATCACTCATAATAAAATCAGTGGAAACAAAAAAAAAAGCAATAATGGATTGGCAGAAAACACAAATAAATATAAATAATGTTATTCAAACCGGTTCAATTGAATTAGAATCATCAAATCAGAGCCATGCTCAAACATGCTCAAAAGGTAAAAATTATTTTATACAACAACACATTTCTCAGATTCAATAAAAAATATTTATAAAAACATGCTCACTAAAATAACCAATAAAGAAGATTAATCAAGGGCTAAAATAGAAGTCGAAACAAAGAAATCAATAAAATAATATATTCAAAGAAAATATTATTATTTCTCAGATTGGGTTAAAGATAATTACTTCTGCGGGTGCGTTTCTTGTAGAGAATACGGTAACTGTCTTCACAGTACTGAATCACATCCCCTGGCTTCAGAGTGTTGTAGCAATCTGAAATCCCCAATTCAAATTCATCATAAATCCAACCCAAAAAAAAAACTCACACCCCACAGATGGACGCATAAAGAACCGATCAAAATGAGCGCGAATAACAGTAATATATTAAGCATACCTCCACAGATATAGCTAACTGGATAATGCAAATTTCTAGCGAGATTCCTTTAGAAAATCTGAGAAATTTAATCTGAGTTTTTAATATTTACAATGATAGATTTTGATATATAATCAATAATATCTTTTAAGGAACATTTTTGCTTCTCACTTTTAGAAAAAAAAATTATTTAATATTAACTTTATGTATTATATATATTTATTTTTTAAAAAATTATATTCATGTTATTGAACAACACTTCAGGAGCAATATAGTCTGGTGTACCCACATTTGAAAATGCCTGGAAGAAAACAAAACATGGATGATAGACTAACGAGGACAGTAAAGCACATATTAAAAATTTACCAGTTGTGACTTGGGTACAAGTGAATGACAGATTCGTGGTGCCTTTTCTAACCTAGAGAAAAGTATGGAGATTCGCATTGCATGACTAGATTTTAGAATAAACTAACAAGAGCTCCAAGGCAGGATCAATAACAAACTCGCCTGTTTAAGGTTGGTACCTCTGGGAGTTTCACTCAATAGTGGGTATAACGCTACTTAACTGTGTAGCATAATTTGTACTGTGAGTAATTTTCTAGGAGAACTTAGGAATGCCCCCACAATAAATTGCACCCACCCATTGAAAGCACAACACTCAGGTGAAAGAAGTATCAAAGCAACCAAAATAGCATCAACTTCAGTTTTAGAAATAATTGACATGCATTGGCCAGAATATGGAATGCTTGATTTAATTCCATCATATGACTAAAAAAATAGATAGTATAATGAATATTGGAACTACAGCCTTACAAATCAAATTATCTGAGTTGTCCAGACAAACAATAAACATAGAAGAGCCTTATTTGGAGTAATATTGTATTTGGGTCAATTAGTTCATAAAACCTCCGAACTCATTTTATAATTTCTTACCAATTTTCTCCTATTCATCTGTTAGTGATGTAGTAGTTCACGAGGGCTTATCCAATTACTACCCCATTGGCAGCATCAGCAAAGCGGCCATCAATATCCATTGGTTCCCTGATATTTTCATCATCCATGACCTCATCTTCGTTCACAGTAGATAGAGTTCTACAATCGAGTGGCTTGCAAAGATCAAAGTCTGAGAGCTTCATGTGACCATTCTTATCTACAAGAAGGTTATCAGGTTTAATATCCCTAAAGAAAAATTAAAAGGAAAGAGTCAGCAGGACGCATGCTCCAATGTTATAGGACTTAAACAAACTAGAAAATTTGGTATAGAAGGAACTAATAGGTAAGATTTTTAGATCATAACAACCTGTGAATATAGTTATGCTTGTGAATGGACGGACTCAATGGTCGGGACACTCTGAGCAATGTAAAATTTAGCCACATCTTCAGAAAGTGTGTCTTCTCTCATAAGTAAAGTCAACATGTCACCACCAGGGAGATATTCCATGATAAGATATAAATACTCGGCATCTTGAAAAGAGTAGTACAGTTTGACAATGCAGTGGCCAAAAAGGTTCCTCTCTTCTCTAACGTGTTCCACCTGTGCAGCAAAAATTTAATCTGAGCTTTAAAAGAACCTCGAATCGATCACACAACACCTATCAAGATATGAGCTTTTAATATCTGAAAGCTCTAAGTAATCACCTAAACCACGTGAGTTTGCTATGCTCTGAACATAAATTCAATATAGTAAAGTGAAATGACTTAGCTTTTGCACATGAGATATATACTCATTGCATCAAGCTTAAAAAACATAAGAAATAATTTCCCTCACCCACAAACCTTCACTTGAAAAAGATGAAAATAAAAAAAAATCCCACCATAATTTGAACTCGAAGAAGCATTCCCAGATCAAGTTTTTATTTCTTGACAAGCTAATTCAAATCCTCTACAATTTCACTAGCAATATGCTGCAAGCTAACCCAAAAAATAGCCCCAATTTCGACAGCTCCAGCAAATTTTATAATTAAAAGAGGGATGCCAAGAAAAGAGCACAAGAGGGATGCCAAGAAAAGAGCAAAACAACTTCGTGCAATCAGATTTCCATGTTAACAGATAAATAAGTTTGAAAAAAAATTTCACCAGAAATAAAGCAACAAAACGAGTTTACGAGAGGACACGGGAATGTATATTCAAAAAATCACAAAAATAAAAAAAAGTAGAAACAAAACACTAAAAATGTTCACTAATATATGAAACACACAATGTATTTTCCACAAAAATCGAATCAATCACACCTAAAGAAAGAATAACAACAACTCGCTGGGCCGACGACTTCGAAGCTTCAGGTCATGATTTCTTGCTAGATTGGCATCAAAACGAAGCTTAGGATGAGCTCTGACCAAATTCTAGCTCCAATCACAGAATTCCATTGTCCGTGGCAATGAATCAACGACAAAAAATGGGAGGCTAGGGTTGGGTCTTGGGAGAATCGTGAGACTCACGAGAGAGAAGAGAGAGAAGAATAGGATTTTTTTAAAAAAGAAACATAAAAAATTAGATATATAAAAATCAGGAAAAAAAAAGAAAAAAAGAAATTAAAAAACATTGCTAAAAGCGTTGTAGTAGATATAAAAAAAACGCTCATCCACAACGCTTTTTAAAAAGCGTTGTGGATGATAAAAGAATGTTGTCTTTTATAAAATTTACAAAATCAAAGACAACGCTTTCTCCTAAAAGCGTTGTGTTTCTTTTTTTAACAACGCTTTTTGTAAAAAGCGTTGTCTTTAAGCTGTTGTTAATGACCATTTTTTTTGTTGTGAAATACCATGATTCATCCACCTTTTCTTTAATACCTGTTACCTGCATTCACAAGGTTGAATAATTTTTGGTACCCACATCTATTTGGGTCCACGAGGGATTAATCCTTTAGGAACCCAAACCTGGAATACTTTAACCAGCTTACCAGTTTCAGTGTTCCTATAAGTGCGTACTAAATTATGTGACCTAGATTGTGGAGTGTGATGTGCTTGTGATACAATATGTTGTTTTCCTTTTCAAGTATCCTTGAAGTTTCTATATCGCTTTTGAACTGGACGTTGATTATGATATTGACTTTGATTTCCTCTCATAGGATTAGGTTGATATGCATTAGTCCGTTCAAGACTTTTAGCAGTCTCTACCTTAGTTTTCTAAGGATTGAAGCGGATACCAAATCTTTTTCTGTTCATCTGCTCTATTTGCTGCCAAGTCATTAGGATAGGTTTTTCATTTTCATTTTCCCTAACTGCTCGTACAAAGTTTATATATTTGCCTTTGCACATATTCATTTTGGCTAGGTACTTGATTCACCAGTTTCAACTGTTTTACCATACCCAAGACCAGTTTTGTCATGGAGGGGTCTTTGTAAATAATTCATTTCTATCAGCGTGATCGAGGATCTATTCCATGAACTTACTAGATCATCCATCATTTGTTTTTCTATTGTAAGATTTATGACATTGATCTTGAGATGCTCATTCTTAGCCTTAAGCTTAGCAATCTCTGTTTTAAGATAATTTCTCTCAACTGATTGTTCCCAGTGGGATTCAGTTGAAATATCTTGCAGATCTTCTTGCTTTGCTTTGACTTTATCAAATGCGAGAGACAGTTTTTGATACTCATTTGCCATGTCGTGAAGTGCTGTCATTAGTTCCTCTCTAGTGAACTCTTTAGAACTAAAGTCAAATACCTGTTCACTAGTGGAAGCTTGCTCATGGTCATTTGCACTGTCGGATTCTGCCCATTTGGCTTTGATATCCTTTGCAACCAGTGCTTCATGTTTCTGTCTCGAGGTGTGTCTGTAATCCCTTGAGCTTTTTCTTCTTTCAAAGTTCTTTGGCTTGGGACAGTCAGCAATAAAGTGTCCAGTTTTCCCACAGTTGAAGCAACTTCTTGGTTCTTCGACTGCATCTTTCTTTTGGAAGTTTTTTCTATAAGATCCTTCCTGATTTCTTCTGATGAACTTGCCGAACTTCTTCACAAATAAAGACATAGCATCACTACTTAGTTGTTTTGCTGATTTTTCTGATTTAGCTAGTGATTCTATCTTGACTGCAGTCAAGGCCTTGGTCAGTTGAGAGGTAAACTGATCTTCCTCTCGAGTTTGCAACTCAAATTCATAGGCCTTTAAATCTTCAAACAGATCTTGCAGTTCCAGTTTGTTCAAGTCCTTTGATTCTCTCATAGCCATTGTCATCACATCCCATTCTTTGGGAAGACCTCGAATAACTTTGAGAATGACTTCCCTGTTGGGATATGTCTTTCCCAATCCATTAAGCTCAATAACAATGCTACTTACTCTCTCATCAAATTTTGTCATTGATTCACCAGGTTTCATCCTGATGTTGTCAAATTTTTGAGTAGCAACAAACAGTTTGTTTTTTTTGGTCTGTTCATTTCCTTCACAGAGTTGAATCAATTTCTCCCAAATTTCTTTCTCGGTTTTGCATGTCTTGATCTTGTTAAAAGTGTTCTTGTCAAGAGTTTTATACAACATATCTTTAGCCACATTGTCAAGATTTGCCTTCTTTTTGTCTTCAGCAGTCCATTCAATTCTTGGTTTCTCAATGTACTGTGGACCACCTCCAGAAAGAGTTATAGCAGTATTAATCTTGGTGATTGCAAGAGGTCCATAAGTGATGACAAACCACATGTCGTCATCTAATGCTGATAGTTGAGCTTGCATACGAATCTTCCAATAATCAAAATCTTCTTTGGAGAACATAGGAATCTTGCTGAACGAAGTCATTTTGGTATAGTGTTTAAGAGTAAGATAAGAACATCTCTAATACCACATGATAGGATCGGTTGAAGGTGTAGAAGGGGGGGGGGGTGAATATACTTTCAAACAGTTTAATACAATATAATTGAATTCAATCGGTTTAGTGAATGAATCCTGAGCTTATCTTAATGTCAGATGAAATTTGGCAAACAGAAGTATGTGCGGAAGTATGCCAAATTGCAGATTTAAACACTGAGTAAGTATCAGTTTAGGTTAGGTGGTGATAGTACGTAAACTGAAATGACACAAGCAATTGTTTATGGATGTTCGGAGATTTCAAACACTCCTACGTCACCCCTTATTCCACCTCGAAAGGATATCACTAGAAGAGTTTGAATTTTACAAGCAATTTGAAAAACCTCGATCTGGTTTAGCACTTAGACACTGCCTAAACAAGAACTCCTAGTACAACACTTTAGTTTCAGTCCTAGACTGATGATATAACAAAATGAATACAACTCAAAATCCTTAGCACAAAACTGTTCCTGCAATGATCAGAATAACACTTGGGAGTTTGTGCTTCGAGTTCCTTGATCAAATCTTGAGCGTATGAAGCTTTAATTATTCTCGTAAAAATGGCAGAGTTTTCAAAACGTGAGAGTTCTTCTGTGATTGATCAAGATCTCTATTTATACCCTTTGGATTGCCAACGATCATAAATCCAATTTGAATTCTTCAGATATGTTTCAAATTATTCCCGTTGGATTTGTCACTATCACCAACGAATTCTGGAGTCGACATTGCCCTTGGTATCGCGACACTAAATTCTGCAGAGAATGTCAGAGTACGAATGATCTTATCCAGAAGTTATAAGGTGGTAGACTGATGCGGGTAAACTGATGCAGTCAGTTTAGCAAGTGTAAACTGATGAAGTTCAGTTTAGCATCTGTTAGAACCTAATGGGGGGGGGGGGATTTAGGTTCTATTGGAAACTTTAGCAATTTAAAGCGATTATTCAAATACGCAAGCGGAAGACTTAAAGCAATTAATAATAAGTGCAGTAAATAAATGCGTAATGTAAATAAAGCAGTAAAAGGGATAAGAGATGTTTATGGAAGTTCGACGATAAATCGTCTACGTCTCCCTTTCTTGGTTAAGATTGATTAACCAAGGATCTACTAGCACTTCGAACGACTTGGCTTTGATGGCTCCAAGGATAGCCTTACAACTTGACACGATCACCGCGCCGATACAACTCAACACTTGGCCTTAAGGGCTCCAAGGATAGCCTCAACAATCACACAACACTTGGTTTCACACTCAAGTGTTTACACCAACGATTTTCACAACCCCGGATACAACTCGATATATGAATATATTTTGAAAGCTCAAAGGGGCTACAAATTGCTCAACAAATAGCTCAAATAATGCTTAAGAGGATTGAGAGACTTAAAGATGTTGGGATGCTTGAAATGGTCTCGGAATGCCTCTATTTATAGTTGGAAATTCGGCATCGATCGGAACTTCCGTTCCCAGCATCGGAGCTTCCAAAATTTGAATTTTGAGTCACGCGGTTTGTACAGGATCGGAACTTCCGATCTCACTTCGGAGCTTCCGATCGGCGCATTAAATATGTTGTCGGGCAAAAGTCTTTCGGACAAGATTATCAGGCCGCCGTAGTAGATCGGAACTTCCGATCTCGTCACTTCGTAGCTTCCGTTCTGTTTCCGAACAATATAAAATTCCTTCAAAAATATCGGAGCTTCCGAACCATGATCGGAACGTCCGATCGTCCCTTAGCTTCCGAAGATCCTTCTGTTCTGGATCGGAGGTTCCGAACTCCAATCGGAACTTGCGAACTTGTAGTAGTATAAGTCTTTGAAATTTGTTTCTGATCTTGAATAAACTTGTACGAAATTGAGCCTTGAAAATTTGAACTCTGTAATAAGCTCATTGTAAACATTAGTAACATTTTAACCTATATTTGTTAATCATCAAAACATAAACAAAAGGGCCTTGTTAATGCATTAAAAACATTAATCTCACAATCGAGATTTATATGCGTTTAAGGCGTAACAATCTCCCCCTTTTTGATGATCACAAAACTTGGTTAAAAATAGAAAATAAAAATAGACAGTATAAAGCATATAAGTATTTAAATTGCATGTAAAAACTCCCCCTGAAATAAGCAACAAAGTTTTTAACAAATAAATAGTTTTTACTCAATTTAACTGTTAAACCAATTAATTCTCCCCCTTTTTGTGATAAGCAAAAAGTAATAATAAGTGAATAAAAGAGAATGAATATAAACTATTTTATTCCAATAGAATTTAAATTTTACATAAGACCAAATACAACTTAAAATGCAAAATAAAAATCTAAGAGTCATCATCGCGAGTCGGCGAAGGATAGCAAGAGGTGAACTCATCAAATCGAGTCTCCAAAGAAGCAACTCTAGCAGTCAACTCGGAAAAGTGAGTGTGCATGCTCGTCTCCATACGATGAAGTGTCTCGAATAGACGGTCGCTAGGGAATTGGTTTGCTGGGGTTGCAGGGACCTCAGGAGTTTGGAAAGGAATATCTTCAAGGTTTGCCGCAAAGGCCTCAAAACCGGAAGATGATGGAATATCAGAGTTAGGAGGACCAGTCGGAAAACCTTTGATTTGGATAGAGTGGGGAAGAGAGGAATATGGTAAATGAAAGGCAGAAATAGGTGAAAATCTAGAAAATACTCTTCCTCGATCTTCAACCCATCGAGAGTATACAGGATTCGAGGATAAATCCATCCTGGTGATAGACTGATGGTTAAAGATGTGACTTGGTGGGATTTCAATAGAAGGTATCCCCTCAAATTCAACATCGAAAAGACTCAAAATCCGGTTGATAAACCGGGCATAAGGAAAAGAAACCTTTTTCACCGTCTTTGTCGTGTGATGTATAGTCTGCATAACAAATCGCGGAAGGTTAAAAGGTCGAGATGAAATGATATGAAATAGAATGTATAAATCTAAATATTTGCAAGTGGAGAGGTCTCCACTACGAGGAACAATAGAAGTGGTAATGAGTTTTTGAATGATTTGAAAATCAGGACAAAGACTCTTGAGGTGGATACGATCATCAGCAGCAGTAGCTGGACGACCAAAAATGGTAGAAAGTAACAACTCGCGATCAAAAGTAGGATCATTTTGAGGCCAGTTCTGCGAGAAGTATTCACCGGGTCCATTCCTGGGAAGATCAAACCAGGAGGACAAATCAGCAGAAGAAAAACGAATATGCCTGCCTTGAATAATCGTGGCAATGGTGATCTTACCATGACCTAAATCGAGTTCAAGATTGGCATAGAACTCGTGAATGAGAGAAATGTAGATGGAGTCAGGGACAGATGGAAGAAAGAAAGATTCCCATTGTTGAGTCTTGATAAGGTCCAACAGAAGGAGATGAGACTAGGCTAAATAGGCGGAATCTAAGATATGACCAGGATGAATAGTACGGTCCTGATAGTCTTCGGGAATGGGCCTAGAGATGGCAGGCTGGGTCGGATCATGAGATTGGGCTTGGCTTGTAGTGGCTACAGCACGACAGCGTTTGGATGCCATTTAGAGAGATTTAGATCGGATTAAAGGGAGAAAAGAAGATGATTTTTAGGTGTGAAAAATCGGAATGAGCGATCTGATATTTATAGGGACGGAATCGATCGGAAGCTCCGATCTGCGATCGGACGTTCCGATCATGCGGTTGACTTAAATCAAGACATGTGTCGATCGGAAGCTCCGAACGTTTTTCGGACGTTCCGATCCTGAAGCGGTAATTAATTTTAAGGCGGTGAAAATAATTCAAAAAGCCGGATAAGATGTGGATCGGAAGTTCCGATTTGTGATCGGAGGTTCCGATCTATATCTTGGAGGGAAAATTACCGCGTAGAATAGGAAATGGCGGGATTGGGATCGGAAGTTCCGATCCTCAATCGGTGTTTCCGATCCGAAATTGGTGGTTCCGATCCAGAATCGGTGGTTCCGATCCACCTGAGGTAAAATTGCGATTTTTGACTCTTTAATTTTAAATTTTGCAAATTAATTCTTAAACAGATAAACCATATAAAAATGTGAGCTTTTTAGTATTGAAAAATACAATTAATTTGTATTCTCCAACATTAATTTGCTCGAATTTTTTAATATTAAGCTCCCCCTTAATATGAAATTAATTTTAACTTATGTCTACAAGCGATTACAACTCAATCATGCCAAGTTCACCACGCAAACGAATAAAAGTATTTTCATCTAGTTGTTTTGTAAAAATATCGGCAATTTGATTTGACGTGTCAACATATTGAAGTTCAACTTCATTTCGTTCGATGTGGTCACGAATAAAATGATGATGAATGTCAATATGTTTGGTGCGCGAATGTTGAATTGGATTCTTTGTAAGACAAATGGCGCTAGTGTTGTCACAAAAAACAGGTATTTTTGAAAAAGAGACGCCATAGTCGAGCAATTGATGCTTCATCCAAAGAATTTGCGCACAACAACTACCGGCAGCCATATATTCGGCTTCGGTCGTTGACAACACAACACAGTTTTGCTTTTTGGAAAACCAAGAAACTAAACAGTTTCCTAAAAAGAAACAGGTTCCACTAGTGCTTTTCCTGTCCACCTTATATCCACCAAAGTCGGCATCACAGTATGCTTTTAAATCAAAGAAAGAATTTTTCGAATACCACAAGCCGAGATTTGGAGTATTTGAAAGATATTTGAAAATGCATTTTAAGGCGAACAAATGTGATTCCTTTGGACATGATTGAAATCGTGCACACAAGCAAACACTAAACATAATGTCCGGTCTACTAGCAGTAGCATAAAGTAAGGAGCCAATCATACTACGAAAGGAAGATTGATCTACAGTTTTACCATTTTCATCCTTGTCGAGTCTGATTGCTGTGCTCATCGTGTGGATGATGATTTTGTGTTCTCCATCCTTTAGAATCTCTTTGATGTATTTGCTTTGGTTCACAAAGAACCCATCCTTGCACTGTTTGATTTGCAATCCGAGGAAATAGTTAAGTTCCCCCATCATGCTCATCTCAAAGTGCTCCTGCATAAGCTTGGAGAAATATTGACAAAGAGATTCGTCAGTAGAACCAAATATTATATCATCAACATAAATTTGCACAATTAAAAGATCATTTTTGACATTCTTGGTGAATAAAGTAATGTCGATCTTTCCTCTTAAAAAACCATTTGAAAGCAAGAAAGTAGACAGTTTATCATACCAAGCTCTAGGAGCTTGTTTCAATCCATACAAAGCTTTGTTTAATCTATATACATGATCAGACAGTAAAGCATCAACAAAGCCATCAGGTTGTTCAATATAAAATTCTTCTTTCAATTCACCATTCAGGAAAGCACTCTTAACATCCATTTGAAATAACTTAAAATTTCTAGAGCAAGCAAAAGCAAGTAGCATGCGAATAGATTCTAGTCTAGCAACAGGCGCATAAGTCTCATCATAATCAATGCCTTCTTCTTGACTATATCCTTTAGCTACAAGCCTAGCTTTATTTCTAGTGATAGTGCCATGCTCATCAAGTTTATTCCTAAACACCCATTTAGTTCCAATAATAGATCTATCATGCGGTCTAGGAACAAGATACCAAACATCATTGCGTTTAAACTCATTCAACTCATCTTGCATAGCAATAATCCAAGAATCATCTAATAAAGTATCATCAATACACTTAGGTTCAACATGTGAAACAAAAGCAAGATGATTGCAAATATTATTTAGAGAAGAACGAGTGGTTACACCCTTCGAAGGACTTCCAATGATAAGATCTATAGGATGATCTTTATGAAGCGTCCAATCCTTCGGAAGTGCTGTTTCCTCAACAGAAACATCTAAATCATTTAGACTTGATGAAGCCATCTCTTCTTCGAGTAATTCTACATCATAATTGTTAGTGCGAGAGACTATTGACATAGATTCATCAAATACAACATGCATAGATTCTTCAACAAGTAAAGTACGCTTATTAAAAACTCTAAAAGCCTTACTTGTTGTGGAATATCCAAGATGTAACGACCCACTGTATCAAGACGGGTCTTTTCAGCGTGCTTATGTCCTCACTCACACGCACCCTGAGAAACTTCCCAGGGGGTCACCCATCCTATAATTGCCCCAAGTCAAGCACGCTTAATTTTGGAGTTCTTATGTGATGAGCTTACGAAAAGAAGATGCACCTTCTTGATATGAATAGTACATATGAAATCTTTTAAGCCCTCCTTAACCATGTAGTCCCATACCTACACAGTCTCAGAATCCCTCTCATTTCGGCACGGGATCGGTTCATTCATGTCTCCCTCCGCCTAGAAGCCTACCAGGAGCCGCTCATTGTCCGTGCAACCTCTTGGCACCGGCGATCACTCCCTGCCTCTTCAGCCCCGGGCGTCACATGCCCACCAGCTTCCGCTTGGTTCGTTCCCGAACCATACCGTACTAAGAGAGGTCGGCTTTGATACCAACTGAAACGACCCTAACTCTATAATAAATAAATATGCGGAAATTTTTTTTTTTTTTTTTTTTATACTTACTAAATAAAATATGTACATATATGCCCATACATATATGCACAGAATAAAAATATTTAAAATGAATAAACAATTAAATACTTAAATAAAAATGCATTCTTAAAAATATAATAAATATCTGAGTCAAACATTAATTAAAAATATACTGCATAAGTAAATAAAAGTTTGCATGCACTGAAAATATTAAATAAATATTCTAGACCCTCAATCACTGAAAATAATAAAAATGTATCATGCTGACAAGAACAATAACATGCATAGCGACTCAGAATATTTCACGGTCACGGGGCCACTGCATGCATGCTCATACGTCCTCGCCTCCGGTGGGTACAATGTCATCCTCAACGAACTCACCTGCACCATACCAGTGTAGTGAGCCTAGAGGCCCAACATGCTAACATAACAAGGGTTTAAAATAATTTAAACCAATTTAATACTAATACATACATATACATGAATGAGCATGCTTAAAAATTACATAACATAACTTACTTAAATAAACATAATACATAACATAATACATAACATTATTGAGCAATTTATTTTCTAACATAGCATGGTTGTATCCGTAGTGTAACCTTGAATCATACATCAAATACTGATCAGCGTGGAAACCAACGTACGTGGCAGTGACGAATCACCTCTTAAATTGGTAGGAAACTGCTCTTCAATAGTTCACATATGGGGGCGAATCCCCCTTAAATTGTCACACTACTTCAACTTCCAACATAAAATTATTTTCTTTTGCTCAACCTTAAACATTAAATCATGCATAAAAATTATTTCATGAATGCATGTACTTAAATAAAATGTGTGTCCTTCATATATATTTAATTTAATTTCATACTAACATATAAATATTAAAAATAACTTCCATGCATAAAAATAATTAAATATATATTCCGGACACATGCAATATCTCATGGGTTGTCCTGAACTGCTGGCCCTAACACTCAAGCCCATTTTCTTAAATTCTGGCCCATTAACATACTTAAGCCCAATAAAATTATTCTAAGCCCATTTAATTAATTAAAGCCCATTAAAACCTTCCTGGCCCAATAACAACCTATTTTGGCCCAATGGGCCCTAAAGCCCAAAGACTGGCCCAATAACTTCCATGGGCCCCCAAGCCCATAAAAATTATTGGACTAACTTAAATTAATTTATTTAAGCCCAAATAATAACTTAAGTGAAGCCCATTAATTAAGTTAATCTAATTAGCCCAATTAAACTCTTAAATTCATTAATTAACTTAAAAATAAAATACCCGAGCCCAACTAACTTAACCCGGACCCGGACCCAACTAACTTAACCCACTTACTACCAGACCCAACTCGGACCCAAGACCCGACCTGGAACCACCCTGAAACCCTAGCCCGAACCCCCCCCCTATTCCCGATTCTGTTGCGGCCGTGAGCAGCAGCCGCTCCTTGGCTGCTGCCGGCCTGCTCCGGCCACCCTGGCCGGAGCGCCGCCGCCCAGATGTAGCCCACGTTTGGGCGGTCCGAACCTAACCCTAGCCCTAGCCCCATGCAGCTCCACGCACCGAACCCGAAGCCCCTTCCACAGAACCCTAATCTGCACAACAAGAAGCCCGATCGAACCACTGTGGTTTCCTGGGCTCGTTTGGCTCGAGATGTGACGCCCGGGGCTGAAGAGGCAGGGAGTGATCGCCGGTGCCAAGAGGTTGCACGGACAATGAGCGGCTCCTGGTAGGCTTCTAGGCGGAGGGAGACATGAATGAACCGATCTCGTGCCGGAATGAGGGGGGATTCTGAGACTGTGTAGGTATGGGACTACATAGTTGAGGAGGGCTTAAAAGATTTCATATGTACTGCTCATATCAAGAAGGTGCATCTTCTTTTCGGGAGCTCATCACATAAGAACTCCAAAGTTAAGCGTGCTTGACTTGGGGAAATTATAGGATGGGTGACCCCCTGGGAAGTTTCTCAGGGTGTGTGTGAGTGAGGACATAAGCACGCTGAAAAGACTAGTCTTGATACAGTGGGTCGTTACAAATGGTATCAGAGCCGACCTCTCTTAGTACGGTATGGTTCGGGGACGAACCAAGCGGAAGCTGGTGGGCATGTGACGCCCGGGGCTGAAGAGGCAGGGAGTGATCGCCAGTGCCAAGAGGTTGCACGGACAATGAGCGGCTCCTGGTAGGCTTCTAGGCGGAGGGAGACATGAATGAACCGATCTCGTGCCGGAATGAGGGGGGATTCTGAGACTGTGTAGGTATGGGACTACATAGTTGAGGAGGGCTTAAAAGATTTCATATGTACTGCTCATATCAAGAAGGTGCATCTTCTTTTCGGGAGCTCATCACATAAGAACTCCAAAGTTAAGCGTGCTTGACTTGGGGAAATTATAGGATGGGTGACCCCCTGGGAAGTTTCTCAGGGTGCGTGTGAGTGAGGACATAAGCACGCTGAAAAGACTAGTCTTGATACAGTGGGTCGTTACACAAGAAAAATACCTTTGTCGGATTTGGCATCAAATTTGCCAAGGTTGTCCTTACCGTTATTATATATGTAGAATTTGGAACCGAAAGCTCGAAAGTAAGAAATGTTAGGCTTTCTCCCTCTCCATAATTCATATGGAGTTTTCTTGAGAATTGGCCTTATTGATACACGATTAATGATGTAACAAGCAGTGTTCATTGCTTCAGCCCAAAAATATTTTGGTAGAGAATGCCCACATATCATGGTCCTTGCAATCTCCACAAGTGTCCTATTTTTTCTCTCAACGACCCCATTTTGTTGAGGAGTCCTAGGACAAAAAAAATTGTGACCGATGCCTTTCTTTTCACAAAAAATTGTAAAACTCTCATTTTGAAATTTAGTTCCGTGGTCACTACGGATCTGTTTTATAGAAAGATTTTTCTCATTCTCAACTCTTTTGAAAAAAGTTTTAAAATAATCAAAGGCATCATTTTTGTGGGCTAAAAACAATGTCCACGTGTAACGTGAGAAATCATCCACAATGACAAATGAATAAAGCTTCCCTCCTAGGCTAGTGTTCCTCGAGGGACCACATAGATCTAGGTGAAGAAGTTCAAGGGGCATAGAAGTAGATATAAAATTTTTTCTTTTAAAAGATTCTCTTGTATGTTTGCCAAGTTGACACGCATCACAAACAGAATCTAATTTTAAATTGAGTTTTGTCATACCAACAACTAAATCAAGTTTAAAAAGTTTTTTTATGGTACTAGGACCAACATGACCTAGTCGTCTATGCCAAAGAATGTTGTCATCAACATTCAAGGATACAAGGCTTTTAATATTTGATAAAGATAAATTGTTTAAAGAAACCTTGTATACATTTTCACTTCTATATCCTTTGAAATTTATGGATTTGTCAGTCATGAGTGATATAGTGCAGTGTTGGGGAGTGAATTTGACTTCATAACCTCTATCGCACAATTGACTTATGCTTAGTAGATTATGTTTAAGCCCTTTCACTAGGAGTACATCATCAATCAAGCAGTATTTAGAAATACCTATTGAGCCGATTCCTTCAATAACTCCTTTGATGTTGTCTCCAAAGGTGACAGTTCTCTTCTCCTTTGGTTTGACAGATTGGAGTAGATCTTTGTTTCCCGTCATATGTCTAGAACATCCACTGTCTAGATACCATATGCTAGGGAGAACAGTTTTTCTATTTCCCTGCAAAAATTGGTTTTGGTACCCTTTAGTTCTTTTGGGTCCACAATGTTAGAAAAGAGAGATATAAAATAGACTTCTAAGAGTTCAGTCTCTCATAGCAACATCATCGCCACTTTCTAAGAGTGCTCCCAGTAGTAGGTAGGGCTATGGCCTCTTTAAAAACCTATTTTCTTGGACAGAGCAGCGTTCATCAGGAAGACCAGTCGCAAGTCAAGGCAGTTTAAACCGGTCTATGATGAACTCCCTTAGATCATGATCTCATAATGCCAACTGATGAGTTGTTAAGTACTCTTAGGCCTCCATTTCATATAACTCTTTTGATCATATTGAAATCTCAAGGATCTACATTTATATCTAGCATGACCAATTTTACAACAATAAGAGCATGTAGGGGGTGATCTCATTTTTGCTTTAGAAATTAGACTAGTAAAGTCTATTGATTTCTTACCGTACCCTATTCCACCTTTATCAAAACTACATTTCTGCATGCTAAGTAGATTATTCAATTTATTACTACTGACATTGAACTTATTAAAAGATTTTTCTAAGTGGGCTATGTCATCCTTTAATCTTACGTTTTCATGCCCCTTAGTTTCTAATTCATTTTTAAGGCTTTTATTTTCCTTTCTAAGTGACTTAGCCATATCAAACATTTGTTTATATGCATGTAGTAGTTCGTCATAGAAAGGTACCTCGTCATCGTCGTCGGAGACGATGTCATCACTTTTAGCCATGAGGCAGATGTTTGCTTCCTCCTCGTCATCGTCGCTATCACTCCAAGTGGCTATGAGTGCTTTCTTCTTTCCCTTGTTAACTTTCTTCTTGAGAGGACACTCATTTGCATAGTGGCCTTGTTGTTGATAGTTGTAGCAGGTAACTTCTTTGTCTGTCTTCTTTTTGAAGTTGTTTCCTCGCATAAATCTTTTGAATTTTCTTGCAAAGAGTGCCATATCATCGTCTTCATCTTCTTTGGATTGGCTAGATAGAGCAATCCCCTTTGCCTTGATATCTTCTTTCTTTATTTCTTTCCTTGTTGACAGTTCCAACTCATGGATTTTTTGAGTCCCATGAAGTTGATCAAGGTCATAGGAAGCGGTGTCGCCTTTGTTGGATTCTATGATAGCCATCCTCTTGGCATCCCACTCCTTGGGTAAGGCGCGTAGAGCTCTCCTCCACACTTGTTTGATTGGATATTGTTCCCCGAGTTGGGCTAGCTCATTGATAATTTGAGTAAGCCTTCGGAACATAGTATCTACATCTTCATTTGATTCCATCTCGAATGTTTCGTATTTGAGTTGGAGTAGATCGATCTTTGTTTCTTTGACTTGATTAGTCCCTTCATGGCATATCTCCAACTTGTCTCATATCTCTTTAGCGGATGAGCACATTGAGATCCGGTTGTACTCGTTCATATCTAAGGAACAATGAAGAATATTCATGGCTTTAGCATTTTGAGATATAAGTTTCATATCCTCCTTAGAAAAGTCGTCCATTCCCTTAGGAATTTTGACACCCTCAACCTCTTTAGTAGGTATATAGGGACCTTTCACAGTAACCTTCCAAAGGTCATAATCTACGGATTGGATATATAGGGACATTCGGTTTTTCCAATATCCGTAGTTTATGCCATTGAAAAGAGGAGGACGATTTGTTGATTGCCCTTGAGCATAGTCGCTCGCTAGATTTGCCATAAGAACCATTTTGAAAATATTTTGAAAAAGGTGGCTCTGATACCACTTGTTAGAACCTAATGGGGGGGGGGGATTTAGGTTCTATTGGCAACTTTAGCAATTTAAAGCGATTATGAAAATATGCAAGCGGAAGACTTAAAGCAATTAATAATAAGTGCAGTAAATAAATGCGTAATGTAAATAAAGCAGTAAAAGGGATAAGAGATGTTTATGGAAGTTCGATGATAAATCGTCTACGTCTCCCCTTCTTAGTTAAGATTGATTAACCAAGGATCTACTAGCACTTCGAATGACTTGGCTTTGATGGCTCCAAGGATAGCCTTACAACTTGACACGATCACCGCGCCGATACAACTCAACACTTGGCCTTAAGGGCTCCAAGGATAGCCTCAACAATCACACAACACTTGGTTTCACACTCAAGTGTTTACACCAACGATTTTCACAACCCCGGATACAACTCGATATATGAATATATTTTGAAAGCTCAAAGGGGCTACAAATTTCTCAACAAATAGCTCAAATAATGCTTAAGAGGATTGAGAGACTTGAAGATGTTGGGATGCTTGAAATGGTCTCGGAATACCTCTATTTATAGTTGGAAATTTGGTATCGATCTGAACTTCCGTTCCCAGCATCGGAGCTTCCGAAATTTGAATTCTGAGTCACGCGGTTTGTACAGGATCGGAACTTCCGGACAAGATTATCAGGCCGCCGTAGTAGATCGGAACTTCCGATCTATGATCGGTGCTTCCGATCTCGTCACTTCGTAGCTTCCGTTCTGTTTCCGAACAATATAAAATTTCTTCAAAAAGATCGGAGCTTCCGAACCATGATCGGAACGTCCGATCGTCCCTTAGCTTCCGAAGATCCTTCTGTTCTGGATCGGAGGTTCCGAACTCCAATCGGAACTTCCGAACTCGTAGTAGTATAAGTCTTTGAAATTTGTTTCTGATCTTGAATAAACTTATACGAAATTGAGCCTTAAAATTTTAACTCTGTAATAAGCTCATTGTAAACATTAGTAACATTTTAACCTAGATTTGTTAATCATCAAAACATAAACAAAAGGGTCTTGTTAATGCATTAAAAACATTAATCTCATAATCGAGATTTATATGCGTTTAAGGCGTAACAGCATATCTTGTCCTAGTTGAGCGCGGTCGTTGATCGTGACTTAGTTTAGCTTCCGAATATCAGTTTAGCGCTTCTTTGGTTGATCAATTAGTTTGACCTTTGTTTAAGCTTTGTAATTTGTAAACACCAAAACTAAATTTCCCAACAATATATCTAATATGATCACAATTTTAAAATTTAGTTATTTTTTTGTGTTCATATATGTATGATAATTTACATAAATGCTATATATAATAATATAAAAATTTTCGGTTCAAAATTTGAAATTTAATAGGATGTTATCACTATTATTTTATTTAGTTAAATTTTATCTTCATATATATATATATATATGTGTGTAAATTTTCATAGATGTTATATATGATAATGCACCAATTTTCGGTTCAAATTTGATTTTATTTCATGTTATCAATAATTTTTAATTTCAATTAATTTTTTTGTTCAAATATGTAAATTTTTGTTTAAATGCTATATATATAATAATATAACAATTTTCGATTTAAATAGTGAAATTTCATAGGATTATATTAATACTTTATAATTTCTGCTAATTTTTTGTATCCATGTATATGTGTAAGTTTTGATAAATACTATATATGATGACGTATCAATTTTCAATTCAAAAATTTAAATTTGGTCAGATATTATCTCTAATTTTTAGTTTTATTTAATTTTTTTATGTATATTTATGCGTGAAAAATTTCTTAAATGTAATATATGATACTGTGCCAATTTTTAATTCAAATTTGAAATTTGTCAAAATATTATCAATACTTTTTAATTCTTTTAATTTAATTTAATTTTTTTGTTTTGAAACGTATATGAAAATTTTCATAAATGCTATATATTATAATGTACCAATTTTTTGTTTTAAAATTCGAAATTTAATAGAATGTTATCACAACTTCTTAATTTCGGTTGATTTTTTGTGTTATATATATGTAAAAATTTCATAAATGCTATATATTATAATGTATCAATTTCGATCCAAATTTGATCAGATATCAATATTTTTTAATTTCAGCTAATTTTTTTTGTCTTTGCATATGTTGAAATTTGCATAAATACTATAAATGATCATTATAAGTTTTTGTTAACATAAACGATGTTACAGCTGGACCCACCTAAAAATATAGGATGTATTTAAATATCTACATTGATGTAGTATTTTATTCAATTTATATTATTGTTTCGAGTGTTATGTTATTTTAATATGTTTAGTTCTCACTAATATTTATCATATTAAATAAATATAAATGTTTTTTAAATATTATGTTTTCGAACTTTAAAAGAATGTCGTTATGAATATTTGGTAAATTGAATGTTCGTAAATCAATATTATATTTATATTAATTATAAACTTAATATAAATATTTTTTTAATCATATTCTAAAAAATAATTAAAAATTTTCATTTATTAAAATACAAAATACTCCGTGCATCGCACGGATGAAAACTAGTACAAATAATTAAGGAGCATAGACTTTTTAAAATTAAAAAAAATAAAACCCAATTTCTAATGGGATTATTTTTCCTAGCTTGTTCAAGTTTCAGATGGACGAGAAATCAAAAAAATTAATTCTAATAGGTTATAGGTGGCATATAACGTTATCTGAGTTGGTGGATGCGAGCTGTCAAAATGATTAAAAAAAGGTGAAAACCCTTCCATATAACTTTTTTTTTTTTTTAAAAAAAAAGGGTTGACCCCGAAGGGGACCCCATTCCACATGAGTCAGAGGCCCATTGGCTCATGCGGAGGGTAAATCGAGGGATGTGCACGAGCGACAGAGACCTGAAGGAGGGAGCACATGGCCCAATCCCTAGAGCATACCCCCACAATATTTCAGCAGGGAATATGCTCCACACGAGGATCGAACCCGCAACGCTGGGAAATTTCTTCCCACGTCACCTCAGGCCTTACCAACTCGCTTATGCCCCTGTGGGCAACCCTTCCATATAACGTTATCTGAGTTGGTGGATGCGAGATATGTGCTTGATTGTTAGAAGTAGGGGTGCAAACGAACCAAATCGAGCCGAATAATGGTAAAATTTTAAGGCTCGAATTCGGCTCGATAAGAGTATATTCGAGTTCGAGCTCGATTCAAAGTTCGATAATTTCAAATATTTTGGCTCGAGCTCGGCTCGAAATGAAGTTCGAGTTCGAGTTCGGTTTGAAATATTCGAACATATTCGTGAACTATTCGGATATTATTGTTTGAAAAGCTCGAAATGTTCGAAAAAGTTCGAAATGTATATATTTATTATATAATTATATTATATTAATTAAATATTAAGGCTCGCGAACAATTCGCGAACTATCAAACAGAGTAATTTCGGCTCGAGCTCGGCTCGAAAAAAAGTTCGAACATGTTCGAATTCGGCTCGAGTTCGATAAGCTCGAATACGAATCAAATATTTATCGAGTGGACTCGTAAAGCTCACGAACAGGTTCGGTTCATTTGCACCCCTAGTTAGAAGAAATATATTTCTTTAGGAAAACACGGAACATCTCTATCCATCATAAACATAACAAACAGACATAATTTTTTAATGAAGTTATACGGTTTCCTTTAAAAAATAAATAAATTAAATGCCACCTATATATGTTGGAAAAAGTAATTCTACAAAATCAAAAGCTAATAAGTTAACCAAGTAACCTAAGAAAATCATTTTAGCTTTAAAAGATAATGTTCCAAACTCAGAAGCCTAAACAAGAAATAAAATAGCTCTCTATAAGGCCATTTCATCGTCTATAAGGCCATTTCAATAAATGAAAATCGTGCATGCTATGAAAATAAATGAAATATCTTACAAAATGCATAGCTATATATAAAAATATCTCAATTGATAAGTTGAGATAAGCTTCACCATTTGAGGGATCAACTAGTTCGAAGGATTCATGGCCAGTCAAAGTATCGACCAGTTGAGTGACAATTTCAATCAGTAAAGTAAGGTGACCAGTTGAGTAAATCAACCAGTCGATTAAGGTGACCAGTCGAGAGCTACTTATTCAAGTTACACATTAGGAAAATCCTAATCAGTTGACTACTGATTTTCTAAGGAATCCCTGCTAGATTATGAACTTGGTTCTGATATCACTTCAAAATATCACGCCCTGAACCCCGGTCTCATGGACATCTCGGCGTTGTTCAATGCTTTCACATATAAACAACAAGCCTCGTAGTAAAATAATGTCAACCAATCTATTTCATAAACAAATCAATGTCCTTACAATGGAAAACTTTACAATAGAGTTGAAGCGTATTTACAAAGTTAAAAATTGAATTAAAAGAAAAATAAAACATGAATTGTTCTTGATTGATTTTTGACAAAACAAACTGTTCAACAGCTCCAAAACATATCTTCTTCTTCTTCTTCTTCTTCTTCTTCTTCTTCTTCGTCTTCTAACTGATCTTCCCTCCGATATGGGAGAGAAGTAAGAGGATGAGTGTCTTGGGAAACACTCAGTAATTGGATGATCGATCGTGCATAACAATAACAAATCATATGTACCAATACCGTAGCAATATTCGAAATAACATGCTTGAACAATATCAATGCAAAACAAGCAAGTCTCAATTATTGTTGTAAGTTCATCTCATTTCCATGGTTCTTAACTGATCAGTCTCCTATATGTTGCTCCTATAAGGGACGAGACCAATGTATTGGTTATTATTATCCCACTACATCAGGGAAATAGATACGATTATTATTATTCCATCGCATAAGGCCAAGAAAAGTACAAAGTCAGAATCTTCCTTAGCCATATTGTTAGGGATCGATTCAGACTGCTCTTTAGAACTTCGTTGAGCAGTTCAAGAAGAAAATCTTTGAATGTGAGCTTAGTTGCAGTTAGCAACTGAACTCTAATTTTTCTCGTGTGTCGAAGTAATTGGCCAACAAATGTATGTGATAAAACATGCCAACGAACAGATTGAACAAATATATATAAGTGACTGAACTGATATATAAATAACACAGATGTGTTTATGTATGTTCGAAGACTTAGATGCTCCTACGTCACCCCTTCTTCCACGAAGAAAGGATTCACTAGAAAACATTGGTTATTACAACATCTAGTAATACACCCAATCCAATCGTAGGACTTACCCTTTCCTAGATCGAAACTCCTATGTATACAACCAAGTCAAGATACCACGTCCTAACAATGTAATACAATATTGAATGAATCCTTAGATTCAGACAGTAGATCAACTTCTTATTAACAGTAGGTAGTTGAGAGTTGTCTCTTAGCACTTGATGATCCTTAGATCTGATGTATCATTTATGAGTGGGTAAGATGAGCATGTAAGATACTTTTTTCAAAGGATGCTTGAAGAATACTTTGACAACTTGTATCTTGTGTTTTCTTTATTCATATTTTTCTTGCTGTCTTGTATATCTGTCTTTTCTTCATATCTTCATTCTTTAATTATATATGTGTATTCTTCTTGCAACATTCGACTTTGATATACATTAATTCTTGCCTCTATTGCCTCAACATCCTCCAGCATGTCTTTATAAGAGCTTTAAATGAGGTTGCACATCTTTTGATAGAGATGTCTAGATCTTTCAACGGTTCTCATATTTGAGTTTTCCTTTTTATGTAAATGTTTGAGCAGTTGAGTAATTTATTTCTATCAGGCAGTTGGTCTTTTTCACCAGTACGTTCTATCGATTAATTTTTCTTACTCGACTGGTCATATGAACTTGTTTCTTCAACTGATCTTGAACTTCTTGATCTTTGACTGGATTGCTTGAATATATCTTTGTGTTTTGTCAAACACCAAAACTTATCTTAACACATATCTTAATCGAATCCTTGCACCCATTAAAATATTTCAATCATGCTTTTCAATAAACAATAACATAGATGTCAAGGAACGTACATTCGATCGAATTTTTTAAAAATGAAACAAATAGGCATATATCAATGGTTTTAAAACATAGTTAAGCCCACTTACCTTGGTCAAAACTGAATTTTTGAATAGCCTGGTGAATTTTGAGCTTCCTAACTACTAGACTAGCTGCTTCGATTGCTAAAAAAATGCTTCAAACTGAACTTCTAATTTGAAATATCGAGTAATTATTTTTGGAATGTTGGTAACGGCTTTAAAATTGCTCAGTTTTGGCTGCGTCGAATTCTTCAGAGTTTCGTGATTTTTTCTCAGAATTTTGGTGTGGTTTGAGCGGCAATATCCCTCGCTATTTATAGATAAGAAAGGTATTTCTCATGAATTTTCTGCTCCTAAAACTCCACAACATAATGAAATTGTTGAAAGGAAGAATAGAAATTTGCAAGAGATGGCAAGAGTGATGTTAAGTTCAAAGAATATTTCAAAACATTTTTGAGCAAAAGCCTTAAACACTACATATCATATTTCGAATAGAGTATATTTGAGGAATGATTCTACTATGACATCCTATGAAATTCTCATGAAAAAGAGGCCAAACCTTAAGTACTTTCATGTTTTTGGATGTGTATGTCACGTTTTGAATGATAGAGATCATCTTGCTAAGTTTGATGCAAAGTGTGATAAGTGTTTGTTATTAGGATATTCATCAAATAGCCAAGCCTATAGGATGTTTAACTTAAGAAAGAGGACTATTTTTGAGTCTATTAATGTTGTGTTTGATGATTTTGCAGATCTAAAGAAGAAGACTGCTAAGGATGAAGTTGATGACTTGCTTGAAAATTTTGAAAATACAGATATTGTCCAAGGTGCTACAACACCTGTGACAACACCTTCTAAAGAATCTCCAGAAACAAAACTTGAACAGGTTACTGATGAGAATGAGGATGAAGACAGTGAGGTAAATGAAGTTGATAAGAATATTCCTAGTAAAATTCAGAAAAACCATTCAACCTCACAAGTCATTGGAAATGTGCATGGAGATATGCAAACCCAAAGGAAAGAAAAGGTGGATTACCGAAAGCTGGCAAGGTTGATTTGCACGAGCTCCACGTATTCTCAGGTAAGATTTTCATGCTTTGTGTCAAACATTGAACCCAAAAATGTTGAAAGAGCTTTGAAAGATAAATTTTTGGTCAATGCTATGCATGATGAATTAGAACAATTTGTTAGGAATGATGTTTGGTACTTGGTATCGTGTCCTGATCATAGTAATGTTATAGGAACAAAATGGATTTTCAAAAATAAAACTGATGAGTCAGGAAACATCATAAGAAATAAAGCTAGATTGGTAGCTCAAGGGTATACACAGGTTGAGGGGGTGGATATTGATGAAACCTTTGTCTCCTGATGCCCGCATTGAGTCTGTCCAACTTTTGCTTGCAATTTCATGCTATATGGGAATGAAGCTTTTTAAAATAGATGTAAAAAGTGCCTTTTTGAATGGGATCTTGAATGAAGAATTATATGTAAAACAACCTATAGGGTTTGAGGATCCAAATCATCTTGACTATGTTTATAAGTTGAAAAAGGCATTGCATGGATTAAAGCAAGCACCACGTGCATGGTATGAAAGGTTAACCGAGTACTTGCTCAATCTTGGCTTCAAAAGAGGTGAAATTGATAAGAATTTATTTGTGCATAAGTCTCAAGGTAATATTCTTATTTGCCAAGTTTATGTAGATGATATAATCTTTTGTGCTTCGAGTGATAAACTTGATGATTTTGTGAAGTGCATGTCTTCTACATTTGAGATGAGCATGGTTAGTGAGTTAACTTATTTCTTGGGATTGCAAGTAAAGCAATTGCATGATGATATATTTTTATGTCATAGTAAGTATGCAAAAATTTTGGTGAAAAGTTTTTGAATGACAACACTAAAGACATGCGTACACCTATGGGGTCTAATGAAAAACTGTCGAGGGAAGATGTTGCCAAAGGTATTGACAACACCCTCTACAAAAGCATAATTGGTAGTCTTTTATATTTGAGTGCTACTAGACCTGATATCATGTTTAGTGTTTGTTTGTGTGCTAGATACCAGTCTAACCCAAAAGTCACACATCTAAAGGCCGTAAAACGTATATTGAAATATGTGGCGGGTACTTTGAATTTGAGTTTGTAGTACACTAAAGAAACCAAGTCGAATTTGGTAGGATTTAGTGATGCTGACTGGGCTGGAGATCTAGATGAGAGAGAGAGCACTTCGGAAGGATGTTTCTACTTGGAAAACAATTTAGTGTCATGGTATAGTAAAAAACAAAACTGTGTGTCTCTTTCAACGGCATAATTTGAATATGTTGCTGTAGGTAGTTGTTGTTCACAACTCCTATGTATAAATCAAATGTTGAATGATTATGAAATTAAGAGTGATACTCTATTATATGTTATGAACTATGTTGATCCACGAATACAAAGAAACAAATCCCTTCGGAACAATTCTTTATTCCAATAAATAAATCATTTGAAACATAAAAATGTATTATTTTAAACCCACAATGAAGCAGAAAACCAGTTAAGTCGTGAGAGATAAAATTTTTGATAGAAAAGAATTTCAAAGTATTCAAAATTTCGTGAGAGGAAGAGACTAAACTATTGCTTTGTTTGGTTTAATGAAAATATGGGAATTGAAATTGGTTTGGATTTTTTTAAAATGAAATAATAATAATAATAATAATAATAATAATAATAATAATAATAATAATAATAATAATAATAATAATAATAATAATAATAATAATTTCACCAAATTATAATTTTTTATTAGGTCCAAGTTGGTGGAGTAGGTAAATACTTGGCCAGAGGTCATGTGTTTGATTCCCCTAACAACACTTTCTTGAACTAGTCTGTCACACAGGGAATGCCCAATGTAATTTTACCTGACTAGTGTGATTTGCTGGCTATTATGTTAGTTCGGATTTTATCCAATGTGCACTGACAAGTAGCGTCTGCGAGTTCTCACGTCGTACAAAAAATAATAATATTATATTTAAGGATGGGTTTTCGATATACCGTACCAAAAATATCGGTATGAAAAAAATTCATGCCCATGCCGATACCGATACCGAAATTCAAAAATTTTGGTATGGAAAAAATCCATAGTGATACCGTATAGATACTGAAAAAAATTTGGTATACCGAAAAAATGTCTGTATATCGAAAAAATTTCTGTACGTATCCCAAAAAATAGGTATTTTGATACGGTATGACAACCCTAAGTATATTGCTCCCAAGGAGGTCTCCGAATTTGTAGAGTAATTAAGCTCTTGACAAATCCGAAAAGGTGTTGGTAAGGAGAAACGAACTCATGACCATTTGCAGAGTAATTAAGCTCTTGGAAAATGGTCATGAGTTCGTTTCTCCTTACCAACACCTTTTCGGACGAGCCTATCACACATGACTTGCTGAGTTCATCTTACCTAGCTAACGTAGTTTGCAAGCTATTGAGTTAGCCGAGAGTTTATCCAATGCGCACCGAATGGTAGCAGTCATGGGTTCTCACGCCATAATAATGTGCTAATTGCATCGACGACTCATGTTAAATTTTTTTTTTAAAAAAAAGAAGCAAAAAACACCCTATATAATATAATAGTTAGACCCCATGTTCTAAAAAAAATTAAGCATACTCCCCATCAGATGAGGTAATATATGCCCGATTTTTTTTTTTTAATAATATATGGGTGAAATTGTTCTTGATTTTTAGAAAAGGAAAGATGCATTAGGTAGTTAATATTTCTTTAAGGGGTTTATGTTTTTTCGACTTTTCGAAAAGGGTTGGTGCAATTAGCCATAATAATAACAATAATAATAAATTATTATATTACTAGTTCATGAATGTTATCTGAAATAATTAAATTTAATTAACTTAATCTTGTATTGTATATTTGTATTAATGAGAAATTTAATATACAAATATATTTTTAAAAATCATACTCTATAGCCTATATAATATATAAATTAAAATTCATTTTGGTACACAAAATAATAATAAAATATCAAATCGATAAACGAACTATTGAAAATTACTTAATTGATATATGATCTAACTAAAAAATTGATTTTATCAATTAGTAAAATTTCTTTTAAATCCAATTATTTTTAGCAAATTCAACTAAGTATACATTTTATTTTTAAAAATAACTTTTATTGATTAAAAGTGTAAAAAAAAATTATATTAGTTTAAAAATTATAATTATTATGTTTTACTCATTAATCAATTTTTTATTCAAATATAAAATATTTTTTAAAATATTAATAAATATATAATATAATGATATTTTTTTTATATCTATATTAAATAATTATCCAATTTTTTGGAAACAATCGATATAAAAATTATATATTCATAAAACCATACACAATAAATAAATCATATACACGACTAAAATATATTTAATACCGATAAAATATAATAAAATAAATATTTATTTATATCTAAATTCAAGCACAAGTAAAAAAATATACTTACAAATTCTTAAATCAAGTGGATAAATTTAAAGTCAGTAGAATCATGCAAATCGAAACATTAAGTGAGAATTTTCCATGAGATTTTTTTTATTATCAAAATCTTTAATGTTGAATATATATTTTTTGAATTTTAAACATAAAAATACTAGATTTCAAGAACTAATATGGTGATTATGTAAATGTTTGCTTCAACAGTTTAAATACAAGATCAACAGGCCCCGATTACATATATTTATTTTATTTGTATCAATATATTCAATATTTGTTCTTGTATAATTTGGGTTGACAATTATTTATCATGATATAATTTTAATTAAATATGACAGCTTTAAAATAAATCAATAAATGACCTTGAAATAAAATTATGTATCTAATCAAAACTTAATAATTGTAATTGGATTTAATAGCAATTTATATTAAGGATAAACTTGACTTTTTAATTTTGTTTATATACCAATTAAACTATTTACAATAATTAATGTATCAATTTGACATTTTATTAATAGTGTTGGTATTCTAGTTGACCAACCAACAAGCACCACATCTTTGATACTTTTCTTGTCCATCTCGGCACTTCTCGACGTGGCCAATGCATTCCTCAAACAAGTCCATGCTGAGCTCCTCAAATTTGGAACGTGTTATTTTAGAGTCAAAATCGATTCCGTCGTACAAACAATCAATTCCAATAGTTGTATGTGTCATAAAAGAGAGATTCCTCTTTGCCTTCTCACAAGCTGTCCTCAATCTTCTCAATGCTCGAGAATTGTCTCTTATGTCCTTTTTGTGCTTCCTCTTGAACTCTTCAACGAAATGGTTCAACATTCTGTTGTCAAAATCCTCTCCTCCAAGGTGGGTGTCACCCGCAACTGACTTAACTTTAATGATGCTATCAGCCATCGTGAGAAGAGAAAAATCAAAAGTGCCACCACCAAGGTCAAAAATAAGAACATTTTTTTCATTACTGGACTTTTGGTCGAGACTGTAGGCAATGGCTGCAGCAGTTGGTTCAACAATGATACGCAAGACATTTAACCCAGAAATGATTCCGGCATCCCTGGTTGCTCGCCGTTGGGAATCATTGAAGTATGCAGGTACAGTAATAACTGCATTTTTAACTTTACATCCTAGATAAGCTTCTGCAATCTCCTTCATCTTGACGAGAACCATTGAAGAAATCTCTTCAGCAGCAAATTCTCTCTTTACCTTTATAGGTAACCACAATCATCGGCTTATCGTTACGACCAGAAACGACCTTGAATGGCCAAAGCAACAAATCTTTTTGTACAAAAGGGTCGCTAAATCTCCTACCAATAAGTCTCTTTGCATCTGCCAAGTAAATTTTATTGTGGAAGCATCATATATCTTTTTCAATATAACAAGACTATGATCCAAATGCATCAAATGACTAGAGTTATTTGTTCAGCAAGAATTCCTAAGTTCTGCTATTGCTATCATTACCGCACACATAAATACAAACAGAAGCATCACCCGATAACATCTTAACTCAACATAATCCCGAGATCGACCAAAGGTCTTAGTGTCCAATTCATTGTCATACTGAATCCTTTCAAAATCACATATGCTTTTAGAGAAAGAAAACCAGAATCTAACATAAAACAAAGAGAACAATTTAGTTCTATTCCAAACACCAATTTCAAATCACATATATAATCGCAGATTGAGCTTATTCTAGGTGAAAAAAAAAGTACATATTAGAGCATTGATGAACAGTTAGAAATAGCACTGATTAACAAGATGAAACCCATGAAACAATACAAAATACAGAGGTAAACTAAGGATGAAACTGGGAATCATGATGCCTCACCAAAAACAGTGTTAGTGGGGTTAAAGGCAACAACATTCTTGGCGGCATCGCCGATGAGGCGTTCGGTTTCATTGAAAGCTACGTAAGAAGGTGTGACCCGGTTGCCCTGATCATTGGCTATAATCTGCACGCGATCGTCCCGCCACACCGCCACGCATGAGTAAGTGGTGCCCAGATCGATCCCAATCGCCGGCCCTTCGCTTTCTCCAGCCATTGTAGAACCCAATCGAATCGAACCGAGAAGTAGAATAATGTTAATGGGAGAGTGAAATAGAGAAAGCACTGAAATCGGCTGAGTTATGCAAACCAAAGGCGGGGAAAGGGCTTTCTTGAAAATTGGAAATATTGTTTTTTAAACTTAGGAATTTATTATTTCTAAAACATATCAAATTTAATTCATGGTCCTTTGTTTGCAAAATTTAGAAGATTTGAGGAAGATATTTCTTTCCGTTTTTTAAGGCAATTTGTTGAAAATAAGGTATGTATATTGAAAAAAAATCTTAAGAAACACTTCAACGGAAACCGAAATATTATTTTATGATATAAAATAATAATATAATATAGTAATTAATATATTTTAAATTTTAAAAATGTATATATTTACTAAATTTTAAAATCTAAACAATAAAATAGATATAATCAAAACATCAAATATAATTATGACAAACACTCCTATGAGACGGTCTCAAAGGTCATTTTTTTTAAACGGGTCACTTATATGAGTTATCCATTAAAAAAAATTACATTTTATGTCAAAAGTATTACTTATTATTTTATGTCAAAAGTATTACTTATTATTATAAATATGGATAGGGTTAACACGTCTCACGAATGAGACCGCTTCACAGGAGTGTTACACAATAATTATTTATATTTTTTATAATAAAAAAATAAATCAAAATAAGATCAAATACTACTTAAATACAATTTTAAAAGTTTTAAAACTAATAATCATGTATATATATATACAAGTATCAAAACGGGTTAGCGGGACGGAGCGGCCCACAATCCGTCGCAACCCACTTTTAGACGGGGCGGGACTGGTCGGCTCACCTTTTAGGTGGGTTGGGAAAACATCAACCCAACCCACCTATTTTAGGTGGCGGGATGGGTTAACCCAACGTGCCTACGTGTAATTTGACAAGTTTTGACGGGACAACCCTCAACCCACCATTAGGCGGGGACAGCTTAGGTGGGTTGACAACATCTATTTTGTATGACTGGGCGAGCCAATCTGATGAGCCAAACCCATTTTGATACCTCTATAAACATAATAAAAAATAAAATTTTGAAATCTTAAATATAGGAAATAATGTTTTTTTAAGGGAGATAACAAATAATTAAAATTTAAAATAAATGAACCGGTCTAACCTGTTTTGAACCGGTTCAAGTTTGGTTCGACCGTTTCTCGATCAATTATGACCGGTTCAGCGGTTTAACCGAAAAATGATTTTTGAGATTATTTCAGATTAGATCCGTGACCGATTTGCAGTCGAATCGGCCGGTCCAGTCCGATTTTAAAAACATTGATTGAAATATATAATTGTTTGTGCATTAGTAAGATTCGTACTCCCCACACGCGAATTTTAAAGTTCATAAATAATTTATGTTATATTTAAAAAAATTATATTTTTTATTTGAAAAAAATAAAGTATAAAGACGATCGTAAGTAGTAAATAATAAATTTATTAAAATATAAAATAAAAAATATTTTTTGATCAATTAAATAACCAAGATATTTATTTTAAGGGGTTATGCATTTTTGTCCAGTGATTTTCTGAAAATGCCTCCCACAAAATGCCATAATGAATGAATTTTGACCTCGCAAGACCCCAAGATAAGGGTAAGGGGAAGCTTCCTCCAATCAAGATCTATACCGTTGAGATAAAAATATGCTCTCGTAATCCTGTCCCAGTGAATTTTCTGTGATCATGATGCTCTTGCATTTGCAGAATGATGCTCTCGTAATCATGTTCAGTCAGTTAACACAAACTGAGCATGGGGTAGGAGCTCGTATTGACGGTTTTCAGGCTACTCTTGGAACTCAATTCACTACAAAAAAAAAAACACCCTTATAGGTATGAATTTTTTGAGTATTAGGAGCCGCTTGTAGACTTCTATCAACCGTTCTTCTTACTAGAGTCCCTAGCTATATCGGTTTAATTTGTTAACCATTGGTAAAAGTTGAAAACCCACTTCTGTTGCTACTAATAGGTACGTATCAAAACCATCTTTACACAACAGTTTCAAATCTCTTCCAAACCTAATAATTTAGAAGAGGTTTAAAACTCCACTTAAAACCATTGAATGTAACAACTGTTTTTAACCAATACTTTAGGAATGGTTTGAAATTGCCCCTTAATTCATAAATTTGGAACCATGTACATGGGAACAATTCCAAATATGTTACGATATGATTTTGGATATAGATGATTATCAAGATAGATTTTTGGTTAAGATAGATATATCAATTTTATCTATCTACATATTTGTATCTTGTAATTGTACTCTATAAATATGACTTCTCATTTATTAATTATGAAATAGTTCTGAGTCATTCGCGGAACTCACTTTTATCTCTTTTCCTATTTCTTTTCTTTTTATCAATTTTATAACACGTTATCAACACAAATGCTTTATATTTTTAAGTTGGTCTCCTAAAGGGCACAACATATTTTTAAAAATATAATATTTATGTATATAGACATTGATCCTCCAGAAGTAGCACAATTTATAATTTTGTATTGATGTTCTTGAAGCAACACAACTTTTTATTTATGTTATTTCTCTTGAAATTGCACAAATTTTTAGTTTCATGTTGATGCTTGTAGCATACCATAATTTTGTATTAATTATCTAAGTCAGACTATGATTTAAGATCTGAAATCTAAGAATCCTCAATATTCTTGAAGAATATTGATCTAGGATGATAAATTTTCCTGAAGAATATAATATCAAATATGATATATATATATATATATATGATCTATATTTGAAAATATAAGATTATATTTTAAATATTTCTAAAGAACATTCAGATAATCAAATATCTTTCAATATTCCTGAAAAACATTCAGATAAGATATAAGATTATAAATATTTTTGAAAATATTGATATTAGATCTAATATCTAAAAATATTCTAGAGAATATTCATTTGATTGTAGATATATACATTTATTGATTATTGCTCTCGAAGAAGTATTATATATTATATACCGATATTTATGAAAAATATTGCTCTTAACATGTACATAAAATCTGTCAATATCCAGAATATTATTGATATGTGATCTATAGTGTTAATGTAAACCACCGATTTCCAAACTCCTTGATCCACAGAAACACACGCATAAGAGCTCACACTAATACATAGAAATAAGAACAAATCAAGAACACTCAAGCAATTACGTGGTTCGACTCTTTTGTTGAGTCTACATCCACGGGAGGAATCATAACCACTTTATTGATCAAGATAAGTGTTTAATTACAAAGCTTTGATCCAAGATCAATCACATAAAGAACACTAAGAACAACTCTTAGCCAACTATGACTATTACTCTTGAATCGCCTTCGGAATTGAACTTCTGAATTCTTTCTACTGCCCCTCGTTGAATCCCTTTAGAGTATATATATTGGTCTTTTCCCAGTTAACACTCCAAGTTTCCAGTCATGCAAATCAATATCAAAACCAGCTGACTTTAAGCCTCAAACCAGAATAACCAACTTAACTGTCCATAACTTCCAGTAGCAACCAATTATATTTACTTTGACTGCTTTCAGCTGAGACTTCTTGATTCATGCTTATCCAACTTTGAGAGACACATCTAACAATTCTCCACCTTGTCTTCAAAGGTTGGTTACCTTCCTCCACTTAGAGAACTAGGTTATCTCACCTATGCTAACCAAGTCTTGGCAGTGCATAAACTTGGTTTGTAGCAATGACTTGGTTAGCATATCAGTCGGGTTCTCACTTGTAGGTATATTTTCTACAATAATCTGTCTCTTATTCAGAACATCTCTCACGAAGTGTAGCTTGATGTCATTGTGCTTACTCCTCTCATGATAAGCTTGATGTTTGATGAGATGAATTGCACTTTGATTGTAACAGTGTATCTTTAGTTGTTTCTGATCAATCCCAAGCTCTGCCATAATTCCCTTAAGCCAGGCAGCCTCCTTTATGGATTTTGTTAAGGCAATATACTCAGCTTCGGTAGTGGATAAAGATACAACCTATTGAAGTGTTGTCTTCCAGCTAATTGCTGAGCCAAATAGAGTAAAGATATACCCTATGAGGGATTTTCTTGTGTCTAAGTTCCCTTGCGAAATCAGAGTCCACATAACCTTCCAATGGCTGCTCCAAGTTGTCTTGTCTTCTGAATATCATCCAGTATCATCTGTTCCTTTTAAATACCTCAAAGTTCATTTTAATGCAACCCAATGCATTCTTCCACGATTTGCCACAAATCTTGATATGACACTTATGGCATATGCTAAGTCCGGCCGGCTACACATCATTCATACATAATGCTTCCAACAACATTTGCATAAGGAACACCTTTCATGTCTAGTATCTATGTCTCATCTTTTGGTGACTTTTTTCTGCAGACAATCTAAAATGTTGTCCTAATGGTGTACCCATTGTTTTGGACTCATGCATTCGGAATTTGATCGACACCTTTCTGAAATAGGAAGTTTGGTTCAAGAATAGCAGCTTCCTGTCTTTACTTCTCTGGATGTCCATCCCTACTATTATCTTTGCTTTACCCAACTCTTTCATTTCGAACTCAGAGTTCAGTTTTCTTTTTAACCCTTCAAGATCTTGCTTATCTAAGTTAGCAATGAGCATATCGTCTACATACAATAGAAGAATAGTTTTAATCTGATCTCCAACTCTTTTCACATACACACAACTGTCAAAGTTACTCCTTTCAAACTGAATACTCGTTATGAATTCATCAAACCTTCGATACCATTGCATTGGACTTTGTTTAAGGCCATAAAGTGACTTCTTCAAAAAGCATACTTTATTTTTATTTGCTGAGATTTGATATATGATGTCTTAACATCTAGTTGTTCCACTTACAGATTCAAATTTGTGTCTAGGGCTAATACATTCCTAATTGATCAGTGCTTCACAACTGGTGAATATATTTCATGAAAGTCTATTCCTTCTACTTGAGTGAACCCCTTTTGCAACTAGTCTTGCTTTGTATTTTACCTTAGTATCTGCACAACTGATATTCTTTAACTTGAACACCCATTTGCATCCTATTACCTTTTGATCCGTTGGTTTAGGTACCAATACCCATGTCTTGTTCTTGACGAGTGAGTCATATTCTTCTTTCATGGATCTAATCCAATTTTCCTTCTATTTACTGGAAATGGATTATTGGTAAGAAATATGTTCTGTGCTGTCCACACCAGTAGATACATTGAGAGCAAAAAAGACTAAATCATCTTGTATGTAACGTTTAGGCATTCTGATTTCCCTCCTTTGTCTATATCTTGCTAGCATATATGATCTTGTATAATCAACATGCTCTTCTTGCTCTGAATTTGACCCTTCTGTCTCTTGATCACTTTTTCTGTCACCTTTCCTGTCTTCAGTATCCTGCTCCATCTCAACTTGTAATTTGCTGCTTATTTCTTCATTTGATACAATATGGTTTTCCTTTAATTTGTAACCCATCTCGTTTTCATCAAATGTTATGTCTCTTGTCACAAAAAATCTTGGTCCTGAGGTTTCTAAGTTCCAAACTTTATAGCCATTTTTTCCATTAGGGTAGCCTATAAAAATACACCTTAATGCCCTTGGATCCAGTTTTCCTTGTTTGACATGAGCATAAGTCAAGCAACCAAATACTTTTAATTGTTTGTAATCTGCAGGAATTCCTCTCCACTATTCTCTGGGAGTTTTAAAATTCAAAGCACTTGAACGACAGTGATTAATCAGATAACAAGAAGTAGAGATTTCTTCATCCCAAAAAGACTTAGGATGTGGGGACCTCGGGTGCTAATCTCATCTTGATGGGCAATTAATGAATAAGCATCATTAACAAAAATAATCGAAGACATTTGGCGACGCAAAAACACGTCGCAGAAAGAACCAAAATTTTTTTTAATATGGGTCATGCGCGGGCGCGCCTCATGGGTGGCGCGGGAGCGCATGCCCCGCGGCCAAAGAGCACCAGGGCTGCGCAGTTGCGCCGCTCAGGCGCGCGGGCGCGCATGCCCTGCGGGTCTGCTGTCCAAAACCTCAATTCTTGATGTTCTGAACATATCTGATCAGTTTACAACATTCTAAACATCTTAAATCAAGTTTAAAAAGATCTAAGTACAAGATTTAAGGTAAAACATATGAAGTTTAGAATATAAGAATCTCATACATGTTTCTAATGTGCAATACCATAAACTCAATTCTAAGTTTTCAAAGCTCAAACTAAACCAACACCTTCTAACATGCATTTGACCGCAATTTATTCATAGCCCAAAGTCAACACATGCTAATCTTTCTCAATCTCGAGCTATCCAAGCCATATCTGACTCGCTCATGCCCCAAACCTGATGCAATGCACACATACAAACAAAGCAACAGCCGGATAACTCCGGTGAGAATACATCTCAGTATGAACAACATGCATATATCAAATCAATATCAAATCAATCATAATCATTCGTCGAACATAACTATTCATTTACAGAAATATCAAATCAATCATATAAGTACATTCATATCTTGAATGACATATAATAATATGCTAGCATTTATAAACGCATATTATAAACCATAGAAATCTCTAGGTTAATGCATAAATGCAATGCATGTTTCAAAGAATAGACTATCAAATCTGATACCAATAAAGCTTAGTTCTTGGGATCCCGGGGAAATAAAATCTTTAACCGACCACCAACTTACCCAATCGAGGTGGCATTAAATATCTCAATTCCCCTTACATTGGTGCAACTATAGTAAGTCTTCTAGCTTGGAAGTAAATCTACATTACGTGCCACTCAACTACAGCCCTCCAAACATCGTATGCACTCTAGGCCAATCAGCCCTCTGTGCTTTTCAAGATAGGGTTCAAGATGAATGCAACATAATCTTGATGCATTAAATCATACAAATACTGATAAACATCTTGAACACACAATTCAATAATCATTCATAGCAACAATAGCAAGTAAATCACATAAGAGCACTTGAACAGATAAGTATGTGATTTTAGGAAAACTCGAAAACCACCACGTTCTCGAATTGTTATACCTGGCGAGGATAATGTCGAATCATACCTTTCGATCATAGCTTTGACATATTCAAACTTGCTAGCATCAAATCAGATGGCATATCAAAACGTCTATTCATTCCACGCTTGCTCATCGACGTTGATAGTTGATCAAAGTCTTGATTCAACTTTAATTGTTTTAACGGCTCGAACTCGTCGATTCGACTTCGATAACTTCAATTCCCAACTGAAATGAAGTGTACAATATGCTTAATATTATTCTAAAATCTGATATTTAGTTCTAAGTTCAATCTATAGCTGATATCAGATTAAATTGCAAACCGACAGCATAACAGTTCGAAGTCGGTAATTCGAAAAGCGCAAACATCAATATTTCCATCTCACAATATACTATCATCACCAATTCCAACAACAAATTCACGTGAATATCAACCTCAATTTTCAGATTTCTACAAATTCTTCAAAAATTATAAAACATGTACAAACGACGATCTTTTCTCGATCCAACTTAGATATGCTATCGTCTTATATGCTAGAACACGTTTATACAATCAAATCTTAATTTGAACAACATCATAAAATTCAAACATGGTATAACTTCATAAAACTTACGTCAAAACGTATCACTCGGAACTTTGATCACAAATATACGATCAATCGGAAATTCTACCGGGCAGATTAATTTTTATCGGGTCTTGAAGCATCAAAAATGGCTTGGAATAAGTTTTCCTCCCTTATCGGTTTCTTGACTGAAATTTCTGATTAATTCCCACATCCTTACACGTTTTTATTTCCACTTGCAAGGAAATTGCATTTTGGCCCCTAAACTTTGACTTAATTGCAAATCAGTCCCCAAACAAGCAATTAATTTAATTTTAATCTGAAATAATTTAAGAATAGTAGAATTTAATTATAAACTCTAAATATTCTCCAATTAAATATTTTCGGATTAAAATTAAACCATTTCGGACCTTATCGCATTTTAGTCCTTGAACTTCTTAATATTTGCAAATTGCCCCCTGCTCGGATTTCATCCTCAAATTAAATCCTTTATATTTCTAATCTTGGAATTCACATCTTAAATTTCATAAATATCAATTCTAATATTTTTATCTTTTAATTTAAGAATTCCGGATATTAAAATCTTAAAATCCAAAAATCCTCAAATTAAATTTTTTTGACCCGAAATTTAAATCTCTAATTCTGACATTTCTCAAATTCATATTTTCTCATATTCGGAATTTAAATCTTAAATCCCGTAATTAATAACTTAATATTTTCGGGCTTTACATAGGAAGTCCAACGCTAAGAATCAAACACCTTACTCTTTCTAATAAGGTTCGATTCATGTGCTCAACTATTCCATTTTGCTGAGGATTACCAGGAAGAGTCCTATGTCTTGTTATTCCTTTATCTTTACAAAGTATGTTAAATTTCCCAGAGACAAACTCCAAACCATTATTTGTTCTGAGGTGTTTGAGCTTCATGTTCATCTTGTTTTCCACTGAGACTAACCAGTCTTTGAACATAAGAAGAGATTCATCCTTTTTTTAAGAATATAAACCCATGTTCTTCTGGAATAATCATCAGTTATTGACATGAAGTATCTTCCACCTCCATGAGTAGGTGTTTAAGAAGGTCCCCAAAGATCAGAGTGAACATAGTCTAAAGGTCCTTTTGTTGTGTACTTAGCTATGTGAAACTGGACTTTCTTAGCTTGGCCTAAGATACAATACTCACATGATTCTAACTCTTGAATCCTATCACCAAACAACAAATTTTGTTTAGCTAATTCAGCTAATCCTTTTTCACTGATGTGACCCAATCTTTTATGCCATAGCTGAGTCATATCAATCCCACCTTGAGCTGCTGCATACCCGCCAAGTATTGTGTTTCCCATAAGGATGTACAATGAATTTATCCTCTTGTCTTTCATAATCACAAGTGACCCTTTTAGTATCCTTAAATTTCCATTGTCTGACTTAAATGAGTAGCACTTCGATTCCAGAGTACCAAGTGAGATTAAGTTCCTTTTAAGTTCAGGAACATACCTTACCTCCTGGAGCACCCTGTCGTTACCATCATGCATCCTTAATCTCACAGATCCTATTCCTTTAACCTTGCATGATTTATTATTTCCCAGAATGACCAAGCCTTGATCTGATTTGATTAAATTCTCAAACCAAGACATACTAGGAGTCATATGAAACGAGCATCCTGAATCAAGAATCCATTCATTTGATGAGCTATGTTCAGTTATTGCCAAGGTTTCTGCATATTCATATCCACCAGATACCATAAAAGCTTCTCCATCATCTTCATTTCTGTCATGAGACTTTTTCTTCCTCTCTTGACAATTTCGTTTATAATGCCCCTCCTTGTGATAGTGAAAACATTTAAACTTAGATTAAATCTTGTACCTTGATCTCGGTTTATAATTCTTTTGAGTCCTCTTCTCAGTTCTTCCATGTGTGACCAGACTAGGGGTGCAAACGAACCGAATTAAGCCGAATAATGGTAAAATTTTAAGGCTCGAATTCGGCTCGATAAGAGTATATTCGAGTTCGAGCTCGATTCAAAGTTCGATAATTTCAAATATTTTGGCTCGAGCTCGGCTCGAAATGAAGTTCGAGTTCGAGTTCAAGTTTGGCTCGAAATATTCGAACCTATTCGTGAACTATTCGGATATTATGGTTCGAAAAGCTCAAAATGTTCGAAAAAAGTTCGAAATGTATATATATTTATTATATAATTATATTATATTAATTAAATATTAAGGTTCGCGAACTATTCGTGAACTATCGAACACTATAATTTTGGCTCGAGCTCGGCTCAAAAAAAAGTTCTAAATGTTCGAATTTGGCTCGAGTTCGATAAGCTCGAATACGAATCAAATATTTATCAAGCATACTCGTAAAGCTCACGAACATATTCAGTTCGTTTGCACCCCTAGACCAGACTTTCACCTTGTGGTTGAGAATCAAGATGAAGCTTTGTTTGAAGTTTCTTTGCTCATATGGCTGATTGTACTTCATCAAGATATATGGTCTGCTCTCTACCATACAACTTGGAATCTCTCAGATTTTCAAAGGATTTTGGAATAGCATTTAACAAGATTAGAGCCTTATCCTCATCTTTCAATTTCACTTCGATGTTCTCCAAGTCATCAAAATTTTTTTATGAAAACTTCAATCTGATCTGATATTGAATTGTCTTCACCAATCTTGATGGAATACAATCTCTGCTCATATATAAACGATTGGACAAGGATTTGGTCATGTAGAGGATAAGGCTCAGATTGTGTTTAGGCTCAGATTAAAAGGAAATTAAATCTCACTTGGTACTCTTGTGAGCTCTTGTGCATGTGTTTAGGCTCAGATTAAGTTCCTTTTCACCAATCACAAGAGACCCTTTTAGTATCCTTAAATTTCCATTGTCGGATACCTCTCTCAGTGTCCTGTCTCCTAAACACAATATGATTGCGCTTAATGCCTTCTGCAGAATCTGAGCCTTCTCTTTTGAATCTCCAATCATCGATTCTTCTCCCAAAAGTGCATCAACAATCCCTTGTTTAATCAAGATAGCTGTCATCTTGACTCTTCAAAGCCCAAAATCGTTTACCCTGGTGAACTTCTCGATGTCGAATTTCATAGCTACCATTTTTTATTAAGAAATCAAGGAATTGTTCGATTCCCACAGACGGCGCCAGTTGTTAATGTAAACCACCAATTTCCAAACTCCTTGATCCACAGAAACACACGCGCAAGAGCTCACACTAATACACATAAATAAGAACAAATCACGAACACTCAAGCAATTACGTGCTTTGAATCTTTTGTTGAGTCTACATCCACGGGATGAATCGTAACAACTTTATTGATCAAGACAAGTGTTTAATTACAAAGCTTTGATCCAAGATCAATCACAAAAAGAACACTAAGGACAACTCTCAGCCAACTATGACTATTACTCTTGAATCTCCTTTGGAATTGAACTTCTGAATGCTTTCTACTGCCCCTCGATGGATCCCTTTAGAGTATATATATTAGTCTTTTCTCAGTTAACACTCCAAGTTTCCAGTCATGCAAATCAATATCAAAACCAACTGACTTTAAGCTTCAAACCAGAATAAACAACTTAACTGTCCATAACTTCCAGTAGCAACCGGTTGTCTTTACTTTGAATGCTTCCAGCTGAGACTTCTTGATTCATGCTTATCCAACTTTGAGAGACATCTAACATATAGTATTCGTGAAAAATATTTATCAACAATCGAAGATCTATTATTTCTGAAAAATATTGATTTTATATCTATCAACATTCATGAAGAATAATAGAGCTAGAATTTAAAGATTTAAGATCGATCTATCAATATTTCATATATATATATATATATTATCATCTAAAAATGCTTAATATCTTGAAGATTATTGATTTTATATATTCTTGAAAGATATTGATGCACAATAAAATATTTATCGATATTCTTAAAATTATTGATATATTGTATAAGATTTGTTAATGTTTTTGAATAATATTAAAATAACATACAAATTCGTTAATGTTCTCAAAGAATATTGATTTATTATGAATTATAAATATATATTTATGTTGTTTTCTCGAGACACATTATAATATAATTATATTTATATATTTAATTATGCTACAGAAGCAACATAAATCATAAGATTTATATAAGATTTATCCATATTCATGAAGAATATTAACATAAGATAAAAAATGTATCAATATTTTGAAACTTATTGGTTTTAGGTTTATCAACAATCCTGACAATGTTGATAAAGATCTATCTATATTCATGTAGAATGTTGACATAAAATCTAAAGATTTGTCAATATTAGCTACGAAACACACGCGTTGCACGTGTATAATATAATATTTGAATATAATAATATGATATCTTATATAATCAATCAATTAGTAAAATATAAGATTTATTAGCATACACTTACATAAATGGTAAGAAAAAGAAAACGTGGGGATGAAATGGGTTAACATGGGGATGAAATGAGTTAACATGAGAGGTTGAGTTTGGTTAAATCTTTGTTTTACCCCTCTGATTTTAGATCAAGAAAAAAAATAGTGGCAATATTGCCCGTTCACATTTTTAACCAAATTTCTTTAAAAAGAGCACTTTTAACATCCATTTGAAAAAATTTCATCCTCATGTGACACGAAATGGCTAGAAAGAGTCGGACAGACTCAATACGGGCTACAGGAGCGAAGGTTTCATCAAAGTCAACCCCCTCTACATGCGTATACCCTTGAGCTACCAACCTTGCTTTATTCCTCGCAATATTTCCTGATTCATCAGTTTTATTTTTTAAAAATCCATTTTGTGTCAATTATATTGCCATGATCAGGTAAAGGTATTAAACACCAAACATAATTTCTCACAAAATGTTCAAGCTCTTCATGCATTGTTTTGACCCAAAATTCATTTTTTAAAGCTTCAATCACATTTTTTGGTTCAATGCTAGATATGAAACATGAGTGTCTTACTTGATAGTATGCGGAACTCACACATGCTAACCCAATCATGTTTCTATAGTCAACTTTTTCCTTTCTTTGGGTTTGCATGCGTCCTTGTGCATCTCCAATGATTTGAAATAGTGGATGATTCTTTTGAATTCTACTCAAGATATCATTTCCATCATCATTCACTCCTTCATCAGAATCCTCTTTTAAAATTAATATTAAATATTTTATTAGAAAATATGGACTTCAAGTTTTAATATTTTAAGATGATATATGGTAGAATTGCATACATTATGTATTTTGGAAGACATTATATATTAATGTTTTGATTTTTTATGATTCGTGTATATTATACTTTACTATTAATTAATGTAATCTCTATATTTTTTCAAAGTTTAAATAATTTTTAAAGTTATTTTAAAATTCCGCATCGCACCGTTTCGTGATATGATATTACAATTGAAATGATAGTCACTGTGACCATTGCAACGAACCATGCATGAGCTCAATGAACCAATTTTTAAGACAAAAGGAGTTCAGCACATGCAACTCAAATGGATGATCAACTTATAAAAAAAAGACTGACAAAGAGTATAAAAATTCTCAAATTTTAGACAAATAATATGAGTGAATATTGTAGCCTGGGTAGAGTTGAAATCCTAGCTCCGCCGTTGCCGCAACCCGCAGTGGGGAGGGGCGGGTTGGGGTTTTTATGGCCCGTTTGGAGGCGAGCCTCAACGGTCCAACCCAAAAAGGCCGCGCGGCGGGTGGACCATCTAACATCTCTATTTTTAGTGCTGGTTTTCTTAATGGATTTATTTGACAGTTTGGCCAAATCATGTTAAAAAGTGCATGCGTTCTTATTTTGTTTTCAGTTTTACTTTGATTTTATTGGACTAATTATAAAAGAGTATGTATCTTGTAAGACGGTCTCACAAAAAAAATTTTGGCATAAAAAATAATATTTTTTCTTGGTATCTTAAATAAAAAAATCCATCTCCAAAATTGATCCGTGAAACTGTCTTACATAAATTTTTGTGAATTTATAAATGGTGTAAAATATAAGAATCAGACTAACATTTAGACCCTTCTCCGGTATGATCTTCTTTCTATGCTAAGTTCGAAAATGTAATAATTGTATATCGCTTGAGTCGTCAATGTTGGTTAGGCCCGTCGAGTCGGCCCGCCTCGCCATAGAATTTAAGTGGGTTGAGTTGAAATTTTTTCAACCCAACTAAAGATGGGCCTTGGTGGGCTGACATGCCTAGGCCCGCGACCCGTGCGGATTAACCTACCACAGGCCTAGGTTGGCCCGTGGGCCTGGAGAATTATTATTATTTTTTACTTTTATTGTGATATATATATTTTTAATGAAAATTGTGAATTTTTTTTGTATTAAATATTTTATATAAAATTTTCAAGTATGAAATCAATAATTAAATATTTTATTAATATGTTTTTATTAATATTTATTTATGAAATTAAATTTATAATTAACTATAATGATTTTTATTTATTTTTATTTGTAGTGAGCCAACCCACAGGTCGGCCTGCCTAACCCGCAACCCACCTTGAGTTGGGTTGGGATGAAAAATTCTAGCCTGCCAAAATGATAGGCCCGGCCCGACCCGTCATGGTTTGACCAGTCTGAAAACTCTATATATCGCAGAAATAAGGAAAGAGGAGTCGACATTTGCACCATTGGAGTTGGGATAAACAAAACCAAGGCAAAAAAAAAAAGCAAAAAACAAAACACACACGATATAATTATTTTGCTGGCTAATTTTCAAATTTTCAACTAATATAAAACACAATTTAAATGATTTTTTCATTAATATTCTAAAAACAATATATAATTCCCATTTCCCACACATATATTCTTTTTTTTAGTACAAATTACATCAAATCTCGAAATTATATCATATTACAACACTAAAGAGTGAAATTTGCCCGCACAATCGACGAGACTTGAGCATAGACTCGAGACGTGCTTATCTCGAGCAAAGAAAGTACCTAAATCTACCAAAATAAATTAGAAAATCTACCCGCAGCCAGTGAGAATCGAACCTGAGACCTCGTGGTCTCAGGGCCTCAGTCTTAACTACTAGACCAAGACCTCATTGGCCCCACACATATATTCGAAGGTTGGGTAAACAAATTAATCTGAAAAAAGCACAAAAACATGAAAGGAAAAAGTTCAAATTATGCATAAAAATTCAAATTTTGAAAATACACCCAATGAATGAATCTCTATCGATCATAAGCTATAATAATTTTGTAAGGATAGCCTCCCAAATACCTTCCAACTCCTTTCTTTTATTCTCAATAACATCTCTTTCTGCATTTTTGTGATAATCCAGCGACGCCATAGCAGATTTGATCTCGCTTTCGATTTTGTTGGCATTGGCAATTCCTAACTTTGAAGTGAATTTTCTTGTCACAGCCCTAGCATTGTAAACATAATCTTCCAAGGAGTTGTTTGCCAGAAATCTCTTTTTATGCTCCCCATCCTCTAACTTTAACTTCTTGGCTTGTTCTAACATTCTCAAAATTTCATTTTGTGATAACATGCCTCTAACATTACTGATAGTGATTCCATTTGCATTATCAGTTGCTTCATCTCGGGCGGTCATAGTTAAGATTCTATCAACATCGATATCAAAGCACACCATTATGTGAGGGACTCCCCTTGGAGTGGGAGAAACTCCAGACAAAACAAATGTACCCAACAAAATGTTGTCGCTTCCTCTTGGCCTTTTGCCCTGGTACACTGGGAACGTCACACTAGTTTGGTCATCAGAAACAGTGCTCAACCTTTTTTTCCTTTCTCGTAGAAACGGCGTTATTCCTAGGGACTACTACACTCATCTCACCACTGTCAAGATTCACACCAAGATAGAGAGGGGTGACTTCACACAATACCAGATCACGAATCTCATCAGTACTCTGACCACTCAAAATCGCCGCTTGAACGGCTGCACCAGAGGCTATGGCCTCATCGGGGTGAATGCTTTTGCACAACTCCTTACCATCAAAGAAATTTTGAAGCAGTTGTTGTACCTTTGGAAATCTAGTGGATCCACCAACAAGCACCACATCATGGATAATTCACTTGTCCATCTCGGCATCCTTCAAACACTTCTCAACGTGGACAATGCATTCTTCAAACAATTCCATGTTTAGATCCTCAAACTTGGCATGTGTTATTTGGGAGTTAAAATCGATTCCATTGTACAAACAATCGATCATAATAGTTGTATGCACCATAGAAGATAGATTAATCTTGGCCTTCTCACACTCTGTCTTCAGCCTTCTCATTGCTCGGGGGTTGTTGCTTATGTATTCTTTGTGCTTCCTCTTGAACTCTTGAACAAAATGTTTCAACATTCTGTTGTCAAAATCTTCTCCTCCAAGGTGTGTGTTTCCAGCCGTTGACTTAACCTTTAAGGTGCTCTTCACCATCGTGAGAAGAGAAACGTCGAAAGTGCCACCACCAAGGTCATAAATAAGCACATTATTCTCACCAGATATGCTACTAGACATTTTGTCAAGACCATAGGAAATGGCGGCAGTAGTTGGTTCAACAAGGATACGCAAGACGTTGAGCCCAGAAATGGTTCCAGCATCTCTGGTCGCCCGCCGCTGGGAATCATTGAAGTAAGCAGGTACGGTTATGACTGCATTCTTCACCGTAGATCCAATATAAGCTTCTGCAGTCTCCTACATCTTGGTCAGTACCATCGAAGAAATTTCTTAAGCAGCAAATTTCTTCTCTTCACCTTTGTGGGTAACAACAATCATTGGCTTATCATTTTCACCACAAATAACCTTGAATGGCCAAAGCCGCACATCTTCCTGGACCATTGGGTCGCTGAATCTCCTACCGATAAATCTTTTAGCATCTATAAAGTTAGTCAGAGAAGCATTATATTATATATACTTTCAGAATACAACAGTACTTTATGTTTTAGACTACAAAAACATAGGCAGATTGCAGATTGAGCCTTTTAGAAACAAACAAGGTGAGTGAACAAAGAATCGGTACGTAATCACATATAGATAGTGTTTAAAAGAGCTTCTAGGAAGCACTTCTCAGCTTCTTTTCTTAACAAAATTTTGAAAATTTGTGAAATTTTGTAATTAAGGAGAAGCCGAGATGTGCTTCTAGAAATCTCTCCCAAACACTAGCATTGTGTCTCACCAAAAACAATATTGGTGGGGTTCATGGCGACCACGTTCTTTGTAGCATCGCCCAAGAGACGTTGGGTTTCATTGAAAGCTACATAATACGGTGTGATGCGGTTGCCTTGATCATTCTGTATGACCTGAAAACGATCCCGTTGCCACACGACCACATGATAAGTGCAATTTATGCACTTAATTTATATATGATTTGGCTTGACTTTTGTGATGTATCGAGTGATATTATGTGTATTAGTTGTTGTTTTTGTGAGTTTCAAGGATTGGTGCAAAAGTAGCAAGAAGAAGCGGAAGGATGCATTATGGAGTATCAACTTCAGAAAGTTATTGGGAATTATTGATGCATCAAAATCCGATCTCACTGTTCATAATAAATTTTAGGATATTTTGAAGCTACTGTCAAAATTGCAGCTCAATCCGACGGTTAGATTGTGAGATATGATTTTTTGAAAATTGTCGCGCAATGCAGATTTTCATACCCGAGAGGCATGCGCGGGCGTGCCTGATGAGAAATTTTGAGCATCCAGGAGACTGAATCACATGCGTGGGCGCCCCTCTCTTTAGGCGCGGGCGCGCCATCACGAAAGTCAGTTTTTTGGGTTTTTCGGGAAGGAAACCTTCGGACTTTCGTGGGTTTTTATTTATTGGAGTTAAAGCACATATAAAAGGGATTCTTTTGCACACAATTGAAGGAGGCCGCCGCACATCAAAGGAGAATCACACGCACGATCGAGAGAGAAATTTGAGGAAAAAATCTGCGCAAACTTGAAGAGAAAATCTGGAACAAGGAAGAAGATCGCGTTATCCGGACACGACATCGCATCTTTGGATTTGTTTTCTTTATCTTTTGACATTAAACTTTGATTTGATGTCTAATTTCATGAATATGAATTGGTTTTGCAATATTTTGATTATGAACTAAAATTTTAGAGTATAGAGGGACAATGGAACCTGGTGTAGACTCTTCTACGAGTTTTTGATATTTTTGGATTGAATTCTAGTAGATTAATTGTCTTTCTAGAATTGATTGTCTTTTCAATTACTTGATCAATAATTGATTTGTTATATTTATCTGAAATTTGGCACTCGGGAGAGGGGATTTTGAATATGACCAATAGAAATTACACTGTTAATTGTTTATATAACTCGGGAGAGTATATATCATTAATGGAGCCTTAGGAAGAACATCGTTGTTCACATATCACTAAGACTAAATTTTTAATTGGGATATTGGAATTGAATCTTAGTTGATACACATTATTTGTTGCTCGCGAGAGGGAAATAATATAATTAAGCGTTCTTGGTTATTAATTGAAAGGAATTCATGAAGATAAATTAATTAGGAGTAGTTGTTGTCGAAACCAGGTGAAATCTGAACATCTAGACCATTTATTCTCTCATTGATATTTCTTTGAAAATTGTGTGTGTTCTACTAAAAATTCTTTGCTTATTTTTATTTTATTGCAAACCTTCTAATCATTAATTTTTTGAATAAAATTAGGACAATTTTAATTACAAGTACTAGATAATTTCATATTACTCCTCGTGAGAACGATACTTGATTCATCACTTTATTAAAACTTGACACTCGTACGCTTGCGAGTATTTTTTACAACACCACACATGAATAATTGGTTCCCAAGTCGATTCTGATTGCCGGTCCTTCACTTTTTCCAGCCATTTCTTACTACGAGGATCGAATTAATGTTTTCTTGCAATATTATTTCATATTCTAACAAATGAACATCTCTCTAAATCATGAGCTATATAATTATGTATAATCAAAATCTCAACTCCTAATTTGATACCCTATTTTTAGAATTTAAACGAAAATAATACACAATTTAAACGATTTTTTCATACATATTCTAACAAACCATATATAGTTCCCACCGTATCTGCTAAGTCGAAGGTTTGGGTAAACAAAATCAAGGCTAAAAATAAAAGGAAGCACAAAACCATACCAGGACAAGTTCAGGTTATTATGCATACTAATTCAAAGTTAGAAAATACACCAAATGAACATCTCTCTCTCGATCATGAGCAATATGATCTTGTAAGAATAGGCTCCCATATACTTTCCAACTCCTTTCTTTTATTCTCAGTCAGATCTCGTTCTGCATCTTTGTGCTCATCCAGCCACTCTATAGCAGATTCAATCTCAGTTTTGAGTTTTTTGGCATCGGAAATTGGTAACTTTTGAAATAAACGGTGTACGTGGTTTGTTATGTAAAAAAGACAGTGTTGTACTTCGTGTTGTAACACCAAAGACAACACAGTGCAGCGGAAATTTAAAGATAAAATAAAACTCAAATAACTAATTTTTCACGAGTATAAAATTCGTGCGGGTGCCTTAGGGCTAAATATTACTAGAAAAAGTAAGATCAGTCTTACAAAACAATACTAGTGATTTTACGAAAAATCATTAAATCCTAAATTTTTCAACAAGTTGAGAAATCAAACTTGCATCCTGAACAAATCAGAGTAAATACAATGTGAATATGAGTATCGTCCACAGGGACTAGTGCACAATTTCTACCTAAATACTGATCCTTATTTCACTTTTACGAAAAATGAGTATTGTTTTTATTAACTACTTAATGACAAGAGAATTAATAAACTCAGAAATAAATAAAAATCTAGAATTGAATCAATCTTAGTGAATTAAATTCAAATGATGGAGATAATGTTGAGATTGTCGGGTCACCTTCCCCTAGTCGACTCTGAAAATTGCTTCCAACAACCAATTCACGAGTCAAGTAATAATATAGTGTACAAAGTACGAGTATCGTCCCACAGAGATTGATTTGTGACAAAATTACTCAAGTATTATTCTTTAGGTGAACCGAGATCCTAACAATCGTTTATTTATTTTCTGAACTTAATTTATTTGTTTTGATTTTGTTTCATTCTTTTTATTTTAGTTATTAATTTATTCTCTTTATCATTTTAATTAACTAAAGAATAATACTTGAGTAATTTTGTCACAAATCAATCTATGTGGGACGATACTCGTACTTTGTACACTATATTATTACTTGACTCGTGCACTTGCGATTTATTCGAGCTTAATTGATAGACATATTTTAGTTGATTTTCTGTGGTAGTATTTGCTCGATCAAGTTTTTGGCGCCGTTGCCGGGGATTGAAATAGACAAATTTTACTTTTTGTTATTTTCTTTAGTTAATTTCTTTTTTTTATTTATTCTATTTTATTCCTGCGTGATCTATCATTGCATATTCTATTCTTGCAGGAATTCATCTGGCGTAATACTTTGAGATGATCCATCGACAAGTATTCACGAGTTTTACCCAACAACATGGAGAGCCAACAGAGATTTTCTCTTCCCATGTTTACCAGCTGTTATGGGGTGTTGTTGAGGTGACGAGTTTAAACCACATTTATCTGGCCAAGCTTGAGGGCACATGGAACAAATACCCATTGGTGGTATCATATGACAGTTACTTTGGGCGTCAACCGCTGTTTGATGAGTGCTTCTGAGGGTCGAGCTAAGGACTGAAAATCAGGCGCTACTTGGGAGGCAACCCAAGAATTCTAATTCTTTCTGTTTTGTTTATTTAATTTCAGTTTTTTATCTAGTGTCGTTTCATGTTGAGTTGATCATGTTTAATCCCTCAATTTTTGGATTTTAAAGGTAATATATAAGAATATTGATGGCCTAAGAAATGTGGTGCAGCAGCGGCAAATGGATATACACCACGATGATTGACCAGGGGAGTGGTATTTTGTTTTCATTGTGTTTATTTTTGTTTTGCATTTGTTCGTTTCTCATTCTGTTCATTGTTCTAGAGCATTGAGGGCAATGCTTTGGATAAGTATGAGGGGGTGTTATTTAGTTTTGTTTCGTTCGTCATTATGTTTTTCATTCATATGGTTTAGATTATTGCATATAGTTAGTAGTCATGCATATCATTATGTTTTGTGTTTGTGTTATATGAATAAGTAGAATGATGACTATTAGCCGATGATGATAGAGTTGAAAAAAATTGTTTTTGAAAAAATGTTGCTTTTGATTGAACATGAGAAGTTGTTGGTTGAATCGTGAATCATATTAAGCACGCATGTTAGATTGGTGTAGTGTAGCGAAGTAATTGATGAAGTTCATGTTTGTTTGACCATTGCACGACAATAGATGTTTGTTGATCATGATAGTGTCTTTGGATTCTTGATAGTTGTTAGACATTGCATGTATAATCTTGGGCATACCTATAAAAAAAAAATTTTGAAAAAAAAACTTTTGTTGAAAATTAAGTTGACTCCATCTAGGTTACGAGTGAGGGATTGAAATCCTAATCTCTTGTTCTTGACTAAGTATGTGGAGTCCATGGGGTTAATACAAAATTTTAAAATAACAATTCCATCTGGGCCTGGAAAATGGTTGAAATCCTAATCAATTTTCCATAGCTAAGTTTGCGGGATAAATGGGATTGTAGTTCCATCCGGGATATAGACGAGGGGATTGAAATTTTAATCTTATCTTAGTTATAGCTAAGTTTGCGGGTAATTATTGGGGCTTATAAAAAAAACCGGGTGCAAAATCCGGAGGTACGTAATTATTCTCAAGAGAATGCATGTTCTGTTTGGGATTGTTGGGATGAAGGAGTGCTGGATTGTGATACTTGATTGAATTGTCATAGGTCGCTAAACATTCTTAAGATGGATTCTTTTGAAGTTGCACAAAACTGGAATAACATGGCACACACACACGTTTACGTTAAACTGATAGTGTATTGTGAACAATCAAAAGTTTGTGGTTTTAAATTTTTGAATGTGGGAACTTTTCGGAGGTTGTGCACGTTCATGATTCATTCTTACTTTTGTAGTTGTTTACATATTGTTTTGCATGTCTTGCTCGAGGGCGAGCAAGATTTAAGTATGAGGGTGTTGATAAGTGCATTTTGTGTGCATTATTTTATATCTATTTGGCATGCATTCATATGGTTTCATGTGTGTTTTTATATGTTTTATTTGTAATTAATCTCATGCATGAGCATTTCACTCTCCGGGTTAATTTTGTAGGAAAGTGGATTTTTGAAGTGTGAATTATGGAGCAGCTTTGGTAAAAAATTATATTTAATTTTAGAGAGATTCAAATCCAATCTCCACCGTTCTGAATAAATTTCAAGATGTTTTGAAGCTGCTGTCCAAATTTCAGGTCAATCCGACGGCTAGAACTTAAGATATGAATTTTTCAGGATAACTGCGCGCTGAAAACTGGAGGCAAAACTTTTCAGGCTATGGCGTGATTTTTCCTGCGCCATGGCGTGAACTGGTAAAAATTTGAGAATCGAGACAGAACTTTTCACGCTCTGGCGTGACTTTTCTGCGCCATGGAGCGATGCGGACTGAAAAAATATTAATTTTCTAACATTAAAAGTTGTGATTTTTTTGGGGCTTTATTTTATGGGCTTTTTGAACCCATATTTAAGGGAGAGAGTTAGAACATGAGAAGGGCTGGAGAATTTAGGGTTCCGAAGTTCCACACATCAGAAACGCAAAGGAGGAGGCGGCCATCCAAGGAGAAGAACGTGAAGAGGGAGGAAACTTGAAGAACTCAAGAACCGCAACACTAGTTTTCTCTTCTTTCTCTTATTTTTGTTGGGATTTAGGGGATCCTACCCCCAAAACTATGTTTTGATTTCTTCTTAAAGATTGAATTTGGTTTTTAAGAATTCTTGATTATATTACTGTGTTTATTAATTATTTGGAGATTGATCAACATCGAATTGATTTTATGTGTTATAATTGATACTGAAAGGAGATTTTATAACATGATAGGGTAATATAGTCCATGGATCTACAACTTGCATAGATATATGAGGTTGGATACATGTTGATAGTCATAGTCCAATAGGTCGAAAGCTAGAGGATTCCACAAATCGTAATGCAATTGCAATTGTTAAATAACACAAGGACACTTGGTTATTGCAATTTGTTAATTAGATTAATATAGCTCGACAGAGTATATTGATAGATTAGGGAATTTCGTCAAAATCATGACTTGAGAACTGAATTTCAATCATTAGAGAAGAAAAAGGGGTAGGTGAACCGAGATCCTAACAATCGTTTATTTATTTTCTGAACTTAATTTATTTGTTTTGCTTTTGTTTCATTCTTTTTATTTTAGTTATTAATTTATTCTCTTTATCATTTTAATTAACTAAAGAATAATACTTGAGTAATTTTGTCACAAATCAATCTCTGTGGGACGATACTCGTACTTTGTACACTATATTATTACTTGACTCGTGCACTTGCGATTTATTCGAGCTTAATTGATAGACATATTTTAGTTGATTTTCTGTGGTAGTATTTGCTCGATCAACAATAGATGCAACTCTCGTAGCCTAAATTGAAGAAACACAAAATATCTTCAACAACACAGTTCCCACAGTATTGTCTCTCATGTATTCAACATGGACAGCAACATGGGGACACACAATAACAATGATTGCAAAACCTTGCTTCAGAATTCTTCAAATTCACTGATGTAATTCTTCAATGGTTACGTAGCGGATTGTACGTCTGAAGACCCTTTTTTCTTGTGCGTGAAAACCTTCCTTTATAGATTAACATCCAAGTCTTGAAGGTTTTTTTAGATAGAGTCCTACATGAATAAGAAAACAAGTTTAAGTAGGAATAAAACTCTATCAAATCTAGCAAATTATATCTTGATAATATCGAATACTTAACATATCGATTATCTACCTTATCAAGATATATATGATCATGGAAAATATATTTCATAAGATATTCAAAATATTCAAACACTATTTGCCAAATATTATAACTTTTCTAGAAAGAAAAATCTAATAATATCAAATATATTAAGGGCCGAAATATTCAAGGAATAATATTCCTTTCAATCTCTCCCTTTTTGCTTTCTGGACAAAACATTGCACAAGTAAAAATAATCATAAACTCCCCCTGAGTTTAAAAAATTCTTCTCCCTCTGAATTTTAAGTCTTCCCCTGAAGTGTTGTCCCTCATGTGGGCAAAACCAAAGATAACACGACCCATGAGTTAGGGATTCTATAAATCATATTCAAAGCATAAAGGGGGTAGAATATGTTAGTCTAGTTAAAGCATGTAAGAGAAATTGAGGCACATAACTAGATCAAACAAAACAGTTATATTAAAATTAAAACTTAGCAACTAAGCAAAGATGAGAGAAGAAGCAAAATTTAAAATTGATCACTATTGGATCCCTCTTGAGCAGTAGCTTCATCCTCATCATCTTTAGTCCCAGATGGACCAGCTTCAGCTTGTGCACTATCTCCCCCTGTTTGGCCAGAAATATCAAGTTATCTCTGACAATCAGCCAAGACCGTGCTATAGATGGCAATATCTTCCTATGCTTGAGCAATCTTCTCCTCAGCACGTGTCATCAGGAGCAGAATGGTAGCAGTAGTGAATTCCAGAGGATTAGTGATAGGCACTGTTTCTTTAGTGTTGTCACCCGTGTCGGCAACACTGGGTGCAACATCAGCAACTTCAGCAGCAGGAGTAGGAGTGGCATTCCAGGGTAAATCAAGAACTCGATTTCCCTTTAGGAATCCAGCTGCTAACTTCAAAATCTCAAGTTGATCCGAGAGATATTCTGTGATATTGCGGATGAATCCTCGAGATTCCAAAATGCCATAGATCAAAGATGGGAACGGTAGCTTGGTAGATTTTAGACCTCCATCAACAAACTGGAGCAAGGTCTTGAATACCAGCTTTCCAAAATTGAAAGGACTTCCAGCCCCAATGACATAAAGAATGAACGCCTGTGGTCTTGTGATTACTGTAGAGTTTGATGAAGACGTCCAATTCCTCACAGCTATCTTGTGAAGGACATAATAAAATGAAGTTAACTTGGCTGCAGAAAAATGGTCAGAAAACTTTTTGACCAAGCCATCAGTAAGGACAGAAATAACTTCATTGACATCTTGATGGTGTCCTTCATCTACATCGGGGATTGAATATATAGAGTTGATAACAGTTGGAGTAAAATCAAACAGCCTACCCCAAAGATACACCAAACCATACTTTGCAGACTCTAGATCTTCAATGCTTGAGGTCAGGTTAGCATAAAATTCCAAAATGACCCTCTTACAATAGGGTATCACAACAACAACAATAGAATAAAGCTTCCTAAGCTTCAAAAAATAAACTAGATTGTACTTATCATAGGAGCGTACATCAATGTTCCTCTCATCCAGCAGTCCTCTATGAATGAAAAAAGGCCAAACATTAGCAGCTTCTCCAGAATAAAACATGAGGGAGTGGGCAGAATCTGTGTCATATTTCTCATCAACAGTGTTGTCTGTGGTGTTGACAACACCAACAGCAACACTGGCTTCAGCAGTTGAAATATCCTCTTTCTCTAGAGGTTCGTCATCACCATCCATGCTGGAAACCTCATCAGAGTCTTCTTCATCTTCTATATTAGCACTTTTATCTGAAGAGTCAGCACCAGAATCGACAGAAGAAGAAGATGAGGAATTACCAGAATCTTGATGAGCTTTGCCCTCGGCAAACTCCTCCATCATCTTAATATCAGGCTCATCATCGGAGAGATGAGCAGAGGGAGGAACAGAAAAAGCAGCCTTTCCTTGCTCAAGGCTTTCCAAAATTTGTGCCAACATGGCATCTTCATCAGACAAATTTTCTTGAGTCTCTGTAGGATTAGATGATTCACCAACTACTTTCTTGGTTTGAGTGGGAGGAGGTGCCTCATCAGAAGAGCTTGAATCATCATTCTCAGAAGCATATTCAACAGTCGGAGCAGAGGCAGAGGCGATTGCAGAGGGTGAGGATTTCTTCGTCGCTACAAATTCATAATCGGCATCCTCTGAATCATCACTAGAGCTGCGATCTTTTTCAGCCATGGATATGCGGGGACCCTTGTAAAATCTCTTAGACTGGGTAAAATCAAGGTTATACCCAGCTTGCCTCTTCGATCGGCGAGCCATCAGTGGAGGGGGATTAACTTGGTTCAACACAGAAAAATCCGGGAGATTTTCCAAATCAATCGCGTTCCCAGGTTCGTCAGGCATGAGAAGAGCAAGTGGAATAGGTTCCAAGGGAACAGGAACAATCGGCAGAGAAGACGCTGTGGATGGGATTTCCGGTGTTGCAACACCGACAGAAACATTGGGATTCACATGACCCATCTCACTTCGAATATCCTGTGGATCAAAGCCTACCATTGCAAATAAAGTTTTGAGAGCGTAAAGGGTATAGGGTTTGCAGAGAACACACTCGGGTTATTGAAAAATCAAAAAGATGATAATGCCCAATAAATAGTGAAACAAATATATACGAATTCTATCTCAAACGATAACATTTTTCCTAACAAACTCATAATTACCTTAAATCATCATCTCTCCAAGTTACTAACGGTAACTTTCCTAACGGCCAAAATTAAAAACCGAGATTAAGTGATAAAATCTCATAAATAAGGCAATAAACCGAGATAAATATTTCAGCCCAAATATTCTAGAATAAACTCCACTGAAACAAAAAAATCAATCACCAAAAATTCAATTTTTAGTAAATAGGGTAATTCATCGAAATTTGTCTATTTAGAACCTTACCCAAAAACAGAACCCTATTAGCAAAAATGCATATGCATGTCCTAGTTTATGCCTAAACAGAGTGTAAAATAAAATGAAAATGCAATCACAAGCAAATGATATGTTCACATGTATAGTGTTGCATCTCGTGTTGACAACATCATCAACAACACCAAAGTTTTTAAAAATATATTTGGAACTTACACACTTGATTACCCTTGTGTTTCGGAAAAATTTCAGAAGTGGTAGCATGCACACTAAAAGAACAGTCTTTATTGGACTCAATTAGGTAGCTTTTTCCATTTTCTTTCGATTTTAGATAAAGTTTGTATTTAAGACATTGGTCAACAAACTTGATAAAAAGGTGAACCCTGAATTTGCAAAACCACCTTTCACATGGAACAAGAACATGGTATACACGTACATTCTTCAACTACTTGGTTGTTTAGTCAGAGTTCAAAAGCAAGCGGGTCAGTGTACTTTAAAAATTTTGTAGAAAAACTTGGCATCAATTGAATCACTGTAACAAAGATTTAAATACTACACATAAGGGCATCTGTAGTGGGAGATTTATAAAAATATAAACCTCCCACTATAAATCCCACCCTATTGCAGGGGTGGGGTTAAAGTTTTTTCCATAAACCGGTCCCAGGATTTTGGGACCGGTTTATGTTTGTTTTTTTTATTATTTGTTGTAGGGAATGCATCTTGGGACGCGTGCTGCTCTTTTTTTTCTTTTTTTTTCAATTTGTTATTTTAAAATTTTTTATCACTTTTTTTATTATTAATTTTCAATTGTATTGTTTTTTTTTTGTAACGATTTTTTTTAAAAAAATTTCATTTTTAGTAAATTTTTCAGAATATTTTTAAAATAAATAAATGTATAAAATTTAAATATTATATGATTAAAACCACTAATCAATAATTTATGATTAATAAGACTATAAATAAAAACAAGTAAATTATAAATAAAATAAATGAATTGACAGTGGGACCCATAAAAAATTTTGAAAAAGTTTATGATAACAGAGAGAGGTTTTAAAAATAAGTGAGGTTTTTAACTTTTGATGTGGCAATGACGTGGCACAACATAAACCCCCGAGTGGGGTTTACTGCTACGGATGTCCTAACAGAGTGAATGCAGAATGACTAAAATCCTAAACATGCATGAAAAGAGAAACAACAGTGTTGTCGGTGGTGTTGTAACACCGAAGACAACACATGCAAAGGATTATAATGCACACATGCTGAGAGATCTCCGAAGGGTTGAGAATATCTCTAAATCTAATGCTTTAGTAAAAATGTCTGCCAATTGGTTATTGGTTCCATGATATCAGGACGACTAGCAGTCAAATACAAAAGACTCCTTATCATGCTGCGATACATGGTGTTGTCAAAACTAGCCGCAACACTGTCTTTTTTCAATTTTTCACTCGAGCCCATTGGAGTTTTCATGTTCTTAACATTCTCTTTGCAAAACGTTTTGACCAAATTATTTGCATACTTATTTTGACACAGAAAAATACCATCACTTGAGTGCTTTAACTTGCAATCAAAGAAAGTAAGTTAACTCTACTACCATACTCATTTCAAAAGTTGAAGACATGCATTCAACAAAACTATCAACATGCTTTTGAGAAGAAGCACCAAAGATAATTTCATCAACATAAACTTGACAAATAAGAATTTCACCTTTGTCCTTTTGAATAAAAATGGTTTTGTCAACCTCACCTCGTTTGAAGCAATCGAGCAAATACTCGGTCAACCTACCAACCAAGCTCGTGGAGCTTGCTTGAAGCCATAAAGTGTCTTCTTCAACTTGTAAACATGATCCAAGTGGTGTGGATCCTCAAAGACTTTTGGTTGCTTTCCATACACTTCCTCATTTGAAATGTCATTCAAAAATGCACTCTTTACATCCATTTGGTAAAGTTTTATACCCATATGACATGCAATAGCGAGCAATAGTTGGACTGACTCAATGCGGGCAACAGGAGAGAAGGTCTCATCAAAATCAACCCCCTCAACCTGCATATACCCTTGAGCAACCAACCTTGTTTTTTTCCTAATGATGTTTTCTGATTCATCGGTTTTATTTATGAAAATCCATTTTGTACCAATGACATTACCATGATCAGGAGGTAGAACTAAAAACCACACATCATTTTGGACAAATTGCTCAAGTTCTTCATTCATGACATTTACCCAAAATTCATCATTCAAAGCATCATTGACATTCTTAAAGACAATATTGGATACAAAATAAGAATGCATTACCTGTGAGTACATGCAACTCATGCATACTAACCCAACCATCTTGCGGTAGTCAACTTTGTCCTTAGCTTGGGTTTGTCTTGTTCCATGAACATTTCCAATAATTTATGATGATGGATGATTCTTCGGTATATTTCTTGGAATGTCTTTTTCAGTAATGACCTCAGTTTCATTATTATTTTGGGAATTTTCTTCATGAACAGTTCTGGAGGAACCAGTGTTGTGTTTGATGTGGTAACATCCGGGACAACACTGTGTTCTTCGAGAGGAATTTCCAGCAAGCCTTCAATATCATCTTCAACAGATTTTCCTTTGACATCTGCACCATCATAAAAAACAACATTAATAGATTCCATAATTGCTCTGGTCCTAAGGTTATACATCCTATATGCACGACTATTAGTAGAATAACCAAGGAACAAACACTTATCACTTTTGGAATCAAATTTTGCTAGGTGATTTCTATCATTTAAAACATAGCATACACAACCAAAAATATGAAAATAATTGAGATTTGGCCTCTTTCCCATGAGAATTTCATAGGAAGTCATCGAAGAACCACTTCTCAAATAAACACGATTAGAAAGATATGGTATGCTGTGTTTAATGCTTCTGCCCAAAATCTCTTGGAGATATTTTTTGAGCTCATCATCACCCTAGCCATCTCCTGCAACGTCCTATTCTTCCTTTCGGCAATTCCATTCAGTTAAGGAGTTTTTGGAGCGGAGAACTCTTGTGAAATTCCCTTCTTATCACACAAATAAGAAAAAGACGAGTTCTCAAATTCCTTTCCATGATCAATTCTGATCCTTGCTACTGTCAAAGTATGTAGGTTAGTAATCTTGGTAAACAACTTATTAAAAACATCAAAAGTGTCTGATTTTTCTCTAAGAAATATCACCCATGTAAAACGAGAGAAATCATCAACACATACCAAAGAATATTTTTTACCTCCATAACTTTCAACTTCCATTGGTCCCATCAAATCCATGTGTAAAAGTTCAAGACACTGTGTTGTACCACAGTGTTGTAACACGGGATGCGAAACACGGGTTTGCTTACCTTTTTGTCATGCACCACAAACGTATGGAACACCAGTCTTTAAATTTGGAAGACCTCTGACAGATTCAAACTTACTCAAATTCTTTAAAGTCTTGAAATTCACATGTCCAAGCTTTTGGTGTCATAGACTAAACTCATCAACCTTTGAGTGTCTACATGTCAATTCCTGACCAAGTTGGTAGCAATTATCAACTGATCTTGTACCTGTCATAACACAATGATTAGCATTATAAAAAACTTCACAAGTATTCTTATCAAATTTCACATGTAACTCATCATCACACAGTTGACTAATTGAAATTAAATTCGCATTAAGTCCTTCAACGTGAAAAAAATTATGAAGGTTTGGAAATCCTTCCACATTGAGTGTTCCTTTGCCAACAATTCTTCCTTTTGCACCACCTCCATAGGTCACTCTACCACCATTTTGTTCAATGTAGTCCGTGAGGTGATCTTTCAAACCTGTCATGTGCCGAGAACTTCCACTATCAAAGTACCAATTTTCTGCAGTGTTAGCTTTCAAGGAAGTATAAATAACAAAACTTTTAACATCAGAGTTTTGTACCCAAAGTTTCTTCACAGTGGGTCCTTTTCTGCCAGTGTTGTGCTTGGTGTTGTGTAACACGGGAGGCAACACCTGCTTAGATTACCACAACAAATAGTCATTCATAAGCTTACGACAAAATGGTCTAATGTGACCAGGTTTGAGACAGTAATGAAACACAAAAGGACGCTTCCATTGATTTGGCTTTGGAACAGGAACAATTTTCTCCGGTATAGGTTTCTTACCTTGGGAAGCCACTGAAGGTTGTTTCAAGGAATCATTACTTTCCTTCACAAACACTGGTGATTTGGAAAATTCACCAGTTTCAAAAATACTTTCTTTAAAACCAAGTCCAAACTTATCATTTTTACCCATAGTCGAAAGAGTATCAATTTTGTTTGAACTTGAATTAAAACCAGCAAGAGTTGTTTTTTCTTTTTCAAGTTCTGAATTCAACAACCCTAATTCCAGATCTTTCTTACTCATGAGAACCTACAGCCTAGCCACAGCAACTTTCAATTATGTATTCTCTTTAGAGAGAGTTGTGTTCAACTGATTCCTCTTGATCCAATCACAGTACAATTCCTCATAGAGTTTCTGTATACCTACCAGAGTATATGCTTCAGCTATCTGTTCTTTATGATCACTGGAATTATCAAGGTTAGAAGCAACAAAACATACAGATTTTTGAATTGTGTTGCGTCCAGGTGTTGCAACACCGGAACCAACACCGAGTGGATTAATCTTAAAATTTTTCTTACTTTTCAGCAAAGCAGTAAAAGATATTAGATCTGTCTGTTCAGCATTTTCTTGTTCTCCTTCAAAATCATCATCACTCAGAGAAACATTCATATCTTTACGAAGCCGATTGGCACACTTATATGCATAGTGTCCATATCACTTACATTCCCTGCATTGAACATTATCAAAAATTTTACTTGAGGACTGATTCTTTTCTTCATACCTTTGACGAGGTCCTCGAGTAGTAGATAGTTTTTTAGGCTTCTTTGAAGTAGGTAGCCTAGGAAATTTCGAAGGTTGTGCACCTTTCACAATATCCTTCTTTTCTTTCATTACCTTGAGATAATCAGTGAATTTCTTCGAAATCAAGGCAATAGAATTTTCTTCAAGATCATATTCCTTTACTTCCTGTTGAACTTCAGAAAAATCATTGTAAATATCATTAGATACTTGAAAGGCAATAGACTTACCTTTAGTGTCATCTTAGGTTTCCAAATCCATATCATATGTGCGAAGAGAACTTATCAACTCATCCAAACCCATTATATATGTATATTTCGATTCATCTATAGCACAAAATTTGGTGTAAAATCTTTTGGGGACAGAACGAAATACTTTGAATACAAATATCTCGTTCGAAATAGGATCACCAAGAATAGATGCTTCATTTGCAAGGCTATTCAATCTTCCATTATATTCCATGATGGTCTTTGATTCCTCCATTCTCAATTTCTCAAATTTTTAAGTTAGGAGACGCATCCTTGTCTTCTTGACACTTGCCGAGCCTTCACAATGGGTTTGAAGTTTCCCCCAAGCATTCCTTTCACAAGTACAAGTACCAATTAGATTAAACATATTAATATCAATAGAAGTGAAAATAACATTAAGAGCTTTTGCATTATAAATAGACGCAGTATTTTTATCGGCTGTCCGTTGTGCTCTTGGCTTTGGTCCGGGTATATCATCATCTCTCATAGGAGGTGACCAACCATCAAGAACATGTTTCCAGGCCCTGGACTCGATGGATTGAATGTATATGCTCATCTTCAATTTCCAAGGGCCGTAATTTGTCCCATCCAAAATAGGTGGACGAATTGCACTTGTGTACGGAGTATCCATAACAGACTTGCAACACAAACCAGGAACTCACTTAGTAAAGTCAAGTGGTGGCTCTGATGCCACGTGAAAAAAATGATGTACGTGGTTTGTTATGTAAAAGAGGCAGTGTTGTACTTCGTGTTGTAACACCAAAGACAACACAGTGCAGCAAAAAATTTAAAACGAAAATAAAACTCAAATAAATAATTTTGCACGAGTATAAAACTTGTGCGGGTGCCTTAGGGCTAAATATCACTAGAAAAAGTAAGATCAGTCTTACAAAGTAATACTAGTGATTTTACGAAAAATCATTAAATCCTACATTTTTCAACAAGTTGAGAAATCAGACTTGCATCCTAAACAAATCAGAGTAAATACAATAGATGCAACTCCCGTAGCCTAAATTGAAGAAATACGAAATATCTTCAACAACACAGTTTCCAAAGTGTTGTCTCTGATGTCTTCAATACGGACATCAACACGGGGACACGCGATAATAATGATTGCAAAACCTTGCTTCATAATTCTTCAAATTCACTGATGGAATTCTTCAATGGTTACGCAGCGGATTGTACGTCTGAAGTCCTTTTTTTCTTGTACGTGAAAATCTCCCTTTATAGATTAGCATCCAAGTCTTGAAGGTTTTCTTAGATAGAGTCCTACATGAATAAGAAAACAAGTTTAAGTAGAAATAAAACTCTATCAAATCTAGCAAATCATATCTTGATAATATCGAATACTTAACATATCGATTATCTACCTTATCAAGATATATTTGATCATGGCAAATATATTTCATAAGATATTCGAAATATTCAAACACTATTTGTCAAATATTATAACTTGTCTAGAAAGCAAAATCTAATAATATCAAATATATTAAGGACCGAAATATTCAAGGAATAATATTCCTTTCAACTTTGATGTGAGTTTCCTTGTCACAGCTCTAGCGTCGTAAACATAATCTTCCAAAGAGTTCTTTGACTGAAATATCATATTATGCTCCTCATCCTCTAACTTCAACTTCTCGGCTTGTTGTAACATTCTCAAAATCTCAGTTTGAGACAACATGCCTTTAACATTGCTGATAGTGATTCCATTTGCATTACCAGTTGCTTTATCTTCAGCGGTCACAGTTAAGATTCTGTTAACATCGATATCAAAGCAGCCCTTAATTTGAGGGACGCACCTTGGAGCGTGAGAAATGCCAAACAAAGTAAATTCACCCAACAAAATGTTGTCCTGTGATTTAGGCCTTTCACCCTCGTACGCTCGGAACGGCATACAAGTTTGATTATCAGAATGAGTGGTGAACACTTGTTTCTTCCTCGTAGAAACTGTGGTATTCCTAGGTACTACTACACTAGTATAATTATCTAAAACCTCCACACCAAGAGAGAGAGGGGTGACATCCCACAGCACCAGATCTCGAATATCGTCAGCACTCAGACCACTAAAAATTGCCGCTTGAATTGCTGCACCATAGGCTAAAGCTTCGGGGTGAATGTTTTTGCACAGCTCCTTACCATCGAAGAAACCTTGAAGCAGTTGTTGAACCTTTGGAATTCTAGAGGATCCACCAACAAGCACCACGTCGTGGATGTTTTTCCTGTCCATCTCTGCATCCTTCAAACACTTCTCAACGTGGCTAATGCATTCTTCAAACAAGTCCATGTTTAGCTCCTCAAATTTGGCACGTGTTATTTTAGAGTTAAAATCGATTCCATCTTACAAACAATCAATCCCAATTGTCGTATGCACCATAGCAGACAAATTCCTCTTTTCCCTCTCACAGGCCGTCTTCAGCCTTCTCATTGCCCGGGGATTGTTGCTTAAGTATTCTTTGTGCTTCCTCTTGAACTCTTGAACAAAATGGTTCAACATTCTGTTGTCAAAATCCTCTCCTCCAAGGTGAGTGTTGTCAGCAGTTGACTTAACCGTAAAGGTGCTCTTCAGCATCGTGAGAAGAGAAACGTCAAAAGAATACGCAAGACGTCGAGCCCAGAAATTAATGATTCCAGCATCTCTGGTAGCCCGACTTTGGGAATCATTGAAGTAAGAAGGGATGGTTATGACCGCATTTTTCATGGTAGATCCAAGAAAAGCTTCTGAAATCTCCTTCATCATGGTGAGTACTATTGAAGAAATTTCTTCAGCAACAAATTGCTTCCGTTCACCTTTGTAGGTAACAAAATTCATTGGCTTATCATTTTCACCACAAATAACCTTGAATGGCCAAAGCAGCACATCTTCCTGGACCAGTGGGTCGCTGAATCTCCTACCGATCAATCTTTTAGCATCTATAAAGTCAGTCAGAGAAGCATTATATTATATATACTTTCAGACGATCGACAGCAGTACATTATGTTTTAGACTACAGAAACATAGGGTGATTGCAGATTGAACTTTTTAGAAACAAACAAGGTGAGTGAAAGAAGAAATCGGTACGTAATCTCACCAAAAACAGTGTTAGTGTTCTTTGCAGCATCGCCCAAGAGACGTTCGGTTTCATTGAAAGCTACAGACGATGGTGTGATGCGGTTGCCTTGATCATTCTGTATGATCTGACACGATCCCGTTGCCACACGGCCACACATGAATAAGTGGTTCCCAAGTCGATTCCGATCGCCGGTCCTTCACTTTTTCCAGCCATTGCCTACTACGAGGCTCGAATTAATTAATGTTTTCTGGCAATATTATTTCATATAATAATTTATATGAAATGTTCGAGGAAATCATATATTTATTAGTTTTAATGTTATGAATCAAAATATATATGACAAATCTCCGACGACTTGTCTTTTCCTCCCCCAATGACTTTGTACAGAGGGAAATTGTTGGCTTGCACAAAGACTCCCAAGTCTTCTACAAAAATAGACCCGCTTGTTGATAATATATATAGGCAAATACTCAAATCCTCCAAGAAAAAAAAAACTAAAAAAATCCTCATTACTTTTTTTCATTAATAATAATATATTTTCTTGTATAATCACTTAATTAATGCTTATAATAATACTTATCTATTGTATTCATCAACTATTACGCCGTGTAATATATATAATTTTGCACAACTCATTAATATATATATATATATATATATATATATATATATATATATGATTTTGCACAATTCCGCTCGATCGATAACCGAACGGACCTAATCAAACTAATCAGAAAATTCTGTCATCAAAAGAATTCTTTAAAAACTAAATTATAATACCTAGCAACCCATAGCCTTAAACAATCCAAATATATTAGAATGACAAACTGGTGAATGAAGGGAAGACCAACCAAGGTAAAGTCTTCTTATTCTTTCTTTAGTTAGAAATTAGAATTTACAATTTCAAAAAGATATTTAAATTTTGTTTTAAGTTTAAATAAATTCATATAAAATTGATGACAGAATTGACTCTTGACTTAATTACAACCTCATATGCATGAAGTCGTCTACAAAAATATGGACCCAAAGGTGTAACTAGCTGCATTTAAAATTGTAATATGTCAATTTTAAATAATTTAGAATAAAAAAATTATCATGTCCGGACTTAGGCCTGCCCAAATGAGACTACATAATAAGTCTCTATAACTATTATTTCATATTCATTATCGCTTAACCAAAACGATTAACTCTATAAGAGTTCAATATAGTTCATCATAAACCATTTCAAACATTTTTTTTAATAATCCGTGTGAAAATTTCACTCAACTAATATTCAGTCTTCCCCTTAATTTTCATACCAAATAAATACATGAGATGTGAGTAGATAAGGGTCAAATCAACTAATTTTTGCCTTCCAATATTAATATATGGTCTCCCTAATAGCACATATATGACTAATATTCGAGAATACCTTTTTTTTTTATAGGAACCTGTAAATTTATTAAGAATACTCGTTTAATACAAATTCTACTAACCAGGAGGGAAATTCACTATTCACCCATACAAAAAGTGAAGGGGAAGAAAAAAAAATTGAGCAACCTTATGTGCCATCGTATTTTCCACTCGACTCTCATGAATCAAATTGGATATCTGATAGGCATGTCGTCGAGCCACCAAACTTAAATTTCTACTCCCGAATAAAATGAGTGTAATTAATGGTGAGCAGGGTCGAATCCAAAGGCACAGAGATTTATCTCTTTCAAATGAAAACAGTTAAAAATGGAGTTTTTGGTTTGCAGTAAAAATTAAAAAAAAATAGCGAGAATTAAATAAATGAGATGAACAATTAAATAAACATGAAATTCAATAATTTACCAAATTCTGATTCAAGGGGTTTCTGTATTTCAATTATATCACTGGTCATTGGCTAACAAATAATTTATTCATGCAATTTCTAGCAATTAACCTTAAAATCATAGGGATAGCCACTAAGATTTTTGTGTTTTTCTAATTTAATTGACCAAACCCAGCATGCAGTCAAAACTTATCAATAACAAACTGGGCACGATAGCGTTTCATATTGATTAAAAATAGCTTTTCGATTTGTGAAAACAGCTAATCCTAAAATCTAACAATCGAAATAGCTGCAATTGTTAAATCTAGTTTCATTGATTTATTTAGATCAAACATGCTATGATAACACAACACACCTAATCTATCGCTACTCAAGTACCAATCATTCATGACAATTACGGATGACTGAATTCATGGATAGCATTCAAAAGACGTAAAATCAATTAATTTGTCAGATTAATCGACCTACAACTTTCATGGAATAAATTATAAATCAACAAAGACTGTAAACAAACAAGAACATCAATTAATTCTCAAAACATCACAGTGATAAATTAGAATACAAGAAAATATCACTTGAATCAAAAATAAAAACTTAGCCAAGCATAGTTGGCTTCATAATTTAAAAAAAATAGAAAAAATCCAACCTAGAAATTATGGAAAAGAAAAGAGAAGAAAACGTCTTCTGTCTCTGGCCGTTTAGAGCGTCCAGAAAGATTTAGAAATCTCACAAAACTGAAATCTCTAAACTAATGTGTACAACTAGGGGAAGGATAAAATTAAAAAGTCTAGAAAAGGATAAGATTATATACAAGGTAAACTAGAGATTTTTTATGGAATAAAAAATCTTACATAATCTCTTTATCCAAAAACTTCTAATCTCCAAAAGTATTCCATATATTAAATACCATAATGTAGGATTCCTAAAATATGGTATTTACTTCCAAATTTTCGAGCTCCTCCATGCAGTCTAGGACAGCAGCAAAGCACATGGCGTGCCCACGCCTTGCTTCAAGACCTCTTTTAGTTTTTTTCTTCTTCCAAAACTTCATCTTGACAACTTCAATTGTGATAGAAATCAACTTTTTAGCCCAAATTTTATCCAAGATCAATAAATTCCCTCCAACTACAAAATAACATAAAAATCTATCAATTAAGAATATTGAAAAGATGAAAACCCGGGAAATATGATACTAAACTTATAAATATTATGATCCTATCAAAATCCCCCACACCTAAACCATGTTTTTCCTCAAGAATATAATAGTTCTATCCATCATCCCAAACAAAATATTCATGCATTTCATGCATAAAAAACAAGTCAAAAGTGAAAATTCTCACATACCACATCATAGGCAATCAACTCAATCAATTGTATTGAAATTAAAATACATAGGGTCCAACAAATTCTCACGGGATTCACTCATTGCAGTCAACAAAAGTGTTTATGGTATATATATATTAAATAAAACGCTCATGTCAAAACATAGAAGATTTTTACCATAAGCTTGCAAATATATCACGTCTTTCCCATCGAATGAATGAATTAAAATGCATGATCAAAGGGCTTAAAGTTGGTTGTAACGGGGCTAGGGGTAAGGTAGGATAAAAAGGATAGAATGGCTCATAGAATTGAAGTTATCATATAAAACCTTCCACAAAAACAAATCCAGATATGCATCAGTAATATTTTACAATCTTGACCTCCGAGAACATTCTATGCATTTTTCTCTCAATTCTCTCATTCTATTTTCTTTTCTGATTTTTTTTCGCTCATTCATTTTTTTCTTTTTCGGGAAATTGAAATGTAGAGAAGAGAATTACAAGACTCAGAGCATGAGTAACTAAATCTCCAAAATTCGCACTGTCCTCGATTCAAGTAGTTCTCTATGTGAAAAGTTTACATGATTTTTTCAATTCAAGGTTCAAAAAGTGGGATAACCAATAAAGAAAAGGTTTTCATGGCTTGTAATGTGGTTATTCTCCAAAGAAAAAGATCAGGCTCAAAATTTGCTCACTAAGGGAATATGAATCAAGGTAAGCTCAAAGCAGGGGCATAGATGATGAAAAATGATTTTAACCTAAGGCCCTTATTTTTTAACAATGCACTCAATCTACCACAATGGATTAATGCGGACATGTATAACAATGCAAATTCTAGAAAAATCAACAATGCATGACAAACACACAATCAAGAAAAAAAAAACAGAGCATGATATAGTGATTGGTCATTGGCCCAAATCTCACCAAAGAAGATGACTATGTGTGTTAGACCCATACATTTGTCTTTTCAACCAATTATCAAGAGAAACTACCTATAATGCAGCAAAGAGAATACAAAAAAAACATTTTTTTTAATGAACCAGTGTCGGATGTATCAGGACTCAGAAGTGAGAAACAATAATCATGAACTAAATACCTCTGAACAGAAACTCACAAAAAGGAATAAAATAAAAAAAACGAAAAATATCAATCATTAACAACCGATAAAAATGACACAAAACCCTTAAAACCTCCAACACCTAAATCAGACATTGTCCTCAATGACATAAATATATGCTCAAATAAAACTATAAAAGCATAAGGACGGTTATAAAACTCCCCTGACAATTTTTTTGATCTTCGACGAAACATCTTTCTTTTGTAAGGCAGTAGAAACCTGATTCATGACCTGAAAAATATGGCACTCAAAAAATATTTCAACAATTAATCCAACATCACAGTAGTAAATAACACGGAATTACATCCTTGTTTAATTAATAATCACCGGAACACTTATCCAAAAATAAGAATTCATCGAATGATCAATTGAAAAGTAGAAAGATATCACCGAATTCCTCTAGTGGTGGCTGTGGCTGGACGAAATTCACACCGGAAGAAAAATTCAGAAGAAGAGGGTAGGCGCTGGTGTAAGTGCTCGGTGATCTGGCGATGACATGCGGCGGCCGGTGGTCTGAGAGGTTGGCCAATGCAACGGTGGTGGTCTGTCGTGCAGACGGCGCTTTAAGATGAAGGAAAGTAGCGGGTGATCCGTGATGGTGTTGAGAGCGGACAACATTGCTGGTGGAAGGCTGGCGAAGAGTGGGCGACAGTGGTGTTGATAGAAGATGAAGGTGATGAGCGACCACGGCGACCGCAAATAGTGGCGATGGGAAGTGAGAAGGGACCGAAGCGGCCGTATTCTAGAGAAGAAGTGATGCACAGGCGTGGACGGCTTGAAAAGAGGGACAACAGTCATGCCTTTTTCTGTTTATAATTATTTGAAACTTGGACCCCTGAATAAAACTGCAATTGTGATTTCAGATGGCTGATAGGTCCACTATTTATCCCAGGGTGTAATTGAAGATGTTCTTGTGAAAGTTGATAATTTGGTTTTTCATGCTGATTTTTATGTGATTGACATGAAAAACAGTTATCTAAATATTCCAATTTTGCTAGGAAGACATTTTTAAAAACTTCATGATCTATCATTGATGTTAATAATGGTACTCTTACTATGAAATTTGATGGTGAGATTGTTAAATTTAATATTTATGACACCATGAAATATCCTAATTGTGAAAGTACTATTAATGCTCTTGATATCACTGATCACTTGTCACAAGAAAATATGAAATTTGTGGAAGAGAATAATTTAGAGGAAAATGTTGCAAGACCTGCTAAAAATTCTAATACTATATTTTTTCTCTGTGATTTGCAGGCATCTAAAATTTAGCAAAAACTTCCTCCAGATCGACCTAAACAAATACACATGGAAAAGGGAGAAAGTTATCAAGAGCTGAGGATTTCCAAGAAATTCAAGCAGAACAAGCATATACTGAAATTTGTTATGAAAATACTCAAATGGGTGAAGGTGGACAAAGGAACCATTTATGAACCACCATGAGCAACAAGGAAACATGGAGTCGAGCATAACGACGCTAAACAATTGCGCTTTTGGGAGGCAACCCAACATATTTTATTTTTATTTTTTTATTATTATTCTATTATTTATTTATTATTTTTTGTTTGCGTGTGGAAAAAAATATTCAGAAAATGATTTTCTACAAGGCGTGGACACGTCACACCCTATGAAAAATTATTTTCTGTGCAAAAAAATCAAATTTTCTTTTTAAGAGCATTGAAAGTGCAGACGCAGTCGGGTTGATGACTATAAACCAAGCGCTTTTTTGGAGGCAACCAAAAAATTTTAATTTTTACGTCCTTATTCTTGTTCGTTTTTTTTGTTATTTATTTAAAATTTTGTTTTAAGTTTACTAAGTTATATTTTTGTGTGTCATGGAATTAATTTCAATAATTTTGATGATTATTTTTCAGGAATTTTGAGTCCTTATCCGAGAGGAAGGCACGCCCCGCTCGATTAATAAGCGCGCCTGCGCTCTCCCTGATGCCAATCCAGCAGATTTGTGCGAAGTTCCCTGTGCGCCCGCTTCATCTTCTTGAGCGCCCGCGCCATTTTTGTCATGTTTTATGCGAATTCTATGAGCGGCCGCCCCATCCAAACTGAGCACCCGCACTCCTGGCCACATTCTCAAAACTATTCGGCTGAATGGTTTCCATTCAAACTCAATTTCGATATACATAACTTCCCCTTAATTTGCATACCAAAAATTTCGATATATTTTCCCACCCCTAGATGTAACACATAACTACCTCTTTTAATACAATAACTATTCGGCTGAATGGTTTCCATTCAAACTCAATTTTGAATGCCGATTCAATTTGAATACCTAATATTTGAAGAGGTATTAGTGACATCTTTTTTGTTGAGGCTTCATTTGTCTCACTCATTTTTTTATTTAATTACATTTACATATATATATATATATAATTTTTTTGTATCTAATTTTTTCACTCGATAAAATTTGAACCATTATTTGTGAACATCTTATTAATTTCGCATGCACCCTAATTGGTAATCGATAAATAATTTCATATATCACAAATATTTTGTTAATTCTAAATGGGTAACAACCCAAAATTTCTAACAACCGTCTCATTAATCAATTTTGTGAGACTCATATTTGATCCGACCTTACTTATGAATTTTTTTTTATGTCAAAAATATTACTTTCCATTGCAGATGTAGATCGAGTCGACTAATCTAACGAATATAGATATATGAGACTATCTAAGACATATTATGCATCTTGATATTGAACATGACTGAAAAAGAATAGGATTGTGGGAATGCTCGAGCTTTTCTTTTGTAAATTTTCCATTAATATGCATAATTTAAAGCTATCAATTTTATCTTTTCGGCATTTAAGCTATCAATTTTCTTTGAAAGGGTTGACCACGAAGGGGACCTCATTCCACATGAGTTAGAGGCCCGACATTTAAGCTATCAATTGGATATATAGATAGTGAAGTTTCCTATGTACTGTATTTTAAAATTTTAACACAAAAAAATAATTAAATAAAATATCAAATTCTATTTTAATTTACAATTTTTAGAATTTAAAAATATTAAATTACTACATCAAATAATTTATTTAGAAATATTATGTATTATTAACACTAGATTTTGAGCTATATATGTTGTGTGTGTAACATAATCCAATAAATATATTATGTATGATATGAATTTAACATATTTATATATTTAAAATATTTTGACACAAATGATGCTTAATATTAAAAAAACAAAGATTCCAAAACATTATAACTTTTTTTTACAAATTAATTTTTTTTTTGTTTGAACAAATTATTTGACGTTACATGATCAAAGTATTAATTTCACTAATGAAAAAGAAATGTTCATGTGTATTTTAAGCAAGTCTAAAATTGTAATATAGTAAAGATTTTAACCAACAAATCAGTTAATAGTTATCCTCGCGTACTATGTTGATTGTTTTGGTCACTATTCATGTACAAAAAAAGCTCTTGTAACACCGTTTCAAAATATACATGTCAGTCAATTACATAACCTCGAAAATAGAAAGAAAGAAAGGGAAAAAACAGAGGAGACAATTGAAAAGAGTTCAGCTAATGTGTAATAATTCAAAGACAAAGAAAGATAAAACCAAATCAATGGCAATAAATCTCAAGGTAGAAATTTTGTAATAACAGGATCCCAAATGCTCTGCAACTCCTCTCTTTTATTCTCAAACACACATGCTTCTGCCATTTTCTGTTCATCCAACCACTCGATAGCACACTTGATCTCGTCTTCTAATTTTTTGGCATAGCTAGCTGGTAAGTTGGAAGCAAGTTTTGTGGTCATGAGAGTATCTCTAACGCCATAGACATAATTTTCTAGAGAATTCCTCGCCTCGAATTTCTTCTTGTGCCCCTCATCCTCTAACTTAAATCTCTCGGCTTCCTTCAGCATTCTGTCGATCTCAGTTTTGGACAACATTCCCTTAAAAATCGCTGATTGTGATACTATTTTTCCTATTGCTTGTTTTATTTTCCGCAGGACACAGTTAAAATACCATTAGCATCAATATCGAAGCACACGTTGAATTTTTTCGGTTCCCCTGGGAGCAGGAGGAATGCCGGACAAAACAAACGTACCCAACAGAATGTTGTCACTTCTTCTAGGCCTTTCGCCCTCGTACACTGGGAACTGCGCACTAGTTTGGTCGTCAAGAATGGTCACCGTCTCTACTTTGTTCTTAGTAGGAAATGCGGTATTCCTAGGTACTACCAAAGTAATTTTATCCCCCCTTGTGCCTAGACCAAGAGACAGAGGGGTGACATCACACAACACCAGGTCTTGAATCTTGTGATTGCCCTGGCCAGTCAAAATCGCCGCTTGAACAGCTGCACCAAAGGCTACAGCCTCGTCGGGGTGAATGCTTTTACACAATTCCTTACCATTAAAGAAGTCTTGAAGCAGTTGTTGTACTTTCGGAATTCTAGTGGATCCACCAACAACCACCACATCGTGGATACTTCCCTTGTCTATCTCGGCATCCTTCAAACACTTGTCGACATGGCGTATGCAGTCCTCAAACAAGTCTTTGTTGAGCTCCTCGAATTTGGCACGTGTTATTTTAGAGTCGAAATCGATTCCATCGTACAAACAATCAATTCCGATGGTTGTATGCACCATGGAAGACAGGTTCCTCTTTGCCTTCTCACAAGCGGTCCTCAACCTTCTCAACGCTCGAGGGTTGTTGCTTATGTCTTTTTTGTGCTTCCTCTTGAACTCTTGAACGAAATGGTTCACCATTCGGTTGTTCGAAATCCTCGCCTCCAAGGTGGGTGTCTCCCGCGGTCGACTTAAACCTTGAAGGTACTGTTGGCCATTGTGAGAAGAGAGACATCAAAAGTGCCGCCACCGAGGTCGAAAATAAGCACAGTCTTCTCACCAGCAGACTTTCTGTCCAGACCATAGGCAATGGCCGCAGCAGTTGGTTCAACAAGGATACGCAAGACATTGAACCCAGAAATGATTCCGGCATCCCTGGTCGCCCGTCGTTGGGAGTCGTTGAAGTAGGCGGGTACAGTAATAACCGCATCTTTCACTTTGAATCCAAGAAAAGATTCAGCAATCTCCTTCATCTTGGTGAGGACCATGGAAGAAATTTCTTCAGCAACAAATTGTTTCTCTTCCCCTTTGTAGGTAACCACAATCATAGGCTTATCATTTTTCGTCACCAACGACCTCGAAAGGCCAGAGTTTCGTGTCACTCTGGACCAAAGCGTCGCTGAATTTCCGACCAATCAACCTCTTTGCATCTGCTCATAAATGAGTTATATTGTACATTAATGCACAATTCCCATTACATGTTAAAACATCAATTTATTTGTTTACATATAAAAAGTTAGATATAATAATAGCATCGATTAGTACTCTAGCTGAAACTATGAGCACAGTACATTACTATAATATACATATTAAACTAACGAAGAAAATTGGAATTTTTCTCACCAAAAATAGTGTTAGTGGGTTCATGGCGACTATGTTCTTGGCCGCATCCCCGATGAGGCGTTCGGTTTCATTGAAAGCTACATAAGAAGGTGTGATCCGGTTGCCTTGATCATTCGGTATGATCTCAACACGATCCAGTTGCCACACCGCTACGCACGAATAAGTCGTGCCCAAATCGATTCCAATCGCCGGTCCTCCACTTTTTCCAGCCATTGTCTAACAATACACAGTGGAAGCTAAGTTGTAAGATTACTTTGATCGAATCGTTACTATCCATGCTTAGATATCTAATATTAATATTCTAATAAAAAAGAATATAAAATGACTTCTTACAGAAGATAACGCGTTCTTAACTTAATTTAATTAAATAATACATTTAGAATGGGTTGCTATTCTACTTGTATAATTTCCAAAGCAATATAAGTTTGAATGCTTCTAAAACATGAACTAATTTGTCATGTAAAAAGAAGAGAAAATTAATGAATTTAGTTAATACATAATATATGATTTACATCTCAACCTTGAAGTTCCAACTTCCATTTTTTATTGGATTGTATGAAAATTTTACATTGATTAAATTATTGCATTTAATTATTTTATTTTTTATTTTATACAACACAATATGATAATCTACAGATATACTTATTACCTTGTTCACTAATTTTATGCTTTAAATGATTCTGAAATCTGCTTATATACTTTCCAAAACTATTGTGATAATATGTATGGTTATGGACTATTCAGTAGTCGGTGTACGTATTTCGTTTTTGAGTTATATATATATATTCTGAACTTTTCAATGAAATATTATTAAGAGGTGCAAATGATTAATAAAAAATTTTATGTTGATAGAGATTTCCATGTTGACTACAATTAAAGTAACCAATCTGCGTAAACGACTTTGTTTTTTTTAAAAAAAAAAATCTGTTTAATTTATTTCAATTTGTGACTGGCCTCTTGATATATGAGATGGGAAGTAGTACTCAATGAGCTGGATAGATGATGGTATGTAAATTCTCTTTATGTATTTATTTATTTTTGTTGTGTAAGCAAAACCCTCATACTTCACATAATGTTGTGGAATCTGATTTATTATTATTTTTGGTTATGATTTGTAATTTATTTAGATATAAAATTTTAAAATTTATCTATTATATTACCCATGTTTTTAAAGAAAATTACGTTTTTGATCTTATGACTTGCACGTTTTCAATGGTCAGTTTTTTTTTTTTTTTACCATATCACACAAAATTCAAACTTCATACTTTAAACACATAATTGATAATATATATACATGTTGGCCGGGTTTGAACTAAAATATAAAATTTAAAACAAAAATCTCACTTACTATTACCGAAAAATGTCCTAGAACAAGTTGTAGAAATCTGTTGGAACCCCGTTGGACGAGCTGCTACCTAACTTAGACGAGTATAACGCAGAAGCAATTTCTTGTGATTTTTGCTTCTTATTTGTGTAAATTTTTCTTCTCTAATTCATTTGTTATTTGCTATTTGTGATCTTTTGTTCTCCCCGAATGCCCCCTTGATAAAATTATTGGATCCTCCCCTGCGAGTGGGCATTGTCCACTGAGGTCTGAGACATCTGTTCTACGACATTGAAAGGCCTAATCAGATTATGGCACTGATATATATATATATATATATATATATATATATATATATATATATATATATATATATATATAACTCTTAATCTTGTTTTACTTTTAATCACCATAAAATGGGAATCGGGTTACGGTTTTTGAAATTTGAAAATATTTGAAAAAGGGCATGGTAGGTAACTGTAAGTTTAAGAAAATATAAGCGCCTAATTTTTTTTTTTTGAAAAATAGGCAACACTTTAATTTCCATATATGCCTGTTAATATGATAATGAATAATGTTAATGACATTCATTAAGATAACATCACTGCTTTCCAAAGATGTCCATCGACCAGAGGTCAGAAAAATTTTTGTACCAGGTGATACTCAAAGGTTATCAGGCGCGTCATAAATATCTCTCATCATTATGAAAAAGTGCATGACAAAGATAAAGGAATATATATCTGTAAAATACTCAAACGCGTGACAAGATAGAGGGCTAGAAGACAAACGGTCTTCTGACTCTTCACCTGCTAGCTTGTTTATCTATAAAAGCGTCCTAGTTCCTTTAGATCAAGGCACAAAATTGCAAAATAAAAATTAGTAGATAAAAACATGAAAGAGATGTCAGGAGCAAGTTCATCAAGAGGTCCAATGGAAGCAGATCCGGTTGCAGAGTTACATAAAGCCATAGTTGAAGAGAGAAAGGCCAAGTATGAGAAGATCGTATTTCATAAGACGATGAAAACTTGGCTCCGGATTTACAGACTGCGGAAGTTCAAGGAAACTGCTTTCCCCTTCGCACTCCAACTGCCACCAGGAAGCTGGTGGCCAAAGAGAGAAGATACAAGTAGTGGCTAGGAACCACTAGCACTGAGAACATATTCAAGCCTGAGGGTGTTCTGCACCTGATTCTCTTATCGGAGCATAGGGAACTAAAGAAGATCTCCACATCTAATGAGTATGAAAGAATAGCCATCAGTGGACCCATCACCTGGATGAACCTGTGGAAGGTTGTGGTTGAGAGGGAGATCTCTAATGTAATTAAAAAAACTAATCGTTTATGAATTAAATGTCCTTTCATGTTTTGTTGTTTGTGTTCAATGAATGTCTCCTAATCATGCTAGTCCAAACATAAGTATTTGAAAAAGGGCATGGTAGGTAACTGTAAGTTTAAGAAAATATAAGCGCCTAATTTATTTTTTTTGAAAAATAGGCAACACTTTAATTCCCATATATGCCTGTTAATATGATAATGAATAATGTTAATGACATCCATTAAGATAACATCACTGCTTTCCAAAGATGTCCATCGACCAGAGGTCAGAAAAATTTTTGTACCAGGTGATACTCAAAGGTTATCAGGCGCGTCATAAATATCTCTCATCATTATGAAAAAGTGCATGACAAAGATAAAGGAATATATATCTGTAAAATACTCAGACGCGTGACAAGATAGAGGGCTAGAAGACAAACGGTCTTCTGACTCTTCACCTGCTAGCATGTTTATCTATAAAAGCGTCCTAGTTCCTTTAGATCAAGGCACAAAATTGCAAAATAAAAATTAGTAGATAAAAACATAAAAGAGATGTCAGGAGCAAGTTCATCAAGAGGTCCAATGGAAGCAGATCCGGTTGCAGAGTTACATAAAGCCATAGTTGAAGAGAGAAAGGCCAAGTATGAGAAGATCGTATTTCATAAGACGATGAAAACTTGGCTCCGGATTTATAGACTGCGGAAGTTCAAGGAAACTGCTTTCCCCTTCGCACTCCAACTACCACCAGGAAGCTGGTGGCCAAAGAGAGAAGATACAAGTAGTGGCTAGGAACCACTAGCACTGAGAACATATTCAAGCCTGAGGGTGTTCTGCACCTGATTCTCTTATCGGAGCATAGAGAACTAAAGAAGATCTCCACATCTAATGAGTATGAAAGAATAGCCATCAGTGGACCCATCACCTGGATGAACCTGTGGAAGGTTGTGGTTGAGAGGGAGATCTCTAATGTAATTAAAAAAACTAGTCGTTTATGAATTAAATGTCCTTTCATGTTTTGTTGTTTGTGTTCAATGAATGTCTCCTAATCATGCTAGTCCAAACATAAGTACATATTCATGCGTTCTTAAGATAATTAAATCAATAGCATGTAAGTATGTATGAAACCAAGAAATCTTATAAGTGAATGAATTTTGTAACAATATTCCCCCTAAAATGATTCATATTAACTTAAATCTACTAAGCCAAGAATGTTTCGAAATTAAGAGAACTTAGCATCTATTTGGAAGAGGTTTTGTGGAAATATCTGTTGCCTGTTTATCTGTTGAAATGTATTCGAGATTGATCTCTTTCTTCAACACATGGTCCTCAATTAAGTGATGTCTGACATCGATATTATTTTTTCTTGAATGCATAATTAGATTGTGGGTAATAGCAATAACACTTGCATTATCGTAGAAAATTGGAGGTTCACTCGAGTGGATTCCATAATCATGTAACTGTTGTTGGATCCACAATATTTGAGCACAACTGTAAGTGCAATTTATGCACTTAATTTATATATGATTTTGCTTGAATTTTGTGATGTATCGAGTGCATATTATGTGTATTAGTTTTTGTTTTTGTGAGTTGCAAGGATTGACACAAAAGTAGCAAGAAGAAGCGGAAGGATGCATTATGGAGTATCAACTTCAGAAAATTACTGGGAATTATTGAGGAATTAAAATCCAATATTCACCGTTTATAATAAAGTTTAGGATGTTTTGAAGCTGCTGTCGAAATTGCAGCTCAATCCGATGGTTAGATTGTGAGATATAATTTTTTAAAAATTATCACGCGATGCAGATTTTCATACCCGAGAGGCATGCGCGGGCACGCCTATCCAAGAGACAGAATCACATGCACGGGCGCCCCTCTCTTTAGGCGCGGGTGCGCCATCGCGAAAGTAGAATTGGATGCATGGCTGATGAAAAAAAATTTTGTGCTATAACTGAAATCCATGATTGTTCACCTATCTGACAAATATTTTTGAAAAAAAAATGGAACCAAGTGATGAACAATTTCCTATATACTCTTGCAGCGTTTGGTTGGCAGGATAATGAGGGATTCTTGCGAATAGTCCAGCGTTTCTCTCGTTTTTTACCTTTCCTATGATAACCTGGGGCCCGTGATAAATGCACTATTCACGCTTGAAAACATGGGAATTAAATCCCTAACAAAACCCAAGAATTATTGTCCTACTCTGAACAGTGATCTTGATAATATGGGTGGTTTACGTAATTACCCTTTGCCCTACCTCTCCTTATATCATCATTTCTCTCTCATTTTTTTCTTCCACACGTGAAATCACAGCCGCTGTTACAATGGAGCTTTCTTTATCTTTCGAATCCTCCTACGGTAGGTTAACTTTATCCCATGAATCCATTTTTTATGTACAATTTTTGTGCTAATTTTTTCATCCTTCCTCTATCTCTACGAAATTTGGCTACGAATTTGAATTTTTTCAAGAACCTTGTAGACATTGCGATGGCGGCAGGTTCTTTCATATATAAATTACCGAGAAACCCATTATTTGTTTCATTAAAAAATTAATCTCAAATGCAATTTTGTTTGACACAGGTTGAGTACATGTGAATCACTTCCAAACATAACTTGGAATCTTCTTCTAGGAACGGTAATTAATCTTCGTGTTGAAGCATTTAATTTGCACATTGGGCTGCCATTTACCTTGTTTTCGATCGAAGTCCAAGGACTTTGATGCGATTTTTATAGTGTTTTCAAGATTCAGGCGTCATAGCGATGGAGGAGGAAGAATGTATGAAGATCTACGATATTTGGGGATCATGGGTTGAGATAGGTTGTTAGGTAAATAATGTTTGGTCAAGGGGTAAATACGGAATATGAAAATATACCTCACTCTTTTATCCACAATATTATCACATTTACCAAACACCTACACCTTACTAACGTAATAATTAATATCCTTATCTGATACATTATTTACCCTATTTTAATCCTAACATTATTTATCACATCACACCTACCAAGCGAAGCATCTGTGATTAATACTTGAATCTGAGTTTTGAGACATACAGACATAGATAAGATTGAGGCATTGTTTGAACTTTTGGGCCTGATTTTTATTGAAAAATTTTATTCTTAGTTGCCTATTTGAGCCTACACGTATATTAGTACATTGAGGTACGAGAAAATCTGAATTTTTTGTGAAAATCATCGTTTACTGCTGATGATTATCTTTTCTGCACTGATTGAGATTTGTATGAATTAATTGTGGATTGAGACTTGTCTAGAACTAGTTCGAACACTCTTCGAGGCGAAATACGGGCAATATTGAGATTAGGAATGATTTAGGCGATTTTTCTGAATGCGTTTGAGACTTTCAAGCTACCTATTATATATGTATCCCTAGTACCTTATTTGAGCTTTATTGAAAATCGAATGGCATGCATGTAAACGTGTGATTAAACCCCCATTCGTGATTATTTCAAGGTCCTACATTGACTACCTGAATAGCCTATACACTATTTCCTACCTTTAAGAGAGTAATTTGAATGCTAAAATGTTTTATGCTCCTAGTTTTATTTGTGAGAAAAAAGATTGGTGTGGTGGTGAATTGAAAAGAAATTATGAAAAGAGGTAGTAGAAAAAAAAAAAGTTGAAAAAGTTGTGAAAGAAAAAGTTGTGAAAAGTTGAAAAAATTAATGTGAATTGAAATAAAGTATAAAGTTGTGAAAGAAAAGGAGTCGAAATTAGAATTGAGTTTAAGCAATAAATTACTCCTTATTTGAATTCTTATCCTTTATTTGTAGCCATAAGCCAGGCCTTACATTATAAGCTGAATAAGTCTTATTGACCGAGTCTCAGTTGCCCAATATACTAGTGGAGAAGAGTTGCGAGAATTTAGCCTATGGACTGTTGATTGATGCTTTTAATGATTATGAATTTTGATCGAAACACGCACACTATTATTCTTTGCATTTACCTATTTGTGAGTGTTTTTGATTGTATATCATTTATTTGATCCTATGCCTTCTTGAAAAAGTCCTCATGATCTATGAATGTTTGAATTGAACTTGGAGAATGGTGTTTTGAACATGAGTTGCGGAGATTGTGAGTTTATGCGGTTATTATTTTGTGATTGGCTAAAACTTTCAAGTGTTAGTAGGTTGGATATGATTGGATTTGAAAATTCTTTGAAATCATTGTCGAGGCCATTGCTCCATAATATTTCTTGACTATTCTTGTGAGTTTATGATGAGTAGTAGTTTTTGAAGTAATTTGGTTTTGAATAGTTTTGCTCGGGACTAGCAAAAGTCTAAGTTTGAGGGTATTTGATAAGTGTATTTTATACACTTAATTTATATATGATTTTAATTGTTAATTGCTTATTTCGAGCAGATTTATGCTGTGTTGTGTTGTTTTTGTGCGTGCTATCTAAAATCATCTGATTATTTATTTTATTGCAAAATTTTCGAAGTTTAATTTTTTAGATAAAGTTTAGACTATTTTAATTACAAGCACTAAATATTTTTATTTTACTCCCTGTGGGATCGATATCTGATTTAATCACTATATTAAAACTTGACACTCGTGCGCTTGCGAGGAATTTTCACAACAATTGTCTGCTGGACCCACCATTATCTTCAAATCTTTATCTCCCACTAAGTCTAATAAATTTACAATAAATTTCGATGACAAATAGGGGATACATATTTAAGGGTACTGGGAACGGGCCATAAACCAGACCCACTTTTATTACAAATGATAAATCAATTTGGGCTATAAACCAAGCCCATTAATAAAACCCAACAATAATAATAAAAATCAAATGTAAACAACCTAACATACACCTACAAAATTCGTCATGGCAATCGATCATCCTCTTATCCAATAATTAATTCAATAATTAAATCATTGGATAACATGCAATGACAACATAATTAAAAAGATAAAATCAAATTTTATCTAATATAATCATAAGATCATATCTTATCATCAATTGTACCAAAATAATTAATTTTGTAAAATCTAATTTAACGGATAAAATTTATAAATTTTCCAAAAATTCAAATTTATCCAAAAATCAATTTTAAAAATTTCGGGCTCAAACAATTTTGACCCAATGCCTCGTCGACTAATCAAAACAATTTTCGATCCGACCAAAAAATAAAATTTCAAAAATTTAAAATTCTTTAAAAAAATCAATTTTTAATTTTCCGAGCTGCCCGGGACGTTCCCGGGCAACCCCACCCCCACGTGGGGCAGGGCAGCCCCACGTGGGGCCTGGGCAGCCCGTCGCTTCCCTTGGGCAGCGGCGATCGCTGCCCTTGGGAAGCGCCCAGCGTTGCCCGTGTTGCCCACAAAATTTAATTTTAAAAAATTTTGTTTTGTTTTCCAAAAACCGAGGCCAAAATTTTGTACAATCGATAAATTTTAATCGTTTGATTTGAAAAATCTGTCTCTGACGCCACTGTTGGAACATGTTTTCAGATCAGTCAGATCTGATACCCAGAGCAACGGAAGTTTAAAAATTTTATTTTTTGATCTGGAACGATTTCAGATCATGGGCATCAAATCCTTAAGATTAAAATAAACAAGTAAAATAATAATAACAATTATAATTTTACCTCTTCAAGCTATGGCTTGAACTATGGACTCCAACAGATTAAATCTGCTCTTGTTGTAAATCCCAGGAACCGATGACTCGCTCGATCAACTCCTGAATTAGGTCCACGAATAGAAAACTGAAACCCTCTGATTGATTGCACTAAAAATCAATCAGATGTTTATCGAAGAGATTTACATATTTGATTTGTCAATTCAGAATGTAATTTTTGAAAAATCACAGACTGAATTCTCTCACAAAAGGGAGACAGAGTTCGAAAATTCTCCTTAGAATTAATCTAGGATTTTCGAAAACTGTAGATGTATATCTTGTTCGAAAATCTCATCAACTCCTATATATAATTTCTGTACTGGACTAACTTATATGTCTAATAGGACACTAACACCTTAGGGCCCATTAGTCATAACTTAAGCCCAATAAGCCAAGCCTGTTATTATAGAAATTAATATAAAATTCATCATGACTCCGATTGATAAACTGATTTCACCAATGTGCACAGAAACCATTTCTGCACCTTTTAAAGTCAAGATAATTTTTTCTGAATCTGAATTTAGTGATTTCCAAAAATGCTCATCCCTATGTCATTTTAGGAAACCTTACTCCCTTTGTTTTATTATAAGAAGTCCAACTTCTCTTTCGCCAAATTTAACTCTTTAAATTCAACTATCTCAACGGGGATTAGAAATTTATTACTTGTGTAACCCTCAATGGTTCAGGGATACAGCTAGTCGTGGGCTCACAACTCCTTGTGACTCGGAACAACAATTTTCAACTTACCCATCGAATCATGGTAAGAGAGCCTAGCAACATCGCCCCATGATTCCCTAGGTATCACTGATAGTGCCTGCAAGAACCAGTAGGTTTTGGTTAGCGTACAGTACGGTCCCTTCATCCATATATCCCGATCGAATCAACAACCATTGGTACATCGAGAGTCGTTCGAGATTCGATAACTATGCAATACATCTTGAAGATCAAATAGTGACATCGCATGTGTTACTAGGAAACCAAGTAACCTAAAGCACATCATGTACTCTGGCCAAAGATTTGTCACACTAATATCTCCTCAGATCGCATAGGATATCCACACTCGCAAGCGTGTGGTGAATCCTTGACAACAAAACATTGACTCCTATATGTGTCGTAACTATACCCAATCTCGACACCTGATGACCCTCATAGAGTTGATAAACGAGTCAAAGTACAGTACTAGCATATAGAGTCTCCATGATGTTTCAAGTAGAAAGGACTAATGGTGTACAACCAAAACCGCGGACTTATCCACTCAATTAATGATAACCACTTGGAAAGTCCGAATATGATAGTTCGATCATCCATCATATGAATATCCATTTGCATGCTTCGAACATCTCTATGTTTTATACCAATGAAACGTGGTACTAGGAATCGCAAATGCTAGTCTCAATCTCGAGCAATCCTTATCCTTATTAGCGGACGGCTCAATTGACTAGGAACTATTTAGAATATACAGCGATTATAAGATGTGTTTCATGATAGTCATTCAATTCTACTATCACATCTTACATGCACTCTAGTATATTCAAGGTCTTTATCTAAACATTGTATTGTACGTCACAACATAATAATATGATAAAAGATAAAGTAAATTCTAATATAAAAGTGTAAATTATATTAAACAAATATTGTTTACACATAGTGTCACAAAATCCTTTAGCCACAAGTTGGCTAACCGGGCACCCACTCTTTCATCTTTGTGTTGTCAAATTTGTTGATGGCAACTATGAGCTTGTTCCCCTTGTTTTGATCATTCCCCTCACACAATTGAGTAAGCTATTCCCATATCTCATTTGCATTTGAGCATGTTTTGTACTTGCTAAACATGTTATTGTCCAACATCTTATAGAGAATGTCTTTGGCAACGTTATCAAGATTTGCTTTCTTTTTATCTTCTATGGTCCATTTATGTGTTTTTCGACCATTTGAGGCCCACCACTAGAAATTGAATTAAAATTGAGATAGTTCTAACGCTATTGCTACAACAAGTGCTTATCAATTTGAGAAATAAAACAAGTAGGGGAGGGCAGTTGTGCACATTTCCAATTAATCCTATAAGTATTTTGTTCTCTTATGCATGTTAGCACAATCTCACCTTTACTTGATTTAATAGTGCAAGCCTGCTCGTGAAATTCGATAGTGTAACCATTATCACATAGTTGAATAATACTGATCAGGTTATATCATAGATTGTCAACAAGCAACACATCATTAATAATGATATTACCATGAATAATCTTATCCTTACCCTTGAGCATCCACTATCCAAGTACCAAGTGGTTTTCTCGACCGCTTTCGACTTATCAACCGGTTGGAATTTTAGTACCTGTTACAAATAAATGAAAATTTTTGTACCCATATCTAATTGGGTCCGAATTGGTTTGGGACCCATACATGAATTACCCTAACGGGCCTACCCGTGTGTGTGTCCAGAAACTGAGATGGACGAGGGGATTTATGTATGTTCGTGTGTGCTCAAGATCTTACCATGTGTTGTTTGAGCCTTTGATCTTTGTTGTTTAATCTGTCTCATTTTTTAAAAGGCCTTCAATTAAAGTGTTGTCTTTGCTACACCTGTTGAGCTCTTTTCTTAGATTGACGAAGATCATTCCTAGACCGGTTGAAGTTAGATTAGTTTCTATTTCTTTTCAAATTTGGTCTAGACCTGAGCCAAGTCTTTCCTTGCTTAGAGTCCTGAGAGTCCACGTATCCAAGTCCTCTATGCTTAGACCTGTTCTCATAAAATAATCTTTGATTTACATTGATCTCTGGCTTGTCATGTTCATATATCGTACTGGACCTGACACTTATAATGTTAAGATTTCCTTTGCCCAGATCCGATTGATGATCATTTGTCTCATTTAGAATGAAATTATGTAACCTAAATCCTAAGCCAGTCTTATTACCTGCTTGCTTCTGGTTCTCATGCGTCTTATTTAGAGACAAAGAAGACGGATTCCAAGTATTGATTATTTTCACCTTAAGACTTTCAAGTTCCTTTTACTACAAGCAGCAAGATTCATTTTACTTATCTTTTAGGCTTAATTTTTCTGCCTTTACTTCCTCAAATGATTTAGAGAGCTTCTGGTACTCTTTTCCCATTTCGTGAAGTGCAGTGACTAAATCATCTCGAGTGAATTAAGTAGAGCCAAAATCAAATACCTCATTGTCTTTTTCTTCTAGTTTTGAGTTGGCTATGAAACACTGCACCTTTTCATCATCACTTTCTTCTAATGAGCTTGCTGAACTGGAGGGATCTGAGTCTCAATTTGCCCATTGGCTTTTTCTGTCTTCTACAACTAGTAATTTCTTAGCTCTTCTTCTCTTGAAGGAAATCCGATCATATTTTCCTCGTTTCTTCTCTATTGGTCTCCTTTTCTCATCATTTCTTAGTTTGGTACAATATGCAATTTAATGGCCTTGCATGCCACAGTTAAAACATGATGGACCATCATCTGTGTGGTCCTTTTTTTGATATGTCTTTGTATATTTTAATTGATTCTTGTGCATAAATTTACCAAATTTCTTGACGAAAAGAGACATGACATCATTGTTAATTAGTTCTACAGTCTTCTTGTTTGAGGCCTCCTCGACCGGTGGACATGCAACGACCGTGGTCAATGTTTTGGTTGGGTGGGAAGTTGTGGGGTCCTCTTCTATTGTTTTAACAAGTTTTAATTCATAGACTTTAAGGTCAGCAAAGAATTCATGAAGCTCAATCTTGCTCAGATCTTTAGATTCTCGCATAGCTACAGTTTTGACGTCCCACTCTTTGGGCAGATCATGAATTATCTTCAAAGAAATTTCTCGGTTAGAGTATGATTTTCTCAAAGTAATAAGTTCACAAACAATACTATTAATCCGTTCGTCAAATTCTGCCATGGTTTCCCCTAGATTCATTTTCACGTTGTCAAATTTCTGGATGGAAACTGTGAGCTTGTTCTCCTTGGTTTGATCATTCCCCTCACACAGTTTAGTTAGCCTTTTGCAGATCTCATTTGCGGTGGAGCATGTTTTGATATTGCTAAACATGTTCTTGTCCAGCATCATATAGCGAATCATGTCTTTGGCAACATTATCCAGATTTGCTTTCTTTTTATCCTCTTTGGTCCATTCAGATCTGTGCTTTTGACCAATTGAGGCTCACCATTGGAAATTGACTTAAAATTGAGATAGTTCAAACGCTTGTACCACAACCAGTGCTTATCAATTTGAGATATAAACAAGTAAGGTAGGGCAGTTGTGCACATTTCCAATTAATCCTATTAGTATTTTGTTCTCTTATGCATGTTAACAAAATCTCACCTTTACTTGATTTAATAGTGCAAGCGTGCTCGTGAAATTTGACATTGTAATTGTTATCACATAGTCGACTAATACTGATCAGGTTATAGAGCAGATTGTCAACAAGAAACACATCACTAATAATTATATTACCATTAGTAATCTTACCTTTACCCATGGTCTTACCCAATTAGAATTGTATCCAAAGTGATTTTTGGTCCTTTGTAATGCACAATCTCAGTTATAAGCTCTTTATTTCCCGTCATGTGCCTTGACCATTGATAAGTGCATTTTGTGTGCATTATTTTATGTCTATTTTGCATGAATTCATATGGTTTCTTGTGTATTTTTATATGTTTTATTTGTAATTAATCTCATGCATGAGCATTTCACTCTCCGGGTTAATTTTGTAGGAAATGGGTTTTTGAAGAATGAATTACGGAGCAGCCTTGGTAAAAAATTCAAATTTAATTTTACGAAGCTCCAAATCAAATCTCCATAGTCCAGATTGTAGTTTAAGATCTTTTAAAGCTACTGTCAAAATTTCAGCTCAATCCGACGGCTGGAACTCAAGTTATGAATTTTACAAAATTATTGCGCGCTGGAAAAAACAGTGGGCGCGCGGGCTGCTATTTATTACCGCGCGGGCGCATGCCTGTTTGAGAAAAAAGTTCAGAACAGAAGCCCCAGCGCGCGAGCTGCACTTTTCTACCGCTCGGGCGCCCGTGTGTAAGTTGAAAAAAAGATATTTCTGGGTGTTTTACATGAAAAAAACTCTTGGGCACTATAAATAGATAAAAATCTGACGTTTTAAGGGTTCCACACATCAGAAACGTAGGAAAAAGGCGGCCATCCAAGGAGAAGAACGAAAAGAGGGAGAAGAACGTGAAGAACTCAAGAACCACAAACTAGTTTTCTCTTTTCCTTTTCTTTTATTTGTTGGGATTTAGGGGATCCTACCCCCAAAACTTTTGTTTTGATTTCTTCTTGAAGATTGAAATTAGTTTTTAAGGATTCTTGATTATATTATTGTGTTTATTGCAATTTTGGAGATTGATCAACTTCTTATTGATTTTATGTGTTATAATTGATACCGAGAGGAGATTTTATGACATGATAGGGTAATATCATCCATGGATCTACAACTTACATAGAGATATGAGGTTGGATACATGTTGATAGTCATAGTCCACCAGGGTGAAAGCTAGAGGATTCCAAAAATCGTTAATGCAATTGCAGTTGTTAAATAACACAAGGAGACTTGGTTATTACAATTCGTTAATTAGATTAATATAGCTCGAGAGAGTATATTGATAGATTAGGAAATTCCGTCAAAAGCATGACTTGAGATTTAAAATTCAATCATTAGAGGAGAAAAGGGGTAGGTGAACCGAGATCCTAACAATCGTTTATTTATTTTCTGAACTTAATTTATTGTTTTGCTTTTAATTTATCTTTTTATTTTAGTTTATTAATTTATTCTCTCTCTCGTTTTAATTAATTAAAGAATCATACTTGAGGTAATCTTGTCATAAATCAATCTCTGTGGGACGATACTCGTACTTTGTACACTATATTATTACTTGACTCGTGCACTTGCGATTTATTCGAGCTTAATTGATAGATATATTTACGTTGATTTTTCGTGGTAGTATTTGCTCGATCAACCATCCACTGTCCAAGTACCAATTTTTTCTCTCGACGACTTTGGACTTACCAACCGGTTGGACTTTTAGCACCTGTTACAAATAAATGAAAATTTTGGTACCCATATTTAATTGGGTCCGAATTGGTTTAGCCTTTCAGGACCCATACCTGAATTACCTTAATGGGCCTACCCATGTGTGTGTCCAGAAACTTAGATGGTCGAGGGGTTTTATGTGTGTTTGTGTGTTCTCAAGATCCTACCATGTGTTTTTTGGGCCTTTGATCTTTGTTGTTCAATTTATATCATTTTTTAACAGGCCTGCAATTAAAGTGTTGTGTTTGCTTCACCTGCTGAGCTCTTTTCTTGGATTGACCAAGCTCATTACATGACCGATTGAAGTTATATTGGTTTCTCTTTCTTTTCTAATTTGGTCTAGGCATGAGCCAAGTCTTTCATTGCTTAGAGTCCCGAGAGTCCACGTATCCCAGTCCTCTTACTTAGCTCTGTTCTCATAAAATACTTTTTGATTTAAATTGATCTCTGGCTTTTCATGTTCATATACCGTACTGGACCTGACAAATCTTGTATTGTTAAGATTGCCTTTGCCTAGATCCGATTGATCACTTGTCTAGTTTAGAATACAATCATGTGACCTAAAGCCTAAGCCAGTCTTATCATCTGCTTGCTTCTGATTCTCATGCATCTTATTTAGAGACAAAGAAAATTAATTCCAAATGTTGATTGTTTTAAGCAACTTTTGATTTTCGTTCAATGTGGCTTGGAAAATTCTTCTCATATTATCATTTTTTGTAGCCATTAGATTTATTTTCACATTAAGACTGTCAAGATCCTTTCACTACAAGCAGCTAGATTCATTTGACTTATATTTTAGGCTTAATTTTTCTGCCTTTACATCCTAAAATGATTTAGAGAGCTTCTGTTACTCTTTTGCCATTTTGTTAAGTATAGTGACTAATTCATCTCGTGTGAATTAAGAAGATCAAAAAAAAAATAACTCATCGTCATTTTATTCTGGTTCTGAGTTGGCCATGATACACTGCACCTTCTCATCATCACTTTCTTCTAACGAGCTTGCTGAACTGGAGGGCTCTGAGTCTGAATCTGCCCATTGACTTTTGTTGTCTTCTGCAACTAGTACTTTCTTAGCTCTTCTTTTCTTGAAGGACCTCTTCTCATATTTTCCTCATTTCTTCTCGACTGGTTGCCTCTTCTCATCATTTCTTGGTTTTGTACAGTCTGCAATTAAATGGTCTTTCTTGGCAAAGTTAAAACATGAAGCACCATCATCTGTGTGGTATTTTTTATGATAAAGCTATGTAAATTTTTATTGATTCTTGCGCATAAATTTATCGAATTTCTTGACGAAAAGAGACATGACCTCATTGTTAATTTGTTCCATAGTCTTCTTGTTTGAGGCCTCCTCGACCGGTGGACATGCAACAATCGTGGTCAATGTTTTGGTTGGGTGGGAATTTGTGGGGTCCTCTTCTGTTGTTTTACCAAGTTCGAATTCATAGGCTTTAAGGTCAGCAAAGAAGTCATGAAGCTCAATCTTGCTCAGATCTTTGGATTCTCGCATAGCTATAGTTTTGACGTCCTACTCTCTGGGAAGATCATGCATTAAATTTAAAGAAATTTCTTGGTTAGAGTATGGTTTTCTCAAAGTAATAAGTTCACAAATAATACTACTAAACAGTTCGTCAAATTCAGCCATGGTTTCCCCTGGATTCATTTTCGCGTTGTCAAATTTCTGGATGGAAACTATGAGCTTGTTCTCCTTGGTTTGATCATTCCCCTCACACAGTTGAGTATGCTTTTCCCAGATCTCATGTGCGGTGGAGCATGTTTTGATATTTGTAAACATGTTTTAGTGCAGCATCTTATAGAGAATGTCTTTGGCAACGTTATCCAGATCGCTTTCTTTTTATCCTCTACGGTCTATTCAGATATGTGCTTTTTGACCACAAACAGCAAACTCAAAGTATTCTACAAGAACAGACCCGCTCGTAGATAATATAATATAGGTACATATTTCAAAAATTAAAACAAATTAAAAACCTTTTAAGAAAAATTAAATTAATCTATTACCTATCTAAAAGTGTGAATAAAAAGGTAAAGTTTTACAATTGTGAATCTACAACTTTCACTTTTATTCTACATAAATTTATGTAAAAATAAATACATATAAGGATATAAATATAAAATTTAAATATTGGCTATGACATAAAAGTAATATATTATATTACTTATCTATATCAATTATAGAATTGTGAACCAATGTCAAAGTTTTTTATTGTGTATTTTCAACTTTGTCCTTTGTTAGTACACACTAGATAAATTCTATGAGAATACTTTTAGTGAACATATTTTTTTCACAACGTGTGCATATTATATAAGATTTCAGTTTCCAAAAAGATTGAAATACCAAAATACTTTAGTTTTTATTTCTTGTAAATAAAGTGAACATATTTTTTTCACAAAAATTTTAATTAAATTAAATACTTATCCAGTTTTTTAAAAGATTGTAACACCAAAATACTTTATTTTTTTTTTGTTTGTAGATGAAATGACATATTTTTCAACTTAAAATATTGTGTATTTTAATTTGCGTAAGGACCTATTAAACTAAATAATTATATCATGAGTTCATAAATATAACAAAATATCAAATTTTTAAACGTTATTAATATATATATATATATATATATATAAATTATACATCGGTGTTAAAATAAATCAATTCATGTAGAGTCAAGTTTTAATCCAAAATAATAAATAAAGAACAAACCAATACACATATCTCATATATGTAAAAGTAAAATTTTAAAAAATTAACTATTTTTCCTATTCAAAAAATCTAAAAACTCTAAAAATTATTTTTTGAGATGATGTTACAATTAACGAAGGAATATTTTTACAAGAGTTGGAGATGAATATCTTCAATTGTTTTTAGCAAAACTATAAGATTGATATTATTTAAATATTATTGAGATCTATAAATATATCTATATTAATCAATCTACTACGGGGTAGTTAATAAATAAAAAAAAGTCTAGAAAAATTTATGGATGATACGTCTCACATTAAATTAAAGATCATGTAGAAATTACATTTATGCAAATTTTAAATCAGATGAATAAATAAAGAAAAATATGCAACAAAACGGTTGAGATAAAATATGGAATGTTAACATTTGTAATTAAAGACATTCAAAATTCAATCAAAAATTTCAGCAATGAGAGCAATGTAAGCAAAAAAAGATCGGTAGATTTCGGAAACGAGAAATCAAAAAGGAAAGAGGATGTCCAACAAATACATTGATTGTTAACGATACTGACATACAAGTAATGGAAGACGATAAGATATCAGAATGCAGATGAGAATGATGAAATTATTGTTATTCTTTGCAAGTAAATATTTTTGGCATAAAAAAGAGACCGTCTGATTAATTAATAATAACGATCGAAAATTCAAATGATTGATGAAGATAGTATCACAAGAATTGTTATTAAAAATGTTAATATTGATTCTTTCATGGAGAATAAAAAACACATGATATGAAAAATCGTTAAAGAGAGAAAAATCTCAAATATAAAATAAAAAAATATTTGACGCAATAATTTAAATTAAGGCTTAAAATGCATTATATATACCAATTTTTTCCCCATAAATCAATAGTGATCAACATATATCATAGAAAATTACAAAATTATATTTAATATAATTTGATTAATATATCTCACTTATTAACAAATAAAAAATAAATCATACATACATGAGGTAGAAAATAAAACGAATTCATGGTACGAAGCATGTCATAATTTCTCAAGATTAATAAAAAGATAGAAAACTCGACCGAGCTGTAATAATTACATAAATTTCAATTTCAATATTGTGTTAATGTAAAACTACAATAAACGTAACACTTATATTTATAAGCTTACATGAATTGTTGATAATGCTTATTATAAACTGTTAATGTAGATGTAAAATAATCATGACCATAAATAATACAAATATTGAAATTGCAAATGTTACATTGTTCGAAAATATTACAAATATTTTTATTAGTTGCAATGTCGAAAATTATATTGATTACATCACTAAGACATGTAATAAATTTTTTTTTTCAAAAAGTATATATTATTACCATGAAAATCATTTATTACCTGCGTGTTAATATATTCTCATCTTAATTAATTTATTTAACAACGTTTATCGACAATAAAAGATCTTCTCACGTGCATCGCATGTGACTTTTACTAGTAAAATAAAAATCCCTAATTAATATTAATTAACAATATATATTCTTCTTGTATAATCACATTATAAATTAATATTATAATAATAACTTGTCTATTGTATTCATCCATTATTATTTTTGCTTTCAGTTTTACTTTTATTTTATTGGAACTGTGTTTAACAAGTAAGAATCGGAGAAACAGTTCGACCCTTTTCCGGGAAATAATTCATCTTACTTTTATAGGCACTACCATAATGATGTATTTAAAGGCGAAAATATATCAATATGCTCTTCTCTGGTGTGATCTGCTTCGTATGTTGAGTTCGGAAATGGAATATCTGTATATCGAAGAAATAAGGTTCAGTTCAACCTACGTTTATTAACACTTATGATTTGTCATGTCAGCACTATAATATTAATTACGCATATGTGTTTAGATGTAAGCTCTCGGATGGATAATTCGGTCCTACCCATGGGGTATTACCCCATGGGCATGGGGTATTACCCCATGGGGTATTACCCCATGGGTGATGTGAACTTTTGTGATTGGTGCAAATTATGTGGGCCCCACATAATTATGTGGGACCCACATGATTTGCACCAATCACATACTTCCACCTACCTCATGGGGTAATACCCATGAGGTAGGATCGAACTAACCCGGATGGATATATGATTTGAATATTACCCAAAGGTAGAATCTCATGAATAAATAAGGAAAGAGGAGTAGACATATATTTGAACCATTGGAGTTCGGGTAAACAAAATCAAGGCAATAAAAAAAACACAATTAATCAAAATTTATACTTCTAATTTGCTACCCAATTTTCAGAATTTAAACGACAAGAATACAAAACGATTTCTCCATTAATATTTTGACGAACGATATATAATTCCCACGTATATGCTGAGTCGAAGGTTTGGGTACACAAAATCAAGGCTAAAAAAAAAAAAGAAGCACAAAACCATACCTGGAAAAGTTCAAATGAATTATTATGCATAATAATTCAAAGTTGGAAAATACACCAAATGAACATCTCTCTCTCGATCATGAGCTATATAATCTTGTAAGAATAGGCTCCCAATTACTTTCCAACTCATTTCTTTTATTCTCAATCACATGTAGTTCTGCATCTTTGTGCTCATCCAGCCACTCCATAGCAGATTCGATCTCACATTCGATATTTTTGGCATCGGTAATTCGTAACTTTGAAGTGAGTTCTCTTGTCACAGCTCTAGCGTTGTAAACATAATCTTCCAAAGAATTCTTTGCCTCAAATTTCTTTTTATGCTCCTCATCCTCTAACTTCAACCTCTTGGCTTCTTCTAACATTCTCAAAATCTCATTTTCTGACAACATGCCTTTAACATTGCTGATAGTGATTCCATTTGCATTGCCGGTTGCTTTATCTTCAGCGGTCACATTTAAGATTCCGTTAACGTCGATATCAAAGCACACCTTTAATTTAGGGACGCGCCTTGGAGCGGGAGAAATGCCGGACAAAACAAACTCACCCAACAAAATGTTGTCTCTGGCTCTAGGTCTTTCACCCTCGTACACTGGGAACAACACACTAGTTTGGTCATCATAACAAGTGGTCCACTTTTCTTCCTTCCTCGTAGGAATTGTGGTGTTCCTAGGGACTACTACACCCATCTCATCTTCTCTAATCTCCACACCGAGAGAGAGAGGGGTGACATCCCACAACACCAGATCTTGAATCCGGACCGTACCTTGGCCACTCAAAATTGCCGCTTGAACTGCTGCACCATAGGCTACGGCTTCATCGGGGTTAATGCTTTTGCATAGCTCCTTACCATCAAAGAAATCTTGGAGCAGTTGTTGTACTTTTGGAATTCTAGAGGATCCACCAACAAGCACCACGTCGTGGATGTTTTTCCTGTCCATCTCCGCATCCTTCAAACACTTCTCAACATGGCTAATGCATTCTTCAAACAAGTCCATGTTTAGCTCCTCAAATTTGGCACGTGTAATTTTAGAGTTAAAATCGATTCCATCGTACAAACAGTCAATCCCAATAGTTGTATGCACCATAGAAGACAAATTCCTCTTTGCCCTCTCACAGGCCGTCTTCAGCCTTCTCATTGCCCGGGGGTTGTTGCTTACGTCTTCTTTGTGCTTCCTCTTGAACTCTTGAACAAAATGGTTCAACATTCTGTTGTCAAAATCCTCTCCTCCAAGGTGAGTGTTGCCAGCAGTTGACTTAACCGTAAAGGTGCTCTTCAGCATCGTGAGAAGAGAAACGTCAAAAGTGCCACCCAAGGTCGAAAATAAGCACGTTCTTTTCACCAGAGCTACTAGACATTTTGTCAAGACCGTAGGCAATGGCGGCAGCAGTTGGTTCGACAAGGATACGCAAGACGTCGAGCCCAGAAATGATTCCAGCATCTCTGGTCGCCCGCCTCTGGGAATCATTGAAGTAAGCAGGGACGGTTATGACCGCATTTTTCACCGTAGATCCAAGAAAAGCTTCTGCAATCTCCTTCATCTTGGTGAGTACCATTGAAGAAATTTCTTCTGCAACAAATTGCTTCCGTTCACCTTTGTAGGTGACAACAATCATTGGCTTATCATTTTCACCACAAATAACCTTGAATGGCCAAAGCAGCACATCTTCCTGGACCAGTGGGTCGCTGAATCTCCTGCCGATCAATCTTTTGGCATCTACAAAGTAAGTCATGCATATTCACATATACTTTCAGATAATAAGACTGTCTTCCAAATACATGCATCAGATGACTACAGTTTTTGTTAGTTAATAAATTCTACGTTTTGCAAATTGTACAATATCATGACATAGAAATATTGGATAGTAACATTATTCAAGCATATCGTTAGATTATGATAATTTATAAACAAGAAAATGCCGAGACTCATAGTGGAGCAGCGAAAGCTCCAAGACTCCGATCCAAATTATAGTTTAGTGTTACATATTTCATATCAAAAGCTTTGCAAAATCACATCAGCTCATAGTGAATGCAACACCAGAGTAGTTTTTTTCTACAGAAAAAACGGAAGAACTTGGACTACCAATTTAATTAACGCATATAACTTTAGCATAAGCAGATAATTGAGTTTAGATTGCTTCCAAGAAGCACTTTTCACCTTTTCTTAAACAAAATTTTGAATATTTCACAAATATTCAAAAGCAACTCCAAATACTATATACCATAATGTCTCACCAAAAACAGTGTTAGTGGAATTCATGGCAACTACGTTCTTGGCAGCATCGCCGATGAGACGTTCTGTTTCATTGAAAGCAACAAAGGAAGGTGTAATGCGGTTTCCCTGATCATTGGGTATGATCTCAACACGATCCCGTTGCCATGCAGCCACACATGAATAAGTGGTTCCCAAATCGATTCCAATAGCTGGTCTTTCACCTTTTTCAGCCATTTTCTAATTATACTATGAGGACATTAAGATTTAAGAGTGGCAAGTTTAACCATTTATAAAGAAGATGAACTCAAAGTTTATTCGGATACTTTTAAAAGTTTTTTTCTTTTTTAATTACCACTAGATATAGTCATAGGGCCTCACAAAAGATTTTATGTAAAATCAAGTCTTATTTTAGTTTTATAATTATCTAGTATGTTGATAGGGAAAATTGCGAAGTCTAGGTCTTATTTAAATTTTATAATACTCTTGTATATATATATATATATATGTTGATAGGTAAAATTACTCTAAATCGACATGTTTTAGATTTTAATCCTCTAATTTCAAAATTCATTTTTCATCCAGTAATTTTGATATTCTTGCTTTTTGGTAGCGACGGAAACATGAAAATCGCCGCTAATATTTAGCAACCAATTTTCAACCCATCGCAAAATACCGTGTTTTCTTTTTTAAGTATTTTTATTTTTTGTGATGCCAAGATTACGAGAAAAAAGTGGTGCAAATGGTTTATAAACAATTTTGTGCTCTCGTATGTTGATAGAGACTTTCACGTTGACTTGAATTAAAGTAATGCATCGATGCATAAACAAATTTTGATTAAATAATCTGTTTAATAATTTTACTTCAATGTAGAACTGGCATTTTCAAAATATGACTTAAATGTAACCAACAAGTACGCAAATAAAAAGTGAGGATTTTTTTTAAAGAAAAATAGATATATTGAACCAAGTCACGAAGAATTATCATAAACTATAGAAGACAAAGGAATCATTCCACCTTCTAGACCAGACAAAGAACCATATTTTCTAGTTAACGCTTGAGCGGCATGATTCGTTGATCTACGAATAAAAACAAAAGAAGAGATAGATTAAATATCCAAAGCAAGAATTTTGCAATCTTCAATAATAAGACCGGTCGTAGAGTTTAAAGCTTCAACAATCGAAAGAGTATCAGATTCAACGATGATTGATAAGAAATGCAGATGTTTTATCCAGCTCAAAGCTTCCCTAATACCCAACGTTTATGCGATCGAAGGATTGGTAATACCAGGCAGGCTACCAAGAATCGCTACAACAACAAAGCCAAGGTTGTTTTTGATGATACATCCATAACCTGCTTTTCCATCACTTGTAAAAAGAGCTACATCAACGTTGCATTTCAGTTGAGTTTCCATGGGAGTCTTCCAACAAGAAAGATGTTGTTGTATGTTAGGATCGATTTGGACTGCTCTTGTGCAACTTCCATAGCAGTTCACTTGAAAAACTTCTTATATGAGAGCAGTTGTTGTTCGCAACTAACTCTATTCTTTCTCTCGTGTTGATGTTAATCGGCCAACAAATATTTGTGCGGAAATAGACCAAATAACATATTGAACAATGATAAGAATAGCTTGAAAGAAATATAAATAACAAAAAGATGTTTATGGATGTTCGGAGACAAAACTCCTACGTCACCCCTTTTTCCATGAGGAAATGATTCACTAGAAGACTTTGGCTATACAACGTCTTGTATACAACTCACTCCAATCGTAGGACTTACTCTTGTCTAGATCGAAACTCCTAGAACACAACCAAATTAAGATGCCTCGTACTAATACTCAAATTACAGTGATGAATGAATCCTTAGATTCTGACAGTAAATCAACTCCTCTTAAACAAATAGGCAATTGAGAGTTGATTTTGGCCCTTGATGATCCTCAGAGATCAGCTGTATGGCATGTGTATGTGGGCACATTGAGCAGATTAGATGAGTCTTTTATGAGTGCTCAAGCAGCTTGTATTTGTGTGTATCTTGCTGTTGTATATGTTTTTCCTTTTGTTTATGTCTACTCTCTCTCCGCTCTATGTGTTCTTCATACATTTATATATGCAATCTTTGCAACGTTCATCTTCGTTATAAATGCATGTCTCTTTTTCCTCTAGATCTTCAATAATTCTTTATGAGGACATTAATGATGTTGCTAGCTTCTTTAATAAAAATATCTGGATCTTGCAACGATCTTTATATTTAAAATATGTTTTGAATAATTCGTTTCCTCAGCAGTCTTGATACTTGGACTGGATACGTGAACAAGCTTAATTCAACTGGTCTTGAACTGTGTCAATATGATGTTTGACTGGACTATTTAGTCCTGGATTGCTTGCATATCGATTGGAATGCTTGTATACCTATTGGACTGCTTGCATCTAGACTGGATTTCTTGGACTTAAGATATTCCGCCATCTCAACTGCTTCAAAATATTTCTTCATGTTTTGTCAAATACCAAAACTTATCCCAAAAATTTCCTTGTTTTTGTTTTTTGGCTAAACTATGCAGTTAATTATGCCTTGGAAATATATTTTATGAATATCAGAAGGTTTTCTCAAATTTTCAAGCATTTACCCCTTAATGTGATAAGCAATGACTTCAACTATATTTCTTGAGAATCCTCTTTCATTTCTTGTTTTTCAAAATTTTATTATGTCTCCTCGATATTTGCAATTACATTGAAAAATATCAATTTAAGTCTTCACATACTCTAAATCAGTCTATAAATAGAAAAGGTTTGCACAACTCTAATTAACATTAGCAAGTTCATAAAATAGCAAATTTATCATGGATGATATCATCAAAGAATGTGAAGCAGTTATTGCTGAGAAAATTTTGTTTCTTAGGGCAAAATTAAGAATGCTACAGGTTCACCGAGTCACGTCTTATTCTTCGGCTACAGCAGGAAGGCTAACCAGAATTGAAGCAAAATTCAAGTTGCGGCTTGAAATTTCTAGATTTGAAGATATCTTTATATCAAAGAATGTTTTCTCCTGACGCATATGAAAGAGCTTCAAACTCTAGAAAAATTTTCCTTCTCTCCTGATTTTCAAGATACATCCACAGGTGAACTGGCCACCATAATATATTTTTGGAAAATCGCCATGGAGTTGAAAATATATATTTTAAAGAATGATCTTTAAATAATAAAAAAAAATTATTTCCTTATCTTTCTATTAATTTCTTAAATGCAAGTTATAATATTTTCAACTGTTTCTCTTGGAATTCTCTTTTCAATAATTGCAATTCTCGCTTTCACCCTCTGCTCTAGCCCAATTTGGCCTCTACTCTGGGTGGCCCAGGCCCATAATCACGGTCTTCTCCCCACTTGGCTAGGGGAGTTTTTGCCCTCCCCAGGGATCGAACTTGCACCACCAGGCTTAAGTACAAATCCTTTCTATCCCTGGTACCACTTGAGAGACTTTAGTTGCTTTTATGCTTCCGCCGAATTTTCTAATTTCCTCTTTTAAGTTGATTTGCATGCTTTAAGCTTTGGTTAATTAGTGATTCAGGGTTGGATCACTACATTTATTGGTATCAGAGCATGCATTAAATTTAGGACATAGGTAAAAAGTCTTGAGGTTTGATTCTGTTGCTCTTATCAGATGGTTGGACGTGGGGATGAGAGTCACGGGAGTGTCGGTGGTCGTTGGGGTGACGACGAGGAGAAGGAGCAACGTTGGAGGCATCATCGTCCCAGGGAGTATAGACATAAATTCTACTTTCGCAAATTTGTGCAATTGACTCCTAAGCCATTAGAGGGCGACGAAAACCCGAAAGTCGCAGAGAATTGTTTGGAAAGGATGGAGAACTGCTTTGAGTTGTACCATTGCACTGAAGAGCGAAAGATGCTGGCTGTAAAATTCCTTCGACAGGGAGTGCTCGGAAGAGGTGGAGGTCTACCTCCACGCCCATCATAGCAGAGCAGGGCTCAGCTACTTTGGAGGAGTTTCGTATAGCATTCCGAGAGTTGTACTTTCCTGCGGCCCTCAGATAGGCAAAGAAAAACGAACTAATGAACTTGAAGCACGGTAATATGACAATTCACGAGTACCAGCAGAAGTTCTGTGAGATGCTACCGTATTGCCCGTATGTTGCCAACAGCTCGGAGGCCAAATATGGGTAATATGATGATTTACGAGTACCAGCAAAAGTTCAAAAACCCAATTTCGAATTTATGTTCCCAAAAATCATATAAAATCCTAACTTCGTTCTTTTTTCCAAACCGACTTCGAATACACAGTCTATGCTAGCACAAGAACAACATACTCGAAAATCATCAAATTCTGACAACCCAATAAAAATCAAAGTTCATAGATCGTAGCAAAACTTACAACAAAACGAAGCCCTCGTTGCGGTGATCATGAATCTCAACTCGGAACAAAAATCTGACGGTCAGATCGTGCGAATCAGACGGAGCAAAAAGCTTGAGAATCGATCATGGCTTTCTCGGTTCTCTAGCGTGAGGGAGAAGGAGGAGGAGAGAGGAGTAGGTGATGGAGATGAGGGGTAGATATTATATATCAAATAATATATTAATTCCCATTGACTAGTCAAACGGCTTATTTGCAAACCGGTCCCTGAAACTCCAAATTAAATCAATTCAATCCCGGCTCAATTAATTCCCATCAATTCAATTCTAATAATTAATAAATTCCACTAATCCCAAAATAATTAATTTCAGGGCCTTACACAAGCAATATTTGTTTTGATAATAACAAAATTTGTTATTAGGTTTCTAACATATTTAATTGAGTGTGTAGTTGGTTGATCACAAATTAGAACTGATAAGGTGTTGAAATATAGTTTCAACACAATTTAGTTTTGGCGCAACTTTTTTTTTCGAGCATATCTCATATCTCGATGATCCAAATGACCAGCCGCCAAAATCGTTGAACAGACAACTCAAATATCTACAATTCATATTCATACGAGGTGGACAAATTCAGATGCTAGCTTGGTCAAACAGCTGCCTCAACATTGAAATGGACGAATAAGACGACAACAAGCAGTTTGACTGACCAGTTCTAGTATTTTGGTTATATCTTGCAGGTCGGTTATCAAAATGGAATGCTTTAGTATGCGTTGCAAATCTAAAAACATGATCTACAAATCATCTTCACATGTAGAGGTATGAATCAAATCATAAAGAGTTGATAAACTGTATTGCAGTCTCTGGGTCAGCACTGAAATTATTCAGAGCGGAATTTCTGGAACAGTTTGGTATTTCGAGCATAACCCTCTCATATGAAATCCAAATTGAGTGATGTCTGTTGCATTGGAAAGTAAGACAAAGAGCTACAACTTTTATGTTCATCACTTTACCCAGAAATTAACTAATCATGCTCCAACTGATTCCTCAAGTACTGACTGCTTCATTCAAGACAAACTGCTCTAAAATGAGACTTGTTGAGTGAGACCAATTGAAGCAAGACTAGTTGAACGAGATCAGTTCATATAATCAATCCTAATACAATACTGAGAAGATCAAACAATTGCTCATAAATACAATATTGAGAAGATCAAATAACTACTTTCCATGAGGATTAAATTCACGGGCAACCTGCATAAAGAAGTTGAGCTGAAATGAGAATAATTGGAGCATAAGGGCATGTAAAACAGGTTCATTAGCTTCTTGAAAGCTTTCCCTAGGTATGAAGAACAAAAACAAAATACTTGAGCTTTCACTTTCAAGTTCTTCACTCCCCAACTCACTCACACACATATGAGAGATGATTTGTAAAGATTAGTTGAGTGAGAGTCTTCACACAAAGACATTAAAGATTGTATTTGTAGTCTTGGCATAAGAGACATTAAACATTATGCGGGTTGTGATGTAGCACCCTGAAAATTTTAATACGTAAATTCGCATGCATAATTAGGAAAAATAATTATTTAAAATTTATATTTGTGTTAAATGACATTTATGTGATATTATGTGAAATATATGCATGATTTAAATTTATTTTAGAATTTAACCCGCAATTATGGTATTTTTACATTTTTAAGGAATTAATTGTTTTGATCGCGTAGACGGGACCGTGGACGGACAAGATACCAAAATTCTTAGCCAAAAATATTTTATGAGTTTTATGAGCCTTAAAATAATATTTTAAGGTATTTTGTCAAGAAAATTTTAGTATTTAATTATATACTTATTTAAGGGTTGATTTTTAGCCAAAATAAGTCATTTTATTGACTTTTATTAATTTTTAAAAATCCCTTAAGTCTTAATTTCGGGATTTGAGTTTTAGGATCAGATTATTATTATTATTAGGAGTTTTAAATAAAGTTTTGTTGGTATATTATCTTTATGTTGATTATTATTATTTATTTAAACCAATATCTACTCAAATTAAACCTAAAAATCAATCCCTATACCGATTAAAAAATCTTTAGCCGCCTCCCCCATATTTTTTCATCATCTTCCTCACGTTTCATCAGAAAGTTTTACACCATAGCCAAAGCCTTCTAGGTTTTCAAGAAATCAAGAAGATCCGTTCGTCCCGGAGTGCCGTACACGCGATTATTGTCTCGTTTCTTCGTTTATCTTCGTCTAAGGCATGTCTAAATCCTTTTCCTGGCCACCATATAAGCTAATTATCGTTTAATTCAGATTTTTAATGGTTTTATGCTGCTTTGTTGGTATCTCATGATATTTCTCCATGTTAGATCAGAAATTGTGCATGAATGCTTTTTTTCCTCTACATGCTCACATTTTTCTCCTGTCATGGACTACTGATGGATTGCTGGGTCACATTCTAAGAGTGCTTTAGGGTCCTTAGATTCGAACCATGGCAGGGCTTGGGTCTGAGAATGGCTAGGCCGATCGGGTGTGTGGCTGGGGGTGCAGATCGGGCAGGTTAGGGTTGTTTGGAAGGGGCTCGATCTTTCCTTCCTTGTGTTGCATGGAGTCGGGGTCAAGGTAGGGCTAGGACCGCCCAGATGTGGGCTACATCTGGGCAGTGGCGCTCCGGCCAGGGGCGGCCGGAGCTGGCCAACAGCAGGCCAAGAAGGCCTGCTGCTCTCGGCCAAGACGAAGGGAGGGCAAGGGGGGTCAGGTTATGGGTTAGGGGTAGAGTCGGGTGGTCATGGGTGGTTTGGGTCGGGTCAGTAGTGTAGTGGGTCGGGTCAGTTGGGTCCGGGTTCGGGTTAGGTGGGCCGGGCTCGGGTATTTTAATTTTAAGTAATTAATGTTTTAATTGATTTTTGGGCTTTAAAAATAGTTAGAAAATTATTTGGGCCTCCAAATAATTTTATTTGGGCCTTAAATAATTAATTTAAGTTAGCCCAATGATTTTTATGGGCTTGGGAGCCCATGAATATTTTTGGGTCAGTCAGTGGATTTTTGGGCCAGTCTAGAATTTTATTGAATTTAATTAATTTAATGGGCTTAAATATTTTTATTTAGGCCCAGTTAAGTTAATCAAGTTATTTGGGCTAAGATATGATTTTTGGGCTTTAATTTAAGTTTAATGGACTTAGAGTGAGTGACCAGCAGTCTGGACCAACCCATGAAAAATAACTAAGTTCGGAATATATATTTAATTATTTTTATGCATGAAGTTTATATTTTAAGTATTAGTATATTTATTATGAAAATAAATTAAATATATATTACGGACATATTTTCAGTGCATGCATTCATGAAAAATTTACATGTTATGATTATGATCAAGTGTTGAGCAAAATATTTTTATGATGGAAATTGAAGTAGTGTGACAGCACAGAGGTGGTTATCCACTATTTATGTTAAGAGGTAGTTTACTACCAGCACAGAGGTGATTTATCACCGCCACGTACGTTGGTTCAGGAGACTGATCAGTCGGCACAGATTTAGTCACACTTACTGATAGGACCATATTATGTTTCAAAATGTCGTGCTCAACTATATTATGTATGCTTATGATGTTAAGTTATGTTTACGTTCAAGAATAAGATCAGTGATGTTTATGGAAAGATGATGAAATATTTTATGCATGCATGTACATGTATATGTATTAGTAAAATTATGTGATGCATTATTTTTAACCTTGTTATAAAGGATTAGGCATGTTGAGCCCCTAGGCTCACTACGCTTATATGGTGCAGGTGAGTCAGATGATTTTGACGTTGCTCCTACCGGTGGCGAGGACGTATGAGCGAGCTGGTAGTGGACCCCGTGACTGTCGCAGATTTTAGTTGATATTTAAGAAACATTTATTTTATTATGCTGAGTTTTTAAACAAGTTCTTCTTTTTATTATTTTATTTATGAGAATTTTGAATTATCAAACTTAGTATTTTTATTTCTTGCATAAGGATATTTTCAGCAATTATTTAAGTTATTTTTATGTAGTAATATTATTTATTTTATGTTTATACATATATGTATGGGCGTATATATATAGTATTATTTTTAAAAAAAAAATTCCGCATTTATTTGTAGTAGATCTTTCAATTGGTATCAAAGCGCGGTCCTTGGAGGGTGTCCTACTGCCACGTGAAGCTCAGAAATCCTACTACCGGTCTGTAAGTTTTAAATTTTTTCTGATGAATTATAAGGAGCATATGTAATGATTTAAGATTTTCATGTTAGAAAAGTTTTAGAACCCTTAAGTCATGCATTGCGATTTACGTAAAGAAACATGTGGTGCAGAATGCCTCCGAGACAGGTGAACAGACGCGGGGGACCTCCACCTCCACCTCCGCAGAAACCTCTTGCAGCATTGGAGCAGGCCAATGCAAATATGATGGCGGGGATCACTGCTTTGTTAGAGCAGCAAACTACACGACCTAGGCTTACCCATGATGAGGATGTGGCTGAGCGGTTCCAGAAGAAGGGACCAAAGGAGTTTACAGGCACCACTGATCCGCTCATTGTCGAGGGATGGATCCGATCACTGGAGTCTATCTTTGACTACATGGGGATTACAGATGTGGACAGAGTCAAGTGTGCAGTATATATGATGAGAGGGGATGCAGCCTCATGGTGGGAGGGCACCGTTAGAGGCGTGAACCTACCTACTTTGACTTGGATAGAGTTCAGACGTATGTTCTATGCCAAGTATTTCACTGAGAATGTGCGCAGCCGCATGATCCGGGAGTTCATGAGTCTCCGTCAGGGGGACAAGTTTGTGGTGGATTATATCACCCAGTTCGAGAGAGGGTGTCGCTTCGTGCCTCTTATTGCTGACAGTGCACCGGATAAGTTGAGACAGTTTGTGGATGGATTGCGGGCTGACATCAAGCATGACGTTCGCATGTTGGATGTCACTACTTATGAGGCGGCAGTTAGCAGAGCATTGCGTTCTGAGGAAGGGAGACGAGAGATGCAGAGGGAACAGCAGGGCTAGAGGCAGTTCCAGCCGGGAGCTTATCGACCATCTTCGCAGCCTCCTGCGAAGAAGCAGTTTACTGGGCCGCCTAAGGGCCCGAATCAGCAGGGACAGCAGCCGAGGCCTCAGGGGTGCCAGCCGCAGCAGAGGGGCGGGGCCCCTAAGACAGGAGTAGTTCCCTTGTGCCCGCAGTGTCAGAGGCCTCACTCAGGTCAGTGTTTGATCGGTTCCAATGTTTTCTACCACTGCAAGGAGCTAGGGCATGTGGCATACAACTGCCCAAGGAAGAAGAACACCACTGGGCGGGTGTTTGTCATGCAGGCTGAGGAGGCAGACCCAGATACCTCCTTAATCACCGGTATATCCTAACTTATTCTTTTAAGAAATTTTTGGGAATTTACTTCATGATTTTAATTTGCATGGGTTGCCTGATTGCATGATTAGAGTAAGATGTATTTATTACTTGTGTTTAATTAAGAGAAATATTTTATAACTTTTATTGGGAGAGAGTAAATTTAGTCTGCGATTGTTGGGATTTTCTGCGTGCAGGGAGAATTCTAGTAGGAGAAAACTCCACGTATGCGTTGCTAGATTCGGGAGCTACGCATTCGTTTATCTCCCTGGAGTTTATCAGACGGATAGGCATTAAGCCCGAGGTTACTGAAACAGGGTATGATGTAACTATGCCATCTGGACAGGTTCTTTCTACCACTAGTATCTGCAGAGGCATGGAGATGGATTTACAGGGGCGCACCGTCAGGGCAGATTTAGTGGTCTTACTGTTGACTGGATTCGATCTGATTTTGGGTATGGATTGGCTGTCGGTCAACGGAGCAGTGATTGATTTTCGGCAGAGAACAGTGGCAGTGAAACCAGAGGAGGGCGACCAGTTTGTTTTCTATGCATCTCCGAGCAGTGAGATCTCGCCTGTGATTTCTTATACACGTGCGAGGAAGTTATTGAGACGTGGTTGCCAGGGGTTTCTCGCCAGTGTGGTCACTTCATCAAAACCACCCAGTCGATCATTGTCAGATATAGAGGTGGTTCGTGACTTTTCAGATGACTTTCCGGAGGACGTTTCGGGAGTTCCACCAGCTAGAGAGGTGGAGTTCAGTAATTATCTGATAACAGGTACTGTGCCTATCTCTAAGGCACCGTATCGACTTGCTCCTATAGAGATGAAAGAGTTGAAGGAGCAGATTCAAGAGTTGTTGGAGAAGGGCTTTATTCGCCCTAGCTTTTCTCCTTGGGGAGCTCCAGTGCTGTTTGTGAAGAAAAAGGATGGTAGCATGAGACTTTGCATCGATTACCGAGAGCTCAACAGGGTCACTGTGAAGAACAAGTATCCACTGCCGAGGATTGAAGATTTGTTTGATCAGTTACAGGGAGCTTCGGTGTTCTCTAAGATCGATCTGCGATCTGGCTATCATCAGTTGAGGATCAGAGATGCAGATGTGACCAAGACTGCTTTCCGGACACGCTATGGGCATTACGAGTTCTTAGTAATGCCGTTTGGATTGACCAATGCTCTAGCGGTCTTCATGGATCTCATGAACCGCGTATTTCAGCCGTACTTAGATCAATTTATCATAGTCTTCATTGATGATAACTTGATCTACTCGAGGAGCATTGAGGAGCATAGACAGCACTTGCAGACAGCATTGCATACTTTAAGGGAGCATCGACTGTATGCGAAATTCAGTAAGTGCGAGTTTTGGCTAGAGCAGGTGGCGTTTCTTGGCCATATAGTTTTGAGAGATGGGATAGCAGTGGATCAGACGAAGGTACAGGCAGTGCAGGATTGGGGAATTCCGAAGAATGCTTCAGAGATTCGCAGTTTCTTGGGTTTAGCAGGCTACTACCGGAAGTTCATCAAGGGCTTTTCTTCTATTGCAGTACCCTTGACTTCCTTCACCAAGAAAAATGCGAAGTTTGTATGGAGTTTAGACTGTCAGAGGAGCTTCGATCGACTTAATGAAGCACTCATATCTGCGCCAGTGTTGGCGATGCCTGTTTCACATGAGGAGTTAGTGGTTTACACGGACGCGTCTAAGCTAGGGTTAGGCGCCGTATTGATGCAGAGTGGCCGATTCATTGCCTATGCGTCAAGACAGTTGAAGATTCATGAGCAGAACTATCCGACGCATGACTTGGAGCTAGCAGCAGTGGTTTTTTCTTTGAAGATCTGGAGGCACTATTTGTACGGTGAAAAGTACAAGATTTTCACGGATCACAAGAGTCTCAAGTACTTCTTCACTCAGAAGGAGTTGAACATGAGACAGCGCCGATGGTTGGAATTAGTGAAGGACTACGACTGTGACATTAGCTACCATCCGGGTAAGGCTAATGTGGTGGCTGATGCGTTGATTCGGAAGACTTCAGTGGTATCCTATTTGACAGTACAGTTGCCACTACATGAGGAGATTCAGAGATTCGGTTTGGAGTACTATTCGGGCGGTCACGCACCGAGTTTGTCAGTGTTATTAGTATAACCGAATCTTCGAGATCGTATCAGGGATGGACAGCCTGCCGATGAGGAGTTGCAGCGATTGAGGCAGAAGGATGAGGCCAAGGGCAATCTTATTTTTTCTGTCAGTGATGGTATTATATAGTACCGTGGTCGTGTTTGCGTACCGAATATTGATCAGTTGAGGACTGAGATCCTGACAGAGGCTCACACATCTCCGTATTCCATTCATCCAGGAAGTACGAAGATGTATAAAGATTTGCAGACGTTGTATTGGTGGCCCGGCATGAAGAGTGATATCGCACGATTCGTATCTGAGTGCTTGACTTGTCAGCAGGTCAAGACAGAGCATCAGCGTCCAGCAGGGTTGCTTAATCCTCTACCCATTCCGGTATGGAAGTGGGAGAACATCACGATGGACTTTGTAGTTGGCCTTCCGAGGAGTACTAGAGGGTGTACAGCTATTTGGGTGATCGTGGACAGACTCACCAAGTCAACTCATTTCTTGTCGGTGAGGACTACCTACTCATTGATACAGTATGCTGAGCTTTACATCAAGGAGATTTTTAGACTGCATGGCATACCAGTGTCGATAGTGTCAGACCGGGATCCGAGGTTTACATCTGTTTTTTGGAAGAGTTTGCACACAGTATTAGGGACTAGATTACTGTTCAGTACAGCTTTCCACCCCCAGACAGACGGGCAGTCTGAGAGGGTGATTCAGGTTCTCGAAGATCTATTGAGAGCTTGCGTCATTGATTTTCAGGGCTCTTGGGAGACTAGATTGCCGTTAGTGGAGTTTACCTATAACAACAGTTTCCAGGCATCTATAGGTATGGCTCCTTATGCAGCTCTCTATGGGAGGAGATGCAGATCTCCAGTGCATTGGGATGAGGTTGAAGAAAGGATTTTACTTGGACCCAAGATTATACAGTAGACTGCAGACATTGTGACTCAGATTCGGGATCGTATGAGGACTGCTCAGAGTCATCAGAAGAGTTATGCTGATACTCGACGACGAGATATTGAGTTTGTGGTTGGTGATCATGTATTTTTGAAGGTATCACCCATGAAAGGTGTGATGAGATTTGGTCGCAGAGGCAAGTTGAATCCGAGGTATATTGGACCATTCGAGGTCTTGGAGAGAGTTGGCACGTTGGCCTACCGTTTGGCTTTGCCACCAGGGCTTGCGGCAGTGTACAACGTCTTCCATGTATCCATGCTTCGGAGATACATCTCAAACCCGTCGCATGTGTTGGATTACGAGCCTCTACAATTGACACCGGAGTTAGCATTTGAGGAGAGGCCAGTTCGGATCTTGGCTAGGGAGGAGCGAAGACTGAGGACGCGGGTCATGCCGATAGTTAAAATCCAGTGGCTGAATCATTCGGAGGAGGAAGCCACTTGGGAGACTGAGGCGGACATGAGGACTCGCTACCCGGAGTTATTCGGGTAAGTACCTTAATTTCGAGGACGAAATTCATTTTAAGGGGGGGAGAATTGTAGCACCCGAAAAATTTTAATACGTAAATTCGCATGCATAATTAGGAAAAATAATTATTTAAAATTTATATTTGGGTTAAATGAAATTTATGTGATATTATGTGAAATATATGCATGATTTAAATTTATTTTAGCATTTAACCCGCAATTATGGTATTTTTAGATTTTAAAGGAATTAGATGTTTTGATCGCGTAAACGGGACCGTGGACGGACGAGATACCAAAATTCTTAGCCAAAAATATTTTATGAGTTTTATGAGCTTTAAAATAATATTTTAAGGTATTTTGTCAAGAAAATTTTAGTATTTAATTATATACTTATTTAAGGGTTGATTTTTAGCCAAAATAAGTCATTTTATTGACTTTTATTAATTTTTAAAAATCCCTTAAGTCTTAATTTCGGGATTTGAGTTTTAGTATCAGATTATTATTATTATTAGGAGTTTTAAATAAAGTTTTTTTGGTATATTATCTTTATGTTGATTATTATTATTTATTTAAACCAATATCTACCAAATTAAACCTAAAAATCAATCCCTATACCGATTAAAAAATCTTTAGCGGCCTCCCCCATATTTCTTCATCATCTTCCTCACGTTTCATCAGAAAGTTTCACACCATAGCCAAAGCCTTCTAGGTTTTCAAGAAATCAAGAAGATCCGTTCGTCCCGGAGCGCCGTACACGCGATTATTGTCTCGTTTCTTCGTTTATCTTCGTCTAAGGCATGTCTAAATCCTTTTCTTGGCCACCATATAAGCTAATTATCGTTTAAGTCAGATTTTTAATGGTTTGATGCTGCTTTGTTGTTATCTCATGATATTTCTCCATGTTAGATCAGAAATTGTGCATGAATGCTCCTTTTCCTCTACATGCTCACGTTTTTCTCCTGTCATGGACTACTGATGGATTGCTGGGTCACGTTCTAAGAGTACTTTAGGGTCCTTAGAGTCGAACCATGGCAGGTCTTGGGTCTGAGAATGGCTAGGCCGATCGGGTGTGTGGCTGTGGGTGCAGATCGGGCAGGTTAGGGTTGTTTGGAAGGGGCTCGATCTCTCCTTCCTTGGGTTGCATGGAGTTGGGTTCAAGGTAGGGCTAGGACCGCCCAGATGTGGGCTACATGTGGGCGGTGGCGCTCCGGCCAGGGGCGGCGGGAGCTGGCTGACAGCAGGCCAAGAAGGCCTGCTGCTCTCGGCCAAGACGAAGGGAGGGCAAGGGGGGTCGGGTTATGGGTTAGGGGTAGAGTCGGGTGGTTTGGGTCGGGTCAGTAGTGTAGTGGGTCGGGTCAGTTGGGTCCGGGTTTGGGTTAGGTGGGCCGGGCTCGGGTATTTTAATTTTTAAGTAATTAATGTTTTAATTGATTTTTGGGCTTTAAAATTAGTTAGAAAATTATTTGGGCCTCCAAATAATTTTATTTGGGCCTTAAATAATTTATTTAAGTTAGCCCAATGATTTTTATGGGCTTGGGAGCCCATGAATATTTTTGGGCCAGTCAGTGGATTTTTGGGCCAATCTAGAATTTTATTGGGTTTAATTAAGTTAATGGGCTTAAATATTTTTATTTAGGCCCAGTTAAGTTAATCAAGTTATTTGGGCTAGGATATGATTTTTGGGCTTTAATTTAAGTTTAATGGGCTTAGAGTGAGTGACCAGCAGTCTGGATCAACCCATGAAAAATAACTAAGTCCGGAATATATATTTAATTATTTTTATGCATGAAGTTTATATTTTAAGTATTAGTATATTTATTATGAAAATAAATTAAATATATTACGGACATATTTTCAGTGCATGCATTCATGAAAATTTTACATGTTATGATTATGATCAAGTGTTGAGCAAAATATTTTTATGATGGAAATTGAAGTAGTGTGACAGCACAGAGGTGGTTATCCACTATTTATGTTAAGAGGTAGTTTACTACCAGCACAAAGGTGATTTATCACCGCCACGTACGTTGGTTCAGGAGACTGATCAGTCGGCACAGATTTAGTCACACTTACTAATAGGACCATATTATGTTTCAAAATGTCGTGCTCAACTATATTATGTATGTTTATGATGTTAAGTTATGTTTACGTTCAAGAATAAGATCAGTGATGTTTATGGCAAGATGATGAAATATTTTATGCATGCATGTACATGTATATGTATTAGTAAAATTATGTGATGCATTATTTTTAACCTTGTTATAAAGGATTAGGCATGTTGAGCCCCTAGGCTCACTACGCTTATATGATGCAGGTGAGTCGGATGATTTTGATGTTGCTCTTACCGGTGGCGAGGACGTATGAGCGAGCTGGTAGTGGACCCCGTGACCGTCGCAGATTTTAGTTGATATTTAAGAAACATTTATTTTATTATGCTGAGTTTTTAAACAAGTTCTTCTTTTTATTATTTTATTTATGAGAATTTTAAATTATCAAACTTAGTATTTTTATTTCTTGCATAAGGATATTTTCAGCAATTAATTAAGTTATTTTTATGTAGTAATATTATTTCTTTTATGTTTATACATATATGTATTGGCGTATATGTATAGTATTACTTTTAAAAAAAAAATTCCGCATTTATTAGTAGTAGATGTTTCATGTGAGGTTGAGACCTAAAATCAAGAGTGCTAGGAGTTTTGAGTTAGCCGATGGGATAAGTCCTACGATTGGAGTGGGTTGTATAAACGGGTTGTATAAGCCAACGTCTTTTAGTGGATCATTCTCTCGTGAAAGAAGGGGTGACGTAGGAGTTTTATCTCTGAACATCCATAAACAAATTCGTGTATCTTTACATTATTGCACTTACTTTTGCTACTGTTTTTTTGAGATGCATTGTTTTCAAAATGATTTACGAAATGTTTAATCTATTTCTACGAAGGATTATTTTGAGTGTCTTCCGCTTGGTTTGAAAATCAAACTCAATTTAATTCATCGGTGTTCAAATATTTCAAGAACGAGCATTCTAACTCAAAGAATCTTCCTAGCTAAATCGATCCTAACAAGTATGTATTCACCCCCTCTATACACACACCCGATCTCAACAAAAAATATGTTGAATTCTTGAAAATATATTATATTTACTCAATTAAATTCCGTGAAAATAATGTGGAATTCTGACAAGTATAAAAATTTCTGGGGAGACCGAAAGGGTTGATCATTATCCATTAATGTAGGGTTGATCAAGTATAAGGTCTTCTTTATCTAAGCATTAATCATGTGGGGTTGGGGAAGACCATATAAGGTAGACGGTAGAGTCTTTTATCTTCTTTCTCAAGTTATATTTGAAAATATAAAAGATATCAAAATCAAATCGGTATTAATTAAGTTTAAATGTATTCCTTTCGTGGAATTAGTCAAAAAACAAATTAAATTAACATCATATGTTTAGGGTCAAAATCAACCACCACTCTTGGGCCCTTCCAAATACGACTTGTCACTTGTCCTCGGGACTTTGAGAATAAATTTTGCCTACCAAAACATCAAGTGGGTTCGAGTCCACGACGCTGTGCTTGGAAATAATTACCAATCTTTGTGATTGGAAATTGGAATCAATAGCCATCCTAATATTCTAAAATTTGACAGTTTCTTTTGGTTAAAATTCGACAGTTACGTTCGAGATGTGAATTTTGTTACGTGCGAGATGTGAATTAAATTCGACAGTTTCTTTTGGTTTAAAATTTGTCAGCAATAAGTCCTAAATTCAACCTTAATTAGAAAAAACATAAAACCTTGAATTTGTTTTTTAAGATTTTTTTTGAGGGAGTATTTTTCAGATTTTTAACGATTAGAATTTTGGTATTTGTGTTTTAAAATATATACTATGTAAGTCGATAGTCTTTATGTGAAACCTCGGATTTTTTTTAGCAAGATATTAAAATCTTGAAAGTGATTGTAGCAAGATAAATTAATATCAAGAATATTGAAAGTTTGCATATAAAGATAAAATATATGCAAGATAAGTAGATTTGACATATTAAGTTATCTGCGATCTAGAAGAAAGCAAATCTTGGAGATAGAATCCTATTCAAACTTTGAAAGCTAGGAGTCCTAGTTGAACCCATCTACTATTGATGCCTATAAATATATACTCAGACCTTTAAGGAAAATACACACAGAATTTTCCCTACATTCTCTTCAAATTTTCGAGAAAGGTAGGGTTAGATAAGATCTCAAATGCTTTCTTAAGTTCAAAAATGCAGCACTACGTTCAGAATTCTTCGGCGATGCTAAAGAGATTAGAATTCGATCTCCACTATTCAAATTGTAGCATAAGATGTTATCAATATGAATTTCAAATTTCAGCCCGATCCAACGGCTATACATTTTCTTACGATTTTTACAAGCATTCTGCACAGATTCTACCCGGGAAAGAAGCATCTCCTGTTCGTGGTCTGGAAAAGGATCCAAACTACCTCCAAACAAGATCTCCACCGTTCACAATTTAGATACGTCCTTAGGAATTTCCAGACCAAATTTCATGTCAATCCGACGGTTCGATATGTCTCAGATCTTTTGGCAAGGTGACTGCATTTTTGGAAGATCAAAGTTGAACCAATTCAAATAGTTCGATCTCGTACGAATAGAATCGATAAGTAGGATTTACGTTTGAAAATACTATTTATGTGTTAAAATTTTGATCGTTCATGATATATTTTGGAATCTTGTTACGTAATTGATAAGTTAAGGTCCTGATGCGATAGGTAATAATAACCTACCTATGACCTCATCCCTTAGAGAGATTACATATAAGGTACTTGTCAGGATCAAAAACAAGCTACTGAACTGGATCAATTCTCTACTGGTGAGATCCCTTCTATTCAGTCAGTAGTGAGTTGCTACAGTTATCTCATTGAGTCCAGTAGTGTTAGTCACTGAACTCTCTTTTCTTCTTAATCTCAGTATCAATTGACCAACAAGTGAGAATGTATGGAATAAGGTCAACTAAGAGATTGAGCATGCATCAAGTGAGGCTCTACTGGATGTATGTGTGTTCAACAGAAAATAATCAACACAAGTATTTGTTTCTGGATGTTCGAAGCTCAAACTCCTACGTCACCTTTTCTTCTGTTTCTTCAGAAGGTATCACTCTACAGGACTTTGAGTATTACAACTCTTTTCAACACCCCACCTCAGCTAGGACTTACTCTACTGCCTTCTGCAGAGACTCCTAGATGATAAGTGTATTTTATACACTTAATTTATATATGATTTTAATTGTTAATTGTTTGTTTCGAGCAGATTTATGCGGAGTTTTGTTGATTTTGTGTTCGTAGGGAATTATGGACATATTGTGGAGAAAAGAAGAAATTAATGGAAAAGAAGAATTATTGTGGAAGAAGAAGAAAAGTGTCTGAGAAGAAAAATAAAGAGAAAAGAATTAAAGAGAAGGGAAATAAAAGAAGAATTGAAACGTACAAACAAGAAAGTAGAAGAAAAGGCTAATGGGCTTTGTTATTGGGCCAAAGTTTAGCGCCAATTGTTAGCGCTTAAAGAGAGGAATCGCGCTTCTGCTGGGAAACTTTTGAAGATTGAGGTCGAGAGAAAGGCGCGCTCGCGCGTGTCCTTGGAGCGCCCGCCCTGTCGCTGTATATCATGTTTTAATTATTTCGGGCAAGTATTCTATGGGCTTTTTGGATGGGCCTTTTCACACGATATAAAAGGAATTGAATCAGACTTGAAGAAAGAAGGGCCCCCACACACCACACGCATATCAGAGAAATATTTGATCGTGTGATTTCTGAAGATTTTTGAAGGAATTTATGGGCTTAACTTGAAGAACGAAGATGGAGTTCGCTAGTCCGGACACGGCATCGCAACGAAGGATTTGTTTCTTATCTTTTATTTTAATTCTGAATTTATGTTTGGATTTTTGAACATGTTTTGTTTTATTCAGAATTTTATTATGAACTAAATTTTTTGAGTCTAGAGGTCGGATGGAACCTGGTGTAGACGCTTTCATGAATTTTTGATTTTATTGAATTGAGTTTCTTCTAGATTAATTGTTTTTTTCTAGAATTGATTTTCTTTTCAATTATCTGATCAATAATTGATTTGTAATATTTATTTGAAATCTGGCAATCGAGAGAGGAGATTTTGAATAGGACCATTGGAAAATACACTGTTAATTATTTATATATCTCGGGAGAGTGTATAATTTTAACAGAGCTTTTAAAAAGAACATTGTTTTGTGATAGATCACTGCGATAAATTCTTAATAGGGATATTGGAATTTAATTGTAGTTGATAAAAATTATTTGTTGCTCTGGAGAGGAAAATAATAAACTTAAGTGTTCTTGGCTATTAATTGACTGAAATTCATGAAACTAAATTAATTAGGATTGATTGTTGTTGAAACCAGGTAAACTCTATACCTCTAGACCATTTTTTTCTGATTGATTATATCTGCAAGTTGTGTGCGTGCTATCACAACAAAACATCCTGATTATTTTTATTTATTGCAAATTTCTCAAATATTGATTTTCTAGATAAATTTTAGACTATTTTAATTACAAGCACTGATTATTTTCAATTTACTCCCTCTGGGATCGACACTTGATTCATTCACTTTATTAAAACTTGACACTCGTACGCTTGCGAGCAATTTTTACAACAAGTTTTTGGCGCCGTTGTCGGGGAGTAAATTTGGATTATTTTTTTAGTCTTGTTACCAATTAGTCTAGATTTTAATTTAGAGTTTTTATTTTATTTTATTTTAAGTTACTAATTAATTTCTTCTAATTTTAATTGCAGTTTATGCGACTATCTCAAAACGCCAATTTTGATTGATGATTGGCGAGTAAAAGAGAAAGGGAAGATCTAACACCGGTGAAAGTCGGGCTGATGACTTTAAACCAAGCGCTACTTGGGAGGCAACCCAAGAATTTTCTTTTATTTTATTTTATTTTATTTGCTTTTATTTTTAGTTTAATTTATTTTTTTTATTTAGACATTTTTAAGTATTTTTTATTTTCAATTTTTGAGCTTAATTTTTCTTAATTTTCAAAATTTTTTAGGCTCCAGAAAATATCAATGCCGAGCGAAGGGCGCGCCCGCCCCATTTAATCGAGCGCCCGCGCGATACCCTGTATGAAATTGGAGTTGTTTGCGAATTAAAGGCGCGCCCGCTCCACTCCTGCCGAGCGCCCGCACTTCCTCTGCGCCACACTAATGCAAGAACACGCAAGAACTAACGCTAACGTGCTGCTCATTAGTGCTATCGCGCTACACACCCTCCATCTGCGCCCTACTTAGCGCTAACGCGCACTCCGAAAGACACTATCCGCGCCAGCTCTTGCGCAATCGTGCTCATTCCAGCTCACCATCAGCGCTTCTAATCAGCGCTGCCTCTAGCGCTAACGCGCGTCCAGCCTCCCCATCTGTGCTTCAACAACTGCACAACCGTCTGCACCTCCACCTTGCGCAAATAACCTCTTCAGCCCAGCCTCCTCTTGAGCAAGCACTCCACAGCAACAATCCCATGCGTGATCGTGTTTCCCAGCAGCGTGCTAATAGCTCATCTCCATGGCCCTTCTTCCATGCACCATTGTCCTTCATGGCTACTATGCCTAGCACTCGTTCCTTTTCACTTAGCCATTAAGAGTTTGCTATTGTTTTTATTGCTTTAGGGATTCGTTATTGTTTCTTATTGTGTACATGTTTTATTTTTTCAGGCCAATTTGGATGTTCATGTCGTGTTTCTCAACCACTTTAACCATGATGAAGGGCTGCGAATTATGATCTTACCATGGAAAATTTGATAACATCGAGTACTGATGCTCGGTGTCGAAGGTATGAGTCCCTTGCTCTTTTCATTGATTTTTAATCATTAGGGACAATGATTACGTTAAGTTTGGGGGGGTGAATCATTTTGTTTGAATTAGTTGGTTGGTTGATATTGTAGTTAAATTTTACTGTGTGCTTCATAGATTAAAATTTTGTTGTGTTAGTCGAGTTGAAAAGAAGTTGAGAAAGAATTGGATGCATGGCTAATGATGAAAATATTTTTGTGCTATAACTGAAATCCATGATTGTCTGCCTATCTGACAAATATTTTTGAAAAAAATGGAACCAATTGAATGAACAAATTTCCTATATACTCTGTGATTAATACTTGAATATGATTTTTGAAACATACAGACATAGACATGATTGAGGCATTGTTTGAATTTTTGGGCCTAATTTTCATTGAATTAATTTATCCCTAGTTGCCCATTTGAGCTACACGTATATTAGTACTTTGAGGTATAGAAAAATTTGAATTTTTTGAAAAAAATCATCGTTTACTACTGATGATTAATCTTTTCTGCACTGCTTGGAATTTGTATGATTTAATTGTGGATTGAGACTTGTCTAGAACTAGTTCGAACACTCTTCAAGGCGAAATACGGGCAAAACTGTGATGAGGAATGATTTAGGCAATTTTTTTGAATTCGTTTGAGCCTTTCAAGCTACCTATTTATATATGTTATCCCTAGTACCTTGTTTGAGCCTTATTGAAAATCGAATGGCATGCGTGTAAACGTGTGATTAAACCCCCATTCGTCATTATTTTCAAGGTTCTACTTTGACTACCTGAATATCTTATACACTAATTCCTACCTTTAAGGGAGTAATTTGAATGCTAAAATATTATATGCTCCTAGTTTTATTTGTGAAAAATGGAATGGTGTGGTCGAAGATTTGAAAAAAAAAATTAAGAAAGAGGTAGTAAAAAAAAAAGAGTTGAAAAATGGAATGGATTGAAAAAAGTGTAAATTTGTGAATGAAAAGGAGTTGAAATTAGAGTATAAATATAAATTACTCCTTATTTTGAATTCTAATCCTTCGTTTGTAGCCGTGAGCCAGGTCTTACATTATAAGCTGACTAAGTCCTTTTGACCGAGTCTCAGTCGCCCAATATACTAGTGGAGAAGAGTTGCGAGAATTTAGCCTATGGACTGTTGATTGATGCTTTTAATGATTATGAATTTTGATCGAAACACGCACACACTCTTATTCTTTGCATTTACCTATTTGTGAGTGTTTTTAATTTAATATTCCTATATTTGATCATATGCTACCTTGAAAAGTCCTCATGATCTATGAATGTGTGAATTGAACTTGGATAAGGGTGTTTTGAATTTGAGTTGCGGAGATTGTGAGTTTATGCGGTTATTTGTGTTATGATTAAAACTTTCAAATGTTAGTAGGTTGGATGGGATTGGATTTAAATTCTTTGAAATCATTGCTGAGGTAATTGCTACATAGTATTTCTTGGCTATTCTTGTTGTTTTTGGTGATTTGAGTTTTTGGAAGATTATTGTGTTTTAATAGTTTTGCTCGGGACTAGAAAAAGTCTAAGTTTGGGGGTATTTGATAAGTGTATTTTATACACTTAATTTATATATAATTTTAATTGTTAATTGTTTGTTTCGAGCAGATTTATGCGGAGTTTTTTTTTTTGTTTTGTGTTCGTAGAGAATTATGGACATATTGTGGAGAAAAGAAGAAATTAATGGAAAATAAAAATTATTGTGGAAGAAGAAGAAAAGTGTCTGAGAAGAAAAATAAAGAGAAAGGAATTAAAGAGAAGGGAAATAAAAGAAGAATTGAAACGTACAGACAAGAAAGTAGAAGAAAAGGCTAATGGGCTTTGTTATTGGGCCAAAGTTTAGCGCCAATTGTTAGCGCTTAAAGAGAGCAATCGCGCTTCTGCTGGGAAACTTTGAAAGATTGAGGTCGAGAGAAAGGCGCGCCCGCGCGTGTCCTTGGAGTGCCCGCCCCGTCGCTGTATATCATGTTTTAATTATTTCGGGCAAGTATTCTATGGGCTTTTTGGATGGGTGACCGGCTAAATCGGTTTGATAAAAATCTACTGGCAAGCGCACCAGGTCAAGTAATAGTAAAGTGGACTGAGAGTCCAAGTATCGATCCCACAGGGACTGTTGTCAATTCTCAAGATTTAATTATTTTACTTAATCTAGACAAAATAATAGAAAATATTTTGAATTAAATAAAATAAGAATATAAAATAAAAACTGCTTAAGAAATACGAATAAAAATAACTAAAGATAAAAATAATTAAAATAAAAACAACCAAGACACACGTAGGTACCGAACAAATCACGTAACATGTAGTCGATTCAGGACTCAGATTTAATCTTAATTCACGGGAATTCTCCTAATTTGTTCAAAGGTCTATTTCTAGAACAATCAAACCTATTCAAATATTGATGAACTAATCTTTCGTAATTCTAATCAAATTTGAATGCATTAAATATTTGTGAAAATTCAGTTTACACCCAAACCGCACACTGAAACCGAATTCTATTTCTAGTCGGTTTTACAATATGTTAATTATCAGAGTGATCAAAATCAAAACCTCCTCTGTCGATTTGGAATTGATTAACATGCAAGCAAACAGTTGATCAGACTATTCACAAGACAAATATAAATCTGACAATCAATAAAATAAAATCAACTCTAAAAAATCTCAAACAAACATCCAAGTTTTCTACATAAATTTGTTCGGCCCAATCACGCCGTCTTGGTTGAAAATAAACTACTCAATAATTAAAAACAATAATTCAAAAATAAAAATAAAAAGAAGAAAAGAAAGAAGAAATCTTCTCTCCCAAGCCTTGTAGCCGCCTCCTCTTGCGTTGTCTGCGCTCTGGAGCTTCCGAAACCCTCAAAAATATGTTATATCTTCTATATATATAGTCCGGAATGCCTACAAGTTAATTTCCTCCCAAAACAAGGATTTTTCGGAACACATATGACCCCCGAACACGCGCGCGTGCGCGGCATAGGCCTCGCGCGCGCGCAGCACATAAAAACAGAGCCCTGTACGTCGGACTCGCGCGCGCGCGAGCTTGATTCTCGCGCGCGCGCAGTACAAAAAATCTGCTCCGAGCGACAATTTTCAAAAATTCATATATCGAGATCTAGCCGTCGGATTGAGCTGAAATTTGGACAGCAACTTTAAAACATCTTTAACCTTAATCTGAACGGTGAAGATTGGATTTCAATGTCTCTAAAATTAATTATGATTTTTCGATCAAGGCTGCTCCGTAATTCACTCTTCAAAATTCCATTTTCCTACAAAATTAACCCAAGGAGTGAAATACACACACATGCACTAAAACACATAAAAACACATAAAAATAATATGAATGCATACAAAATAGACATAAAAATAACATGAAATAATGCATACAAAATGCACTTATCAATGGGCTTTTTCACACGATATAAAAGGAATTGAATCAGACTTGAAGAAAAGAGGGCCGCCACACACCACACGCATATCAGAGAAATATTTGATCGTGTGATTTCTGAAGATTTTTGAAGGAATTTCTGGGCTTAACTTGAAGAACGAAGACGGAGTTCGCTAGTCCGGACACGGCATCGCAACGACGGATTTGTTTCTTATCTTTTATTTTAATTCTGAATTTATGTTTGGATTTCTGAACATGTTTTGTTTTATTCAGAATTTTATTATGAACTAAAATTTTAGAGTCTAGAGGTCGGATGGAACCTGGTTTAGACGCTATCATGAATTTTTGATTTTATTGAATTGAGTTTCTTCTAGATTAATTATTTTTTTCTAGAATTGATTGTCTTTTCAATTATCTGATCAATAATTGATTTGTAATATTTATTTGAAATCTGGCACTTGGGAGAGGAGATTTTGAATAGGACCATTGGAAAATACACTGTTAATTATTTATATAGCTCGGGAGAGTGTATAATTTTAACAGAGCTTTTAAAAAGAACATTGTTTTGTGATAGATCACTGCGATAAATTCTTAATAGGGATATTGGAATTTAATTGTAGTTGATAAAAATTATTTGTTGCTCGGGAGAGGGAAATTATAAACTTAAGTGTTCTTGGCTATTAATTGACTGGAATTCATGAAACGAAATTAATTAGGATTGATTGTTGTTGAAACCAGGTGAAATCTATATCTCTAGACCATTTTTCTCTGATTGATTATATCTGCAAGTTGTGTACGTGCTATCACAAAAAAACATCCTGATTATTTTTATTTATTGCAAATTTCTCAAATATTTATTTTCTAGATAAAGTTTAGACTATTTTAATTACAAGCACTGATTATTTTCAATTTACTCCATGTGGAATCGACACTTGATTCATTCACTATATTAAAACTTGACACTCGTACGCTTGCGAGCAATTTTTACAACACTAGACAATATACTGGTTTCAGTACTCTACTGAAAACAGATTACAAAGGTTTGCATCACCTCCACTGTAGAATAAAAAGTTTACAGATTGACACTAAACACAATATAATCTTAAATGATCTGATCTACTTGAGGCATGTGCTGAGTGTTCTTCGGCTCTGATATGATCTGCAATGAAAGCTTTGAACTCCTCTACTTGTTATATGTGAACAACTGGAAGTGATAAGAGTGATTGCGAGTTCTTGCGAGCCGGATACTTTTTATTCTGGATGTGGTCTCCTATTTATAGGTATAATATAACGTTCATCTTTGATTCAAATACATTCGTTGTGTTGTAGCCATTTTTTTGTCTTTTAGTTCTCTGTAAGAAGGTACATTACTACGACTGAGCAATTATGAGTGTATCAGTGTACTTTGAGACATTGTCCAGAGGTTAATGATTTAGACTAGTTACTGAGAGCATCTGCTCTGCTGCTTCTGCTGAGCTTCTTTTTCTACTGATTTACTCTGATGATCCGTTCTACCGAATTGTTCATTTTGGATATATCAGCTACTGCTTCTGCTACTGTTTTGTCAAACATCAAAACTTCAATATCCTAACAATTTCTCATTTTTTGATGATTTGACAAAATTTACCAGTCAATCATCTTTGTGATTTATTAAATCAATTCTTGTAATCTGCTGGATTTGTTCTGCAAGGGTCTTAAAGTTTCAGAGCTCGATGAATCTTCTAATTTCAGTTCTGCTCTAATGACTTATGATACTTCTACTGATATTCAAATTTGCTTGAATTACTGGTAGACTATTGATTATGCTGCTGGTGTGCTTCTACTATTATCACTTGTCAAGATCCTCTAGTCTGCTCATCTGTTAGCGTTCTTGTTTCAAATTCTCTCTTTCCCCCTGAGATTGATTTCTTTGCAATCTTGTTCTGTAGACATTAGTCAACATGATTTGAATGAGTTAGATTTGTTACTGCTTCTGATACTGTTGGCTTTCCAATTGTTATTCCCCCTAAATCAATGCTTGTCAACTGAAGTTTAGTCATCTTGCAGATGACTTTCTAGATCAGGTGGAAAAAATCTTTAGTTTGAATGGATCTTCTGCTTCTGTTATTCTATTGCTGATCGTTTTTTTTAAATTCTTCCATTGAAAAATGTCTTTTCCATTATGCAGCCTAACCTTGGTATAAATATTTCCTAGACCTCAAAAGATCTTTCTTGTCAGGATCGAAAACAAGCTACTGAACTGGATCAATTCTCTACTGGTGAGATCCCTTCTGTTCAGTCAGTAGTGAGTTGCTATTGTTATCTCATTGAGTCTAGTAGTGTTAGACACTGAACTCTTTTTCTTCTGAATCTCAGTATCAATTGACCAATAAATAATAATGTGCGGAATAAGGTCAATTGAGAGATTGATCATGCATCAAATTGGTCTCTACTGGATGTATGTGTGTTCAACATAAAATAATCAACACAAGTATTTGTTTCTGGATGTCCGGAGATCAAACTCTTACGTCACACCTTCCTCTGTTTCTTCAGAAGGTATCACTCTAAAAGACTTTGAGTATTACAACTCTTTGCAACACCCCACTTCAGCTAGGACTTACTCTACTGACTTCTGCTGAGACTCCTAGACAACATACTGGTTTCAGCACTCTATTGAAAATAGGTTACAGAGGTTTCAGCACCTCAACTATAGAATAAAAAGTTTACAGATTAACACTAAACACAATATGATCCTAAATTATCTGATCTACTTGAGGCGTGTTCTGAGTGTTCTTCGGCTCTGATATGATCTGCAATGAAAGCTTTGAACTCCTATACTGGTTATATGTGAACAACTGAAAGTGTTCAGTTATTCTTAGACACGATATGAGTGATTGTGAGTTCTTGCGAGCTGGATACTTTTTCTTCTGGATGTGGTCTCTTATTTATAGGTACAATATAACAGTCATATTTGATTCAAATACATTTGTTGTGTTGTAGTCATTTTCTTGTCTTTTAGTTCTATGTAAGAAGGTACATTACTGCGACTGTGCAGTTCTGAGTGTATTAGTGTACTTTGTGACATTGTCCAGAGGTTAATGGCTAATACTAGTTATTAAGAGCATATGCTCTGCTGTTTCTGCTAAGCTTATGCTTCTACTGATTTGCTCTGCTGATCCGTTTTACTTAATTGTTCCTTTTGGATAGATCAGCTACTGCTTTTGCTACTGTTTTGTCAAACATCAAAACTTCAATATCCTAACATGACTGGTCAGTTAGCCACGAATAAGGAGATGAATTTCAGTATCGTGTCATGTCAAGTTATGCCAAGTTAAGTCATGTTATGATAAGTCAAGTTTCGTTATGATGTTTATGCTATGATATGAATATGTTTTGAAATATGTAATGTTTTGAATCCATATGTATATATATTTTAATGTATGATCAATCGACCCTACTTGTTGAGTGACACTCAGATCACTCACCCCCTTACTTTTCTTCCCATATATATAGAGAAACAGTTAGAAGATCATGAACACGACATGTTTTGGGGATGGTGATAAGAAGAACCTTTCAATTTAGTTTTGTTAAATTTTGGATTTTTTTATCGTTAGTATTTTTATTATTTTAAATTTAAATTTATAAGACGCTCCGGAAAATTTTATTAGATATTGGGATTTTTGAGTTGTGAAGACATTATTTTGGAATTTATTTATGAAAAAAGACTGATTTCGTATCGACTGTACTAAAAGGCTGGTTGTTTTTATAATTTGTGTAAATTTGAAACAATGCCGATGACACATCTCAATTTCGGGGTTTGACACTTTATATCTTGGAACTATTTTTTAAAAAAAATTTGTAAAATATTTATCGAATTAATTTTCTATATTTTTCGACAAGTAACCTTCTAAAATTATATTTTTAGTTCTTCTTCGAAATAATCATAAAAGACTATCATTGCTAAATATTGTAACTGTTTCAATTAAAAGTTTAGTTTCTGTACGTAGGAATGTAAATGAGCCGAGCCGAGCCGAACAGTATCAGGCTTGGGCCCGGCTCGTTAAGTATATTTTGAGGCTCGGGCTCTTTACGTAGGAATGTAAATGAGCCGAGCCGAGCGAACAGTATCAGGCTTGGGCCCGGCTCGTTAAGTATATTTTGAGGCTCGGGCTCGGTTTGGGCTCGGTCCAAGCTTTTGTTTTGAAGCTCGGGCTCGGCTCGTTAGAGAATTATTAAGCTCGCGAGAAACTCGAGCTCGGATCGTGAATAGGTCATTTATCTTACTTAATGAGCTTGGCTTGAGTTCGGCTCATTTTCAGTCTCGTTGGGCTCGTTAAGAGAGCTCACTCTCTGACTCGTTAGGCGAGCTCGTTCTCTGGCTCGCTTACGAGGGCTCATTTTCTGGCTCAACAAGTGCAAATACAATAAAATACACCTCTATAAATTAATTATAAACTAAAATTAATAACAAAAAGAACATCCCAAAATATTATATCAAACTTCCAAATACAATATAAAATATTATAAAATCGAGATTGTGATCCTATTAACGCACATGTTCGCGAGCTAACGAGCCGAACATCCTTAAGTTTAAGCTCGGCTTGTGAAAATTTTCGAGCTCAAAATTAAGCTCAGGCTCGGCTCGTAATTTTAACGAACGACCCCGAACGAGCTTGTCCGAATATATCGCGAACAGTTCGACTCGTTTACATCCCTATCTGTACGTATTGTTAGAATGAAAAACACCCTAATAATAATAATAATTTATTTTTCTAATTTGAAAAAAAAAAATTTATATTTTTAAGTTCACAATAAGTTAATGGTTTAAGAAGGGAAAATTACAATTTTGTCTTGTAACTCACACATTTTCTACTTTTTGCTCTATCAACAATGAAATCGAATTTTTAAACATGTAATTTGCAATTTTTTTTTGTTCTGTTAACATTGAATTTGCATTTACAGTCTCTTAACTTACAAGTTTTTTAATTTTTGATTCTGTTAAAAGTGAATTTATACTTTTAGTACTCTTGTAATATTCATGTTATTTTTTTTATTTTTGGTCTTTTTTCTACTGTAGTCCGTCGTATTGGCCAGAATCGCTTATGTCGCGGACTTGTCTGCTGACATGAATTTTTGGAAAGAAACTTGCATGAGTCGTGAATTTTTTTAGAATATCATTCGAAAAAAAAACACAACGGACTTGGGAAAAAAAATGAACAAAAAAAAACATGCAAGTTATAAGAATAAAAATGCAATTTACCCGTTAACAAAAGCAAAAATAAAAAAATGTGCAAATTACGAGATGAAAATGCAAATTCATGGTTAACAGAACCAATACTAGAAAACATGCAAGTTAAACGAACAAAATGCAAATTTATTGGACTAAAAATAAAAAAAATGTAAATTACAGAACAAAACATATAATTATAAATTATCCCCGTTTAAAAATTATAAATAATTGTTTTTTTTTTTGAACTCATAAATAATTGTTTTCAAAATTAGTTGTTTGTGTTTTGTTAACAACTATAAATATATTAAGGGAGAGCCCCGGTTATGCAACAGAGAAATTTTCTTACTAATAACTTTGTTTTTTTTAGTAAGAATTTTATCAAAATCAAACTACGTACAAAAACAAAATAAAAATTGTTTGATTCCACTTTATTACATTGTTAAAAATTATCTAAAATAATTTATTTTATCCACTTTCAATTTGATCTTGCAATTAAAAGGTTTTCTAATTAATTAATCACTCATTTTTTTGTGAAGATCGAGAGAGAATGAATATTTGTTTTCTCCTTTTCTCCAAAATTATTATTAGTGAACAGATATGCTAAACCTCTCTCCCTTAGCTAAGGGGTATCATCTGGTTCAAAATATTCAAATTAAAGAGCGATCCCACTGTATTCGTATATACCTAAACAAAGTAGGCTTCAGCAAAGATTTTTGTGATGTCTTCCTCGTATTGGTTCAAATTAAATTAAAATTTTAATGATTTATAATAGCTCATAATATATTCTTATAGCAACTTAGGTTAACTATTTTTGCAAAACAAAGACGAATATAAAGTAGTAGCTATATGGATGTATCATGTAGTCGTACTTGCATGGACCTAGGTCTGAGACATGTCAAAATGTTTTTGGAGATAGTTGCCAAAAAAAATATTGGGAAATAAATGTTATGCAGGAAAAAACGCTATGATTATGAGAGACACCTCTTGAGTATGCGAAACAAAATGGTACATAAATGAGAGCCGCCTCTTTGAGTGTTCGAACAAAGTGTTATATGTATGAGAGTCACCTCTTGAAACTGTCAATGTTACGTCTAGTTTCTCCATGTTGATTAATTGATGGGATCTCATTCTGAAAGAAGTTTGATTGTGATTTCATTGTCCCACATTGGTTGAAAAAAAGAGGAAGTTTAAACATGTTTATAATATCTTGCGAACTCTTACAATATCTTGAGTTACCTATTTTCATAAAGTAATGATGACTGATACGAAATACTTATTACAAGGGTTAAGGGTACATTGGTAGGCACATTGTGCAGTGCGGCCAGAGGAAGACATTTATAATCTAAAAATCCCGGTGAAACATTTTGGTTCCTGCAATAAGCCTATATCAATGCATAAAATAAAAAAACTATTTGCTCCCACAGAACTTATGAGAAATTCATCTACCAAATGTGTTTGGGTCTATGTATATATAGTAACGGCACCTCAAAAAAATATTTTAAAAAAAAAAAATTAAAGAAGGTAAAATTGTGTATGATAATTCAACCTCAGTGAGCTAGTCATCAAATCTTAAACTAGAATTTTTTAATAATAGGATTCCAAGTACTCTCCAACTCCTTCATTTTACTCTCAAATACATTGTGCTTTTGCATCTTTGTGACCATCCAACCATTTGATAGCAGACTCGATCTTCTCTTCTACTTTTTTCAAGTCACTAGCTAGCTGGTAGTTTGAAACCAAGATCTTTGGTCATGACAATGGTTCTTGTGTTGTAAACATATTTCTCAAGAAGATTCTGAGCCTCAAAATTCTTTCTGACCTCTTCATCTTCTAATTTGAATATCTCGATCGGCTTTCTCCAACATTCTCTCTATCTCATCCATAGACAGCATGCCTCTAACATTGTCGATAGTGATGCTATTTGCATTACCAGTTGTTCTTTCATTGGCCGACACCGTTAAGATACCATTCGCGTCAATATCAAAGCACGCAATTATTTCCCGTACGTTCCTCCGAGCAGGAGGGATGCCAGACATAAAGAATGTACCCAAAAGAATGTTGTCGCTTGCTCTAGACCTTTCACCCTCGTACACTTGGAACCGCAACGCGGTTTGGTCATCATTAGTGGTTAACTCCACTTCCTTCTTGGCAGGGATTGGTGTGTTCCTAGGAATGACAATATGCATTTCATCCTCATTAATCTCCAAACCAAGAGACAGAGGGGTGACATCAGACAATACCGCGTCTTTAATCTCCTGATTGCCCTGACCAGTCAAAATCGCGGCTTGAACTGCTGCACCGAAGGCTACGGCCTCATCGGGGTGAATGCTTCTGCACAACTCCTTCCCATTGAAGCAATCTTGAAGCAATTGTTGTACCTTTGGGATTCTAGTTGATCCACCAACAAGCACCACATCATGGACACTTTCCTTGTCCATCTGGGCATCCTTCAAACACTTTTCTATTTGGCGAATGCACTCCTCAAACAAGTCCAAGTTGAGCTCCTCAAATTTGGCACGAGTGATTTTATGATCGAAATCGATTCCATCATACAAACAATCGATTACAATAGTAGTATGTGCCATAGAAGAAAGATTCCTCTTTGCCTTCTCACAAGCTAGCCTCAACCTAGTCAATGCTCGAGGGCTGTCACTTATATCTTTCTTGTGCTTCCTCTTGAACTCTTGAACAAGATAGGTAACCATTCTATTGTCGAAATCTTGTCCTCCAATGTGAGTGTCACCAGCAACAGCCTTGACCTTAAAGATACTATTTTCCATGGTGAGGAGAGACACGTCGAAGGTACCGCCACCAAGGTCGAAAATGAGCACATTTTTCTTGTTGCTGTATTTTTTGTCAAGACCATAGGCAATCGCTGCAGCAGTTGGTTCGACGATGATATGCAGGACATTGAGGCCAGAAAGGGTTCCAGCAGTCTTGGTCGCGCGCTTCTGGGAGTCGTTGAAGTAGGCGGGTACAGTAATAACAACATTTGTTATTTTAAAGTCAAGAAAAGCTTCTGCAATCTCCTTCATCTTGGTGAGAAGCATTGAAGATATCTCTTCGGGGGCAAATAGTTTCTCTCCACCTTTGTGGAGTACCGAGATCATAGGATTATCATTTACGCCACCAATGACCTTGAAAGGCCAGAGTTTCTTATCACTCTGGACCATAGAGTCGCTGAATCTCCGACCAATCAACCTCTTAGCATCTGAAGATTTAGTTTTTGTACAACACAAAACATCATAAGTACAAATTATAAATAGAACATCATAATATATCCAAGCACGCGCGTCTTCATGATTTTACTTAGCTAGCTACACATGACTGGAATCAGGAGTCATATTATATATTGCCTCACCAAAAACAGTGTTAGTGGGGTTGATGGCGACTACATTCCTGGCAGCATCGCCAACGAGACGTTCGGTTTCATAGAAAGCTACAAAGGAAGGTGTGATGCGGTTTCCCTGATCATTGGGTATGATCTCAACACGATCCCGTTGCCACACGGCCACGCATGAATAAGTGGTGCCCAAGTCGATTCCGATCGCCGGCCCTTGGCCTTTCGAATTCATCATGACGACACTCGGAGTAGTAAGAGTCTATGGTTAATTTTGTTTAGGAAGAGACAAGAATAAAGGCCAATGAAATGATTAAGGCCAATTTGTTAATTGACAGTCGAAGTCAATTTATTGATCATTAATTATTTATCCCAACTCGATCGCCTCGCCCTTCTCCCTTATTTTTACGGAAATATGAGATGATTTCTTACTAAAAATTATTAATTATCCAGGATATTAAATTCATTATAGTAATTCATTTGAAATAATTGTCTGTACTAGTTAACATAAGTTGTATCCAACTAATATTATTAATTAATTAGCGATACTGCCATTGATGGAAGGGACAAGTCTTTCTCCAAAATGACACATAAAGTTCTTAATGTAATCTCAAAACAGACTAGCGTTTGTTGACTTGCAAGTCGTCCCCAAAAGTACCCCAATATTTGTTTGCTAATATTCTTTACAATCAAATTCCATAAGGATTTTAAATTATACTAGTCGTTTCAAGCATGCTTGTACACGTAACACACGTACGTTTTGTTTTTAACAATATTTTTCAGCATTACAATGCATACTTATATCAAACAAATTGTTGTACTTGCAAATGTGTAAACTAAATTTGTGTTTGAGCAAATTTTTCTTTTTTTGAATTATAAAATAAATTTGTGCTGGAATACATACATATCTATTTTATTTTATTATTATCTATAAAAGGATGAATTAGGGGTAAATTTTTTTCATTGTTTTTTGTCATAATTGTCCATATTTTGTTTATTGAAGTATTAAATATGAGGGAGGGATATTTCTCAGAACTGCATCAAAATTATAAAAACATTTCAGAAAGCACATTAATCCATCTCTCTCCCTCGTTAATTCATCTCTCTCCCTCGTTAATTCATCTCTCTACTTCATTTTTATTGGGTCTTCTTTATTTGGGATTGTTTTATTGGTTCTTCTTTATTTGATTAATATTTTATTTTATTTTTTTACCGGATTTTAGTTGCTTTTATTGAGTCTTAGTTTGTTTTATAACTTTTATTGTCTCTTCTTTATTTGGTTAATATTTTAGTTTCTTCCATTGAGTCTCATTATATTTATTGGGTCTTCGTTATTGGGTTGGGTTAATGACGAAAATTCTTCGATTCCTTCTTTATTTCGTCCTTGTGTCACCGAAAATAATATTCTCGCAACTGTGAACTCCGTTTCCGCTGCCCTACGCCTTTGAAGGACTTCTAAACTATTGTGAGGGTTTCAAGAGGCAAAGAGAGAATTCTCGTAAGCTGATTGATCTTTGGCTGCTGTAAGTTATATGATTATTTGCTTTTTAATTATTCCTTGATTATTGATTCATTATCTCAACTTTCACTCAAATTATTCTTTCAAAATCATTAATAATAGTTAATAATTTTTAAAATTGATTATGATGGTCTAACGTTAAAAAACGATGAATTGAAATCATTATTAAATAATTAATATTATTAATAATGTAAGGGAATGGGGGTTGCACATAAACAATTCTGGGTGTTGTCACAAAGTGTTGACAACACCTACAATAACACCTTGAGTAATTTGCAGCGGAATAAAACTTAAGCGTAAATAAAATAAATAAGCAACCAAATAAATAGACTCAAATGAATTAAGCAAGAGTATAAAATACTCTTGCAGCGCCTCAGGGCAAAACTTTACTAGAAAATATTCAAAGAGTTTTACTAACACTAACACTAGTGATTATTGTAAAATTAATTTTCTCCAACATATGAGAAAATAAAACGAATAAAAATAACTCCTTAAAATTCTATGTGAATAGAATAAAGAAAATAGATCAAGGAGTTGAAATTCTCGACGCCAAAACTTGTAGAGATGAAAACACTTTTTGATCAATGATCTTCAAGTGTTCTTCAAGCATCAAGTAACCACGACCGATAATGACTTCAAAAGATCTTCACTCAATGTACATGTATGAAGCCTTTTTATAAACTCCCTAGGTCTCTCTATATATATGTTTCGGTCGATCCCCTTTCTTTGTGCATGAGTATCTCCTTAAATAGTGCAAGAGTCTTTCTTCAACATCTTTCCTTGTAGGCGTAGGATTCTCTTGATTTGATCAACTCAAATCTACACAATTAAAGAAAGATATATATTAGATATGATATGATAAACTTAATAATGTCACGAAACAAGTTATTCAAGTAAATAAATAACTTATATAAAATTACTTCACGTCCAAGAAAGACAAAAGATATTAAATAAAAATCTTTTCAAAATAGGAGAATTTTAAGGAATAAAATATTCCTTTCAATCTTCCCCTTTTTGCCTTTTCTGGACAAAACACATTTAATCCATAAACAAATCAACTTAACTCCCCCTTAATCAAAACTCCCCCTACATAGATTCTCCCCCTAAGTATAAGCAGAGGTGTTGTCACGAGATGTTGGCAACATCTAGCTACGACACTCCATATCAGAAAACATAAGTGCTAGGAGAAATAGAAACAAAAAAAAACATATCAGAGCTAACATCACACAAAAAAAACAGTTTTGATTAGGATCAGAGCAAAAACACAGTGCTTTAGACTAAAATCAACTGAAACTATACTAGCAAAAAACCAAAGCAAACAAAACTAGAATTGATTGCTTTCGGATGAGCCATCAGCCTTTTCCTCTTTATCTTTACTTTCTTCTCCCCCTTTTTGTTCAGAAGGGCCAGCTCCACTTAAAAGAGACTCATAGTGAGCCTTCAACCCTTCGTAATAGGCTAGATCAGCCTTAGCTTGGGTAATCTTCTGCTCAGCATGCAGCAGTTGAGCTTGAATAAAGGTAGGATCAATATCTTGAGCAGCAGATGGGGGTACAAAAACAACAGTGGCAGAGGAGGTGTTGGCAACACCTGCCACAACATCTGCAGCAATATCTGATTCAGACCAAGGAAGGTCTATCTTCCTATTTCCTTTGAGTAATGCAAGGTACGATCTTTAGCAATTCCCCAGGCTCAATAAGAACCTCATCACCATCCTTCTCAATCTCTTGAGACAGCAGCATAGAATAGATCAAGGATGGATAAGGCATATTCAATGTCGGTTGAGCACAATCTGCAAAGGCCATGACTGTGTCAAACACAATTCGATCATAGTTGAATGCAATTCCCGTTCCAATAGCATACTAAACAGGATCTTGATGCTTGGTAACCACAGTAGAATTTCCAAATGGAGTCCAAGTCTTGACAGCCATTTTGTGGAGAACATAGTACAAAGATGTGAGCTTGGAAGCCTGCAACTTCTTAGGGTGAGCTGGAAAAACAGTGACTTGTCCTCCTGTGATGACAGATGTCATCTCACCCATGGTAGGCAGAGCAGCATCATCACAGGCTGGAATAAGAAGAAATCCATTGATCACAGCAGGACTGAAGGAGAAAATCTGTCCACGCACATACACTTTCCCATACTTGACATATCGTGGATCCTTCACAGCTTCAGTCAAGTTACAGTAGAATTCTCGAACAATTTCCCTGCAATACGGACCATCAGTGGAGACAGTGGCCAGTAGATTTCTCACCTCAAAGAATCTGACCAAATTTTGAGCTCCATAGCTCTCCACATCAATATTACATTCCTCAAGGAACTACCTATCAGCATATGTATCCCAGCAGTCTGCAACAAATTTTGAATAAAAAGTAGAAGAATAAGATTCATTTACCCGATATTCTTCGTCTAAGGTGTTGTCCAAGGTGTCGGCAACACCTTCCTCAACATCCTCTTCCTCATCATCAGAGTCATCAGAATCTGACTCTTCTACCAATTCTTGTTCAGCATCTGAGTCTTCACTCGAGTCAGAGCTGGAACTATCAGAGGGATGTGGGCGGTTATCAGCGAATTCCTGGAGCATCTTTTCATCGGGTTCTTTATCTGAATGCACACAAAATAATATGAATGCACACAAAATAAACATAAAAATATCACGAACTAATGCATACAAAATGCACTTATCACCTATCCACTAAATTTTTGAATTTGAAAGGGATTAGATTTTGTTTAAGTGGTGTTATATTCTGATGAGGAGTTTAATTTATAAATTTTTGGTGAAATATTTGGGCCTAGATTATCGGTGAAAATCGAAGAGATTTGTTTTCTAATTTAAATCGATTTTTTACCATTTTGGAAAGTTACCGTTGGGATTTTGTTACCGTTAGAGGGGCTGTTATTCGAGTGAGAATAGGAAAGGATGTGTGTGTGATATATATTTGGTTTTGTATTTGTTTGTGGAAATACAGTATTTCCTTGTTTCTTTCCTCGCACCTCCTTATTTTCATTGCTTCCTGTTTCTCAAGTGCCCTAAATTTTTCCTTCAATTTTTCACTCCAGAAAATTTTAAATGGTAGGAAAGGGATTTGATTCTCACGATATTCGATCTGAAATGGGGTATATAGAGGATGATATTGCAGGTGTCACAACACCTCCGTCACCACATCCTCTGTCCGATCAAGATTTGATTCCAATTATTTAAGAACATGTGCCCCTGGACTCCATCGCTCCAGGAGAGCCTGTTAATGCCCTTGATGTGCAAAACCTACCAGACATTGCTGTTTTGAACAAAGTATTCCCCTCGAAACCCTTGACCCGTCGCTCCAAAATGCAGGCGGGATACAATCCTGACTACACCGCCTCCAAAAGATTCCGTGGAAAAGGACAACCATCAAGACCATCTCTGGTGGACACTGAGTTTACCTCTGGAGATGAAAGCTCTGATGAAGATTTCAAGCTAGTACGCCAAAAAAGGGAAAATCGAGTACCTAGAAACCTTCTCGAGAAGCTATTCCGGTTCCGTTTGCTGCTGAACGCAAATCAGCAGGTGATTCCTCTGATGAAGATTCCACAGAGTCAAAAACTCCATCGGTTGCTACTGATATTGAGAAAGATGCATCTGCATCTATTCCTACTGTTGAGGAACCATCAACTGCTGCTCCTCTTGTTTTCTCTGATGATGAACAGGATTTTATAGCCAAGTTTTTGGTTGGGATGAAGACTTCCAAAAGCAAGAAACCTACTATTTCTACTACTGCACCTATACATGAATCTGATGATGAACCAGACGAGGAAATGCTACAGGAATTCGAAGACAATCGCCCACATTCCTCTGATAGTTCCAGCACTGACTCAAGTGAAGACTCAGATGCTGAGAAAAAATTGGAAGAAGAGTCAGATTCTGATGACTCTGAGTAAGAAGAAGAAGATGCTGAGGAAGGAGTTGCCGACACCCTGGACAACACCTTGGGTGAAGAATATCGGGTAAATTCTTCCTACTCTTTTGCCTTTTATTCCAAGAAGATTGCTGATTGCTGGGATAAGTATGCTGACCGTGAGTTCCTTGAGGAACACAATATTGATGTAGAGAGCTACGGAGCTCAGAACATGGTCAGATTTTTTGAGGAGAGAAACTTGCTTGCCACTATTACTACTGCTGGACCGTACTGCAGGGAACTCGTGCGGGAGTTCTATTGCAACCTAACTGAATCTGTGAAGGATCCAAGATACATGAAGTATGGAAGAGTGTATGTGCGAGGGCAACTTTTCTCGTTCAGTCCTGTTGTGATTAATGGTTTTCTTCATACACCAGCAAGTGATGATGCTTCTCTACCTACTCTGGATTCAATGACCTCTGTCATTACAGGTGGACTTGTTACAAGTTTTTCAGCTCATCCGCATAAGCTAGCTGCTTGGCACCTCTTTATACTCTGTTCTACACAAAACGGCTGTGAAGACCTGGACACCTTTCGGGAATTCTACTGTGGTTACCAAGCATCAAGCTCCTGTCTTGTATGCTATTGGAACTGACATTGCATTCAACTATGGCCGACTGGTGTTTGACACGGTCCTGGCCTTTGTAGACTGTGCTCAACCAACACTAAAGTTACCATATCCTTCCTTGATATATTCTATGTTACTATCTCAGGACATCGAGAAGGATGATGATGAACTACTTACTAAGCCTGGGGAAGTGCTGAAAATCGCACATGCACTGCTAAAATGGAATAGGAAGTTAGATCTTCCTTGGTTAGAAACAGGTGTTGCTGAAAATGTTGTGGTATATGTTTCCAACACCCCATCTGCCACTGCCATTTTTGTACCTCTCTCTGCTGCTCAGAATTAGGATACTGCATTTTCAAGCTCAGTTGTTGAATGCTGGGCAGAATATTGCACAGGCTAAGGCAGATCTAGCCTATTATGAAGGGTTAAAGGCTCACTACAAATCACTACTCAGTGGAGCTGGCCCTTCTGAACAAAAAGGGGGAGAAGAAACAGATGCTACTGATGAGCAAGAAAAAGATACTACCGATGATGGCTCATCTGAGAGCAATCAATTCTAGTTTTTTTCGTTGGTTTATTGTTTATTAGTTTGTTTTTTGCTGATTAGTTTTTTTAAGTTGTTTTTGCTCTAGTAATCAGAATTGTTTTTGTGTGTCTGATCTGATATCTTGTTTGGTTCTCCTTTACATCTGCTTATTGTTCTGAAGTGTTGTAGCTAGATGTTGCCGACATCTCGTGACAACACCTCTGCTTAAACTTAGGGGGAGAATCTGTTTTAGTATTCAGAGGGAGTTAAGTTGATTTGTTATTGAATTGAATGTATTTTGTCCAGAAGAAAAAAGGGGGAGATTGAAAGGAATATTTTATTCCTAAAATTTCTCAAGTTTTGAAAAAGATTTTATTAAATATCTTTTGTCTTTCTTGGACATGAAATAACTTTTATATAAGTTATTTAATTCATTAGGTAAGTTGATTTGAGATATTGTTAAGCTAATTAGAATATTTATCATATCATATCTAATGTATATCCTTCCTTATTTGTGTAGATTTGATATGATCAAATCAAAAGAATCCTACGCCTACAAAAAAACATGTTGAAGAAGGATTCTTGTGCTATTTAAGGAGATAGACGTGCAACAAGGGAAAAGAGAGACGAACCTAGAGAGAACGTACGACCAATTGAGATTCACTTCACATACGTTGAGAAAGATTTAAAAAATCTGGTTTGGTCGTGTAACCTTGAAGCCTTGGAGAACACGTGAAGATCGAAGATCAAACATTGAAGTGTTCTAGTCGAGTTTCGGCCTCAAGGATTCATCTCCGTGTTTTGGTTTATTTATTTTATTTCGTATAGAATTTTAGGAGATGTTTTTTGTGGTTTATTTTCTCATATGTTGGAGAAAATTGATTTTTACAATAATTAATCACTAGTTTTTGGGTTTGTAAAACTCTTTGATTTATTTTTTAGTGAAAGCTTTGCCCTGAGGCGCTGCAAGGGTATTTTATACTCTTACTTAAATCATTTGAGTCTATTTATTTGGTTGCTTGTTTATTTTATTCACGCTTAAATTATATTCCGCTACAAATTACTCAAGGTGTTATTGAAGATGTTTTCAATACTTTGTGACAACACCTCACACTGTTTATGTGCAACCTCTATTCCCTTACAATCTTTGTAAGAAGTTCTTCCTACCAACCTATATAAATGCCCAGCAAATAAATGAGAGTTTGAGTCGTAGTTGATATAATATACAGATTGTAGCTAGGGCCGTGGACAAAGACTTTCTTTCCTTCGCAATAAATTCTTAAATTGTGTCCATATAAATAAATATTGTAGAAATTAAATAATACCGACTTGGAACTTTCTTTTGTTTCCATACCAAAATAACAAAGAAGGAACTTGTATAGATTGATTCTTGAATTTGTTTCCGATTTGAGACTTTTAGGTACTCGCAGTTCTGAACCAAAAATTTTAACTTCATCATGAAACTCATCATAACACATCATTTTCATCTCAAAACAAAATTTTTATAACTTTTTTTCACAATTCTAAAACCAAAAAATAACTTCTTTACAGGTCCCACTAATCATTTATACACATATTATATTATTATTATTATTTATTACTTAAATTGTAATTTAAATTTTATAAAATAATAAAAATAATTTTATGTTAAATAATATTAAATATGTAAGATTATTTAATAAATTAAATTTTAATTTTTTATGCACTTCATTATCTTTGAGTAATTATGTTTTTAATATTTTTAAATGATTACGTAAATTAATGTAAAGTAATTAGATTAATTATATTTTATTATTTTCTTTATTTAAATATAATTAAAAAATCATATATATATATATATATATATATATATATATATATATTAAAAAAAATCAATTGCATGGTTCCCATGCCCCATGCATTTTTTATGAGGGTGTTTGGCACAACTTTTAAGCTCTAAATATTTGTTTGATAAATTTTTTTAAAAACAGCTTATAATTTGTTAAAATAAGTTGTTTGACAGCTTATAAGATGTTTTTAAAAAAGTAAGGGGTGAAGTACTTTTTTCAAAAAGATATTATTTTAACATTCTATCTCCTTAAAATATCCTTAAATATTTTAATAAATCTCCATCATATCCTCCACTAATTAAATATTAAATATTATTTTTAAAAAAATTCAAAATCACATAAATTTTCTAAAATAAAATATTATAACAATTTTATTTTTTAATATACGTTTATTCTAAAACTATTTTCATATATGTATAACTCGAAACATTATTTTAATATAATTATATCCTTTTTGATAATTTCGACGATAAAAAGATCTTATAATACCAAACACATCAACATCTTTAAGTTATTTAAAATAAGTTTATCCAAACACTTTAACATCTTATTTTTAAAATAAGTTCTAATAGCTTATAAGCTCGTAAAACAACTTTTAATATCTAGGAACTTATAAGCTCTTTTTAATAAGTTTAACCAAACATGCATGGAACGACATCCCAATACAAATTAAATTTAAAAAAAAATTGTAATAATTACGAATGTAAAGTAGAACCTGCAGGCTACAACGCGGGCAGCCTGCAAGTTCAAATTTTTTTTTTTTTAAATTTTAAAAACCTAGCGTTGCAGCCATCCTCAACCATTAATTTATGTTGGAAAACATGCGAAAAACATGCGAGCACATATCCCACTTGGAACTTTCTTTTGTTTCCATACAAAAATAAGAAAGAGATTATTATTGCATCTCGACAATCCGTCTATCCATAATAACATTACAATAAAAAAAAAAAGCATGGAACATGTGACATTGTATCACACTCATTACAATATAAGAGAAAAATAAGTTTTTTGGTTCAATAACATTACCCCTTTTGGGTTTTGATCCATTAACTTTTTCGATGTGAATTTTGGTACACTAACTTTACATTTTCAGTGTTTTTTGGTCCAACTGCATACGTGTCAGCTTCGGATTGGTCCACGTTATCATTTTGGATCAATCAAAAGTTGACATGTATGCAATTGGACCAAAAACACTGAAAATACAAAGTTAGTATTTCTAAACCTAAATCGGAAAAGTTAATGGACCAAAACCAAAATATGAACAAGTTAATGGACCAAAAAAATTATTTTCCCTTACAATAAGTATTGAACAAATAACCTTGTATCTTATACTGATTGTTTGGTCTAAAGATTGCCTCTTTATCTGAAAAAAAGTTATAACTGGTATTAAGGATACAATTCAAATATTTTAAACAATCTAACTAACAGCCTAAACATCACCTGTACATTATTTATCTCTTTGCAGTTTCAACTATTACATGACCCAACAAATGGTACTGCTTTCCTCATGCGAAATTTATCTTTATATACAATTAGTGTTAAAATCTGAATATTCTATGGATAGAACGAATAATTAAATTACCTTGGTCATGGGGTGAATCAATGTTTCTCAAGATTTAATCGACATAAAGGAAATTATATTTCTCTACATTTCTCTTGTCTCGGGTGGTGCTCGGATTGATATATTTTAATTCCATAATCTAATTCAATGTGGTTAGTACTCTGTGCTCCGTTTGGTTAAATGATATGATAATGTATGATAAAATTCATTGGGATTATTGAAGAAAATGGATGAGATTGATTAAATAATGATATGTTTGATTTGAATGATTAATATCTAGATTTAGATAATGATAAATTAAAAAATTATTTTTTTAACCTTATCATTATATATAAATTATTTTAATATTACATTAACTATTAAATTTTTATTAATTTTAAATTCAAACAACAAAAAATAATAAAAATATTAATAAAAATAGAAATTAATAAATTTAATAATAATATAAATATGAATTTGTTTTGATACCTAAAATTTTATGTATAATTTGAATATTAATTTTAATGTTAAATTTAATTAGTAACAATTACAACATTACTGCTAAATAAATAATATATTAATAATTAATAATAATAATAATATAAATTTTATTTATTATGATATTAATTATTACATTTTTACAATTTTTCAAACTTAAAAATAACTTAAATATTAATTAAATATAGAAAATCGTTAAATTTAATGATAATGTAAATATGCATTTATTGGAAAATAGTAATAATAATCTGAATATTAATGTTAACGTTATATAAATAATGGAGATCTGCGATTACAAAGCTTGGAAATGAAATGCAATGCAAAATGGAGATCTGCGATTTTACAAGCTTTCCATCCATTTCCAAATTTTCTCAAGGGTAAAATTGGAAAAAAAAAACTCAAAAATCTTTCGTACTATTCAAACTTGGATTAGAAATACCACCAACTCACAGAAGGGATAGAATTCATGCGTTTTTCAGAATGAACAGTACCTTTAAACGGGCCTGAGGTAATTTATTTTGTTTCCTAAAATTGAGTCAAACACTGGACTATTTATTAATTCTACAATGATCACCCCTAACAAGTTAATAGTAATTGTGATAGATTTCAAATACTAGCAAGATGAGTGTAATTAGAAATCAATTCTCTAAATCAAATCTCTTTCTCCAAATTAAATTATGAACCCAAACACAACCTCAAAGTTTTAAGTTAAAAGAGGAAAAAAATTAGCCAAATTATATATTCATATATATATATATATATATAATATAATTATTCAAAAAAGGAAAATACAAATATTCAAACCCGAAAAAAAAAAAAAAAAAAAAGACAAATGAAAATGCACCAGATGAAGCTCTCTTAGTTATATACTAATCAATCCTAAACTATAGTTTTGTAATATGATCCCAAATGCTCTCCAGTTGCCTCTTTTTATCCTCAAACACATCTGCTTTCCCAACTTTGTGTTCATCCAACCATTCGATAGCGGACTTGATCTCGCATTCTATTTTTTCTAAAGCAAGCTTTTTGGTCATAACATTAGCTCTGGTTTCATACACATAATTTTTCAGAAGATTTATGGACTCGAAATTCTTTTTGAGCTCCTCATCTTGAAACTTAAATCTCTCGGCTTCCTCTAACATCCTCGCAATCTCATCCTTGGATAGCAAGTCTTTGACATTGTGAACTGTCATGCTGTTTTTCTTGCGGGTCGTTTTGTCTTCGGCGGACACACATAGCATACCATTAGCATCAACTTCGAAGCAAACATGTATTTCAGGGACACCCCTCGGAGCAGGAGGAATGCCATACAAAACCAATGTCCCCAGCAGAATGTTATCGCTTGTTCTAGGCCTTTCACCCTCATATACTTCAATCAACACACTGGTTTCGTTATCCCTACCAGTGCTTCTCTGCACTTCTTTCTTAGCGGGAATGCCAGTGTTCCTTGGTATTACAACAAGCATTTCATCCTTATTGATACGCATACCAAGCGATAGAAGGGTGACATCCCGCAAAACCGGGGCTTGAACCTTCTCATTTCCTTTACCACTTGTATTTGCAGGTGGTCGATGTAGAAGGGTGGTGACATCCCGCAAAACAGGGGCTTGAACCATCCTAATTTCCCCGGCAGTAGTTATATTTGCTGCCTGAGATAGATGGGTGACATTCAGCAAAACCGGGGACTCGCCACTTAAATTTGCTGCTTGAATTGCAGCACCATAGACCACAGCCTGGTTAGGATGAATGCTTTTGCACAACTCCTTACCATTGAAAAAATCTCGAAGCAATTGTTGTACCTTTGGGATTCTAGTGCATCCACCAAGAAGCACCACATCGTGGACGCTTTCCTTGTCCATCCCGGCACACTTGAAACATTCCTCAACATGGTTAATGCATTCCTGGAACAAATCCATGTTGAGATCCTCAAATTTAGCACGTGTTAATATAGAGTCAAAATCAATTCCGTCATACAAACACTCGATTCCAATAGTTATTTGCGCCGTCCAAGATAAATCGCACTTGGCTTTCTTACAATCTCTCCTTAACCTTCTCAATGCTCTGGCGCTGTCTGTTATGTCCTTTTTGTGCCTCCTTTTGAACTCTCGAACAAAATAGTCAACAATTCTATCGTCAAGATTTTCTCCCCCAAGTCGGGTGTTACCAGCAATAGCCTTGACCTGAAATTCTGTCTTGTCAATGGTGAGAAGAGTCACGAGGGTACCACTACCAAAGTGGAAAACAAGTATATTTTTTCGGGCCATGTTAATATACTTTTTGTCGAGGCCATAGGCAACCGCTGTAGCAACAGGTTCGTCAAGGATACACAAGACGTTGAGCCCAGAAATGGTTCCGGCATCCTTGGTCGCCTGCCTTTGAAAATTGTCGAAGTAGACGGGTACAGTAATAACTGCGTTTTCTACTCTGAATCCGAGAAAATCTTCTGCAATCTCCTTCATCTTGCAGAGTATAATTGCATAAATATCTTCTGCGGTAAACTCTTTCTCTTGATATTTGTGTTTAACCACAATCATGGGTTTATCTTGGGATCCGCAAATGACCTTGAAAGGCCAGCGTTTCTTATCACTCTGGACACACTGAACTAATGGGTCACTGAATTTCCGACCAATCAACCGGTTAGCATCTGCATAATTAAGCATGTTAGAAAACAAAATACAAATTACAACACAACACTATACTCCAAGATTGGGAATCATAATTAATGTCTCACCAAAAACAGTGTTGGTGGGGTTCATATCGGCTAGATTCTTGGCAGCATCGCCGATGAGGCATTCTTTTTCAGTGAACGATACATAACAAGGCACGGTGTGGTTGCCATGTTCGTCGGGTATGATCTCAACACGCCCCCACTGCCATACGGCCACGCATGAATACGAAGTGCCCAGATGAATGCCAATCGCCGTTCTTGCGCATTTTCCGGCCATCCTGCTCGATCGGAGTTTTACGAATTCGGAAGAAGAAATTGTTGGATGTTGACTTGCACGATATATAGTCGTCTCCAAAAGGTTGCAAGTTGCGTTTACAATCGAAATCACTCATTACGTTTTGTAATTACGTGTTGACTCTAGCAAAACAACATTTTTATGTCGGGAAAGTAAATTTTTTTTTTCAACTAATTTGGACAATGCTATATATACATGGTATTCTTACATTGAGGTGTACACGTCCTATTAAATTAAGAAACAATTTCAAATTTTTTTTTTAATCTACAATTTTTTGTCTTGCTCAAAAAAAATATCAAATTCTTTTAAAATATTTTTATTTTCAACCTACAATTGTTTATCTTTTTCAAAAAAAAAACTCTTAACGAAAATATTATTATTAATTTAATTATTTATTGTGAAATTTTTGAGGTGTCAAAATTGAACCCGACCCAAGTTGATCAGTTAGTATCGGATTAAGGTTGATTTTTTTAAAAATATTTAACAAAATAATTAAATACACATAATAATAATTAATATATTTTGATTTAAATACATGATAACAAAATCTAACTTATATAGTTCTATATAACTTAAATTTGAAAGTCCAAGTATACAAAATTTAAAATAAACTTACTACACACAATAAAAATTATTTTTAAAAATTAATGTTTTACAAAATAATTATTACATGTTTAAAATCTATGATACAATATACAATATTTTTTTTAAACATAAAATATATAAAAATATAGTAATTATTTCTTAATTCTAGAAATAAGTACAAAAACATTTTATAAATTTCTCAAACCAAATCCGAATAAATCAATAGTGATCGACCCGAACTCGACTAACACGATCAACATAAACCTATATGATTTGATTTTTTATTTTGTTTTTAACAAAATAATTAATTATTACACATAATAATATTAAATAAATTTTAGTTTAAATATATATTTTATCCATAATAAATTTAAATATATAATAATAAATCTCTCTTATATATAATTTAAATTTGAAATTTTAATTTTAATTTTAATTTTAAAAATTTAAAAATATATTTTCTACAAGAAAATAGAAAATTATTATTTTTTAACTCAATTAATAATTATATTTTAAAATTTTATAAAATAATTATTTTGTGGAACTAAGTAAAATTAATTCTACAAGTAAGTAATAAAAAATAATAATATTTTCTTAAAAAGTTTTTTGGGTAAGACAAAAAATTGTGGGTTGAAAAAAAGAGAAATTTTAAAAGAATTTGGAATTATTTTCTAATTTAATAAGGCGTGTACGCCTCTATTTAAGAATCTATGTACATATAGCATTGTCCATTTTATTTTTAGTATATTTTCAAGTTTTATTATGTTACACTAAATTTTATTTTATTTTATTTTTTCAGTATACATTTTGATTCAATTTATTACGTCTTATCGAATAAGTTAGCATGTCATTCAAGTTTTTTAGATGTCATGTTAGAATTTGTCGGTGTCGTATGAGTTCTATAAAGAAATATGACGAAATGTTAAAAAATAAAAGTTCTTAATTTTGAATTAGATAGTTTTAAATCATTCTTAGAACTAATTTCTTTCTTCTTGTATATATTTTCTCGTTAAATTTATAACACGTAGAGCCGATCCTAGGGGAGGCCACTTAGGCGGCTATCTAAGTGGGGTCTCAAAATTTTTTAAAATATCTTATATTGTATGTATAGTATATATAAATATTCTATATATGTCTATTTTTTTAATTTTCTATTCAAAATCCTAGATAGGATGGGCCTCTAATGATTTGTTTAAAAATATTAAACATTGTCATTTTTTGTGTTTTTGCTCCTCTCCTTTCTCTACGTACAAAAAAAAAATTCTTAGATATAAAGTTCTTTTTTTCGTTAAATTGTTTCATTCAAGTGAGTTATCTCAAATTGAGTAAATTATCATGCCGTTTTTTTAGTGAATTTGATTTTTATTGTATATTTGTGTATTGCGGTTGGTGCTTTAAATCTCATATCAACAATCAATCTTTGTTAACATTTAAATTATTTTTTATTTGTTTTATTTAGATTCGCATTGTGATCAATTATGACGGGAAAAAGTAATTTACGTGGTATATTGGTATATTAAATTAGATGTTGGTGATCATTATGTTCATTTTATTATCCGTTCGTAAGTAATATTTTTATATTTTACAAAAAAAAAAAAAATATTGACCTTTATTAGCCTAGGGCCTCTAATTTTCTGGAGACGGCCCTGCGTTATCAATACGAATGTTTTTCTTTTGAGTTGTTCTCTTGAAGATTGTGCTACACCATGTTGAGAAAAAAATTTGAAGAAAATTATGGTATTTATATATATGTATATTTAGATGTCCTTTTTTACCCAAAATAAGTCATTTTAATAAATTTTATTAACCTTTAAAAATCTCCTATTTTATTATTTCGAGATTATTAAGTTCTTAGCAAATTATCATGTATTTTTTTAAAGGTTAAATTATAGTAATTATCTATCCAAAGTATTTATTTAAATATTTTACCTAGACTACTCAAAATATTATCCTAAGATTTTCTACCTTAATCCACCTACCCCTTACCTTACGTAAACTCACCTTTGAGCCGCCTCCATCATCCATTAGAAACCTCCTCCACTTCACAGCACACACAACACGATTAACTTGAAGAAAAATCAAGAGTTTGACGTATCGTTCGTCCCGAAGATCAATCTACGCGTCGATAACGTATATTCGAGCGATTAAATCGCAAAGGCACGTTTCGAATCCATTCTTGAACACCATTTAAATCATTATACACTGATTTATGCATAAAAGATTTGATGTTGCATGTGTATGTGGTTTTAGAATAAAAATCTTCATGTTCATGCCAAGCATTCACGTTTTATTTACATGTTGGCTTATTTATGCATGATTTTGATCCATGGACTGTTCGAGGAGCTAACCATCGGTTTAAGGTTTGAGCTAGGGTCCTTAGGGTTAGTTTTGTCTAGGTGGTTCTTGGCTGGAAGGGCTGGAGCCATGCGGGTTTTGGCCATGACAGCAGATAAGCGAGCAATGACTTCTGTCGGGTTTAGGGGCCTTGGCCGAGCCCTGCAGGGGCTTGGATCGAGCCAGTCCTGGTCAGGGGGTTGCACCTGGACCCTGGGGTGGTCCAGGTGTGGGAGCTCCGGCCATTGGTGGCCGGAGCTTGTCGGATCATGCAAGGGAGCGGGGACTGCACAGGCTGCGCGGCAATTTCAAAATTCCCGGAAACGTGGTTCGCTAGGGCTGTATAGGTATCGGTTCAAAGCGAGGCATGGCTCGTTGGAACCGAACAGACGTGGGCTACATCTGGATGGTGGAGCTCCGGCCGGTCGGAGGCCGGAACTGGCCGGCAGCAGGCCATAAATCCTGCTGCTACATGGCCGAGAGTAAAGAATTGCATGGGGGAGTCTGTACGGGTTGGGTTGGGAAATTGTTTCTTTTTTTTAATTATTTTTTTTAATTTTTTTATTTTGGGTTATGGGTTTTTAGGTGGGCCGGGATTGGGTCTTGGGTCCGGGTCCGGGTCATGTTTTGATGGGTCAAATTAATTTTTAGTTCGGGTCTAGATTTTTATTATTTGGGCTTGGATATTTTAGTTAAGAGTTTAAGTAGTTAATTAATGGGTTGGGTTTGATTAATTAATTAATTGGACTAATTTAATGGGCTTTAATAATTATTGAGGTGAGCCCACTAATTTGTCATGGGCCGTGTGATCCATGAGAATTATTGGGCCAAGTTGTGTCGGGTTGAGTAATTTTAGCGATCTAATCTATAAGTTAACGGTTAGTTAATAATTTTATTAATTTAATTTTAAGTTAATTAGTTAATGGGCCTAAATCATGATTTGTGTGAGCCCATTAGTTTTTCATGGGCCTGGGGGGCCAATAAACTTAATGGACCAGGTCAGGTTGGGCTTTTAGGTTTTTGAGTCAGTCTAGTAATTTATGGGTTTAAGTTAAGTGGTCAGCAGCTCGAACAAGTCTTTGGAAAAATAAATGTCCGTAAAATGCATGAATTTTTATTAGATATATAAGTATGATTTTTTTTAAGAAAATAAATTAAATATATATTTACGGACAAATTTTCATGAAATAAAGAAATAAATGAGAATTTTCAAGTTCATGCATCATGTAAGAATTTTTTTATGATAAGTTTAAATGCATGTTAAAAAAAATATAATTTTTATGGAAGTTGAAGTGAAGGTGGAAAGTGATGTGGTTGGAGGCCGGGATATTTGGGTCCGGTGACCTTTCTAATGATGTTTATGTATGATGAGCTTATGGATCCAGCTGAGAGGGCTGGTGAAGTGGCAGCACAGAAGTGGAAATCCGACCGCCACGTACGTTGGTTTATAGATTGATCAATCGATTAGTATGATGTCACCGACATGGATACGACCTGTTGAGAACTAAGAAATTATATTAAGACATTTTATGAGATTCATTAAATATGATGTTTATGATTAGCATGATGATGAAGCATTATAATTATTTATTCATATTTATATGCATATATTTTAAGACCATGCACGTGTATTTATATTCACGTATTTTATATGATGTGTGCTTGTGTGTGGTTTCATTTTGTTATGTAAGGATAGAACGTGCTGAGCCTCTAGGCTCACTAGATTTAAATGGTGCAGGTGAGCAGAATGTTAATGAAGTTAATGTGTTTCCGACTGGCGGCGAGGGCGTATGAGTATCCAGGCGGCTAGAACCCGTGACCATTGCTCTATGATGATTTTTATGTTGAGATTTAGCACAATCATTTCCGCACATGTTTTATTATTTTGGATTGTTAGTATATGCATGGATTTTAGATTTAAGTATTTATTTTCTAGGGTGCATGGATTTTTGTGTAGGAAGTATAAATTAGGAATTTTATTATGATATTTTTATGAATTATTATTTAGTAATTAATTTTAAGTATTTTAATTGAATGCGTAAACTTTTATTGTATTTTTTTTTGTATTTTAAATTAAGTAAAGTTATTTTTAAGTATGATATGTATATATATATGTATGGGCATATATATATTTATATTTATTATTTTATTATCAGAGAGTTTAAAAAAAAAATACAATAGAAGTTTTAGGATGTTTCAACAAGATATTAAAGTCTTGATTTTTTATTGATTATCTTGAAGATGATTGTACTAAGATAAATAAAAATAAAAAATATTGGATTTTTAAAGTTTGCATATGGAGATAAAATATATGCAAGATTGAACATATCAAGTTATCTTCTATATAAAAGGAATCAAAATCTTGAGATAGAATTGTATTCAAAATTTGAATATCAAGATCTTGTTCTATCTTAAACTTCTTTTGGTGCCTATAAATAGAGAAGCAAAACGTAGAAAAAATCGCACACAAAAATTCTCTACTTTATCTTCTAATTTCGAGAAATAGGCTAGCAAGTTTGGGGTCAAAATTCTGCCTTGTTCTGCCATGTTCACATGAATAAAAACAGTAACCTTGAGTAAAAAATCTGTAGTAGACCGGTTTCATTTTACAAGATTAAGTGATTTTAAACATGTTAGAAAATAACATATAATTTTAATAATGTCAAAACATGTTTAATGAGTCATTATTTGGTCAAAATAAGTAGAAAATCAGATCCAAAACGTGCGAAAATGGTGGGGTAGGTCCCGAGGGTCCTGGGGGACCAAAACCAATTCGGAAGCACGAAAAATAGTTCGGAGCCTTCGGATGGATTGGAGCTTCCGATCCTGAGATTGGAGCTTCCGATCTTAACCAAAAACAGGTGTCAAGGAGATTTGAACACGTGGCCAGATGCAGGAGATCGGAGCTTCCGATCCTGTGATCGGAGCTTCCAATCTCAGCCGTCCGAAACGTGGCAAGCATGCACCAATCGGAGCTTCCGATCCTGCGATCGGAGCTTCCGATCGTGGCCTATAAATAGGGGTTCAGAGGGCCACAATTTCACACCAATCTCACTTCTTCTCTCTTGGTTTTAGAGCATTCTAGGTGTTTTAGGGTTGATTCCAGCCTTCCTAGTCTTGGTCCAGAGGTTGGCGTATTATAGGCTTGGACATAGTGCTGGTCTAGCTTGCCTAGTTTATGAGGTACGGAAGTATTATTCGAGATATCCAGATTGAGTATGCATGTATTATGTGTTTTCATGGATTATGTGATTGCATGTTTTATATACCTTTATATACAGCATGTCACGATTGTATGTTGCATACATGAGCATATCGAGTCTTTACCTTAGAGCTATCCTGTAGTACGGTGCTCACCCTACGAGTTTGTGGATGGTTGGATACGTAAGTCTTGTGTCAAGTTATCTTTATGGTTGGACACATGTACTAGTATCAGGTCACCATTATCCACTAGATATATGAGCCACCTCCAGAGGTGACGGTGCAACGTGCTATATATCCTGGGCCCGATCTATGAGCTTGTTTCTTGACCTGAGTGTCTTGGTACCCAGTTCATTTGCATTCATGCGCATATAATAGTGTATACTCATACTTTCGTACTGAGCATGTTAGGCTCACTTCCGGTTATTTTCTGTTGGCTGGATGCCCTATTCCATGGGGCAGTTGCAGGTAGTTCTCCCGGGAACAGGGAGGTTAGGTGGTGACCAAGGCTGGATAACAGGGTTGACCACTACGTTTTGCCTACCTGGTATTATTTTAATTTAATTCCGCAGTTACTCTGATTAAGATTATTTTATTAATTAATTGTATGCTTAAGTTCTGATTAGTAGATGATCATGGCGCGAATCACTACATTTATGGTATCAGAGCATGCAATAAGATTTTTTGGAAATAGTATTGATTTTGGGTTATCCTTTGTAGGATTACAAGTTGGTTTCAATGACGATAGCAGTATCAGGAATTGGAATAGCGGGATATCTAGGCTCTTCCAAGATTGTCATTGCCAAGGTTGGCATCAGAAGTTCGAATTATATGGATCCCAGCAGGATGGAGCTGGAAGAGAAGATCCAGTTTTCAACGTCAGGCACTTCTCCAAGTTGAAAGGAATGTGTGACATGTAGTCATCCATTCTGAGTCGACCAAGGAAGCCTCCCCGGAAGACTCTCCACTAGTAGTTGGAGAGATTGACGGGAAAATATTGTCTCATATTTTAGTGACCCTGCATGGAATCACCTACTAACTGGCAACTAATAACATGCATTAAACTTAATACAGCATAATTCTTAACAGAGTAAAACGTGTGGAAACATAATCCATAATTTACATATCAGCTTAGTAAAACAAGTCCAGGCTTAATACTGTAATGATACAGCCATATCGAAAAACTTAAAGTAAACTGTCTAAAATATTTATACAGCTAAACAAATCATGCTGTATAAAATCCCCTGAAAAATCTCCGGCTCCCTAGTCCTGCCTCGAACTACCAGCTCCGTCCATCCTGTGACCTGCCCTGTGGAATAGGGTGTCCAAGATAACAACTAGGACGTGAGCGCTAACGCCCAGTACATAAACATGAGTACACGTATATATGATGCATGCAACATGATGACTGGTAAAGGGTCATCTAAAAAGTCATGCTCAGTACCGGTGCCACATGAGTGCTGCCACCGCACGGATCAACCTCTGGGTGTAACCACACTCGTCGAGTATACCAGAATAGTCAGACATACATGCCCCCGCTGTCACGGTACTCTCAGTGACAGACTATCAAGTATAGAGCTGAGCGGCTCTATAATCAGGTATATCAAGGTATAGGCTCAACGTGTATATGCACATGACATATGAATATGGAAAACGGTAAATCATATATCATGCCATATAATAATGCCAAGTAAATGCAATATATAAACATGTATACTTGCTGGCAATCTCAGTCAATGTGTACGTACCTCTATGCCAAGTCTAGTAGGATCCTAGGTTCCAAGCTTATATTCAAAAGTTCACCGTATCACTACACAAGTTCTATAAGTCTTAACTAAGCTAATAAGTACTCCCAAAACTTAAATAGATTCCCGGACCATACCTTCGTCCGTCATAAGCCCTTTGGAGTCGCTAGTCCCAGATGACTATAACCACACCTTGGTTATTCCAGAACCTCTATAATAACCGATAGGGCCCTCAAGTGTATAACTCACACTATATAACTAAAGAAGGAAACTTGGGAATTTGTAATTCCAAATGAACTCCGGAGATCCCTATTTATAGGAAATTTTCCGGTCAAGTTCGGATCCTCCAAACTTGGGTTCGGATCGTCCGATCCAACTCACTGCCTGCATGCAAGACACATCGAGTTCGGACCGTCCGATCGCCACTTCGGGTCATCCGAAGTGTCCTAAACTCGACACTTGTCAAAAACCATGGCTGAGTAATCCTACCTACTTGGCACAGGTGAAGTTTGGGCCTTCCGATCCTACTTCAGACCGTCCGAACGTGCCTTAAATCCGAAGTCAACCTCTCCTCTTCGGAGCCCCCGACTTGCTAAGTTCGGATCGTCCGAAGTCCTCTTCGGATCGTCCGAACTGGCCAAAATATTGAAAGTCAAATTCTTAATTCTGAAGTCCGATTAAGCCCTGAAATTAGTTAATTACTAACCCTTAATCATGTTTAACATATTATTATCTTAAAATGGTTTCTGGGTTACTACATTCTCCCCACCTTTAGATATTTCGTCCGCGAAATAAAATCTAAAGACAAATCAAGATAACAATATGAAACATCAAACCATGATTTATTACAACAACTGTAATTACATCTTTACATGGTAATCAAAAGTACAAAGTAAACAACTCAAGATATTCCGCTCGCATATGACTCTCGGTTTCCCAAGTTGCTTCTTCAACGCCTCGATGTTGCCACTGTACCATCACAAGTGGTATAGTCTTGTTCCGAAGAACTTTCTCCTTCCTGTCTAGGACACGGAGTGGTCGTTCAACATAAGACAGATCTGGCTCTAGCTGAACATCAGTAGGCTGAATAATATGTGATTCGTCAGCTATGTACTGTCGAAGTAACGACACATGAAAAACATCATGTATACTCGAAAGATATGGTTGTAACGCCAAACGATATGCAACATCTCCGATCTTTTCCAGTATCTAGAAAGGCCCAATGTAACGAGGTGACAACTTGCCTTTCACACCGAATCTCATCACCTTTCTGAAAGGTGATACTCGCAAGAACACATATTCACCAGGCTCGAACTGCAGTGGCCTGCGGTGAATATTAGCATAACTGTCTTGTCTATCTTGAGCAGTTTTGATCCTCCGTGTAGTAGCCCGTGCCCGAAATCAGTGATTAAGTATTAATCAATTCATTAATCCTACTAGTTAAGAGTAAACGTGATTAAGGGAACTCTTAATGGGTTAACGGAGTCCGGAATTGGATTCAAAACACTTGGAAATGGTTTGAGGGTCATCGAGTTCGGAGGCTCCGAAGTCAAGGTTCGGACGATCCGAAGAGTGGTTCGGACGCTCCGAACGTGCTGCCGACAGTCGTCATGGATGACATCATCATGCTGACATAATCAATGACGTAATATCGGGTTCGAATGACCCGAAGCCCAGTTCGGACGACCCGAACGTGTTCGGACGACCCGAAGTCCAGTTCGGACGATCCGAACTCCGTCTATAAATAGGGGGTGCCGAGCGCATTTTTGAAGTGCACCAGTTCCTCTCTTCTCTCTCTCGATCCCTTAGCCTTCTAACTCAGATCTAGGGAATTCTAGGCGTCCCGTGGGGAATCCAGAAGTGGCATAGCGATCCATACGTCGTAGCGGAGCTGTGGCCTAGTTTTGAGGCACTCGACATCAAAGGGCTAACGACAGACGAAGGTATAGCTTTTGCTTTCTATAAATATTTAGGAGTATGCAATAGCTTAGTTAAGGCTTTTAGAGCACTTTAATGATAGTAGTATCATTTGGCAGTGTAGAGCAGACTATAGGCGTGGATCTAGAGTTGGTAGAGCTTGCACTTATTTGAGGTACGAAAGTACTGTTCGAGATATCCTGACTGAATATGCATGTATTATGTGACTGCATGGTTTATATGTCATTGATTTATGCTGCATTCATTTGCATACTGAGCTATCTCCTTCGAGATGTCTGTTAGTAGGGTTTTTCCCTATCCTGTTAGTGGTTGGACTTCCATCGATTTGGGTCCGGCATATCCACTGGTATTATGGTATGGGAGCCACCTCCTGAAGCGACGGCACAACATGCTACATAACAGGGCCCGGTCTGTCTCTGTTATCTGATCCTTGACCTCGAGTTTATAGGGAGTTCACTTTGCATGCATGTATACTCATACTCTTGTACTGAGCGTTTTATGCTCACGTCTCGTACTCTGTGTTTCTGGACACCCTATTCCATGGGGCAGGTTTGCGATTGGACGAGGCGGGTGGTTCCAAGAGGGGCTAGATAGTGGTTGGCCAGCTGGAGCTTCGTCTAGGTTTATTTCTATTGTTATTTGGATTAATACAGTTGTTCGATCTGGTTGTATAATATTTGGGTATTTATAGATTCCTTGCCTTGGGATTGTAATTTTAGTAATATTTCCGCAGTTTATACTGATATCTGTTTATTAAGTTATTTGCATGCCTAAGTTCTGTTTAGTAGGTGATCCAGGTAAAGGTCACTACATTTATGGTATCAGAGCATGCATAGTATTCTTGGGATTTAGACTCTGCATAAGGTAACCGTGAGGTGCTTTTGTAGATGGCGAACTACGATGACCAGAGTAGCCATGGTAGTGGAGGTGGACGCTGGGGAGATGACGATCGTGAGCGTCGTTGGGACCGTCATCATCGTCGTCGTGATGAGGATCGTTTCACTGTATGGCGATTTCTGCAGATGGGTCCTAAACCCCTTGTTGGAGGTGAGTCTCCGGAGGATGTGGAGAACTGGTTAGACCGTATGGAGACGACTTTTCAGACTTACCACTGCACCGAGGAGCAGAAGATGGAGACCCTTGGCTATCTTCTGGATGGACGAGCCCGTAGGTGGTGGAGGTTTACTTCTGCACCCTTTATTGCGGCGAGAGGAGTGGCCACCTGGGCCGAGTTCCGAACAGCTTTTCAAAAGCTGTATTTTCCTCCTGCACTCCGTCAGTCGAAGGCAGGTGAGCTACTGAGTCTGCGACAAGGAGCCATGTCTATTGATGAGTATCAGCAGAAGTTCTTTGATCTGCTATCCTATTGCCCCGAGATTTCCGACAGCTCTGGGATAAAGTATAATCTGTTCCTTCAGGGCCTTAACCCTGAGATCCATGACCGTGTGGCAGTTGGCGACGACATGTCCTATGAGGGTTTGGTGAGCCGTTGTCACCAGGCGGAGGACAGCATTCGGCGGAACAGGTCTTTCCCTCAGTCGAGGTCTGCTAGTTCTTTGGGTCCCCGTGCCCAATCTTTCAAGAAGTCTGGATCTACTTCTTCCTCTGGGTCTGGAGGTGTTGTCCGTTTTGGTAAGAAGGACAAGTGTGATCACTGTGGGAAGAACCATCCAATCGACCGTTGCCGCAGAGCTTCTGGAGCTTGTTTCCGTTGTGGAGAGACTGGTCATATCCGGAGGGATTGTCCACTATCTGGGGGAGGCGGTTCTGGTTCTTGTTCAGGATCTGGTTCTCAGGCTACCGTTCAGCAGAGGACGCAGGGACAGCCTGCTGGGAGTTCTCATTTGAGGCCACGAGCTTCTGGCCAGGTGTTTGCCCTGAGACATGATCAGGCAGTGGAGGAGAATGAGAAAGTCATCGCAGGTACATTTCTGCTTTATGGTATACCTGCTCTTGTACTTATTGACACTGGTGCATCTCATTCCTTCATTTCTGCACGTTTTGTTAAGAGACATAAGTTACCATGCATTGCACTAGACGTAGTAATGTCTGTTTCTACTCCGACGGGCCAATCTGTTTTGGCTAAGCGTCTAGTGATGGGTTGCCCTTTAGAGTTCGAGGGGAATATTCTGTTAGCGAATCTCATGGTCCTGGCGATGGACGACTTTGATTGCATTCTGGGAATAGATATGTTGACTGCCTATCGAGCTTCAGTGGACTACTATCAGAGATTAGTACGCTTTCATCCGGAGGGGAGTGAGAGCTGGTTTTTCTATGGTGAGGGAGCGCGACCCCCGATGCCTTTGGTATCAGCTTTGAGAGCCTGTCGAGCTCTAGAGTCTGGCGGGGAAGGCTACCTTATCTATGCAGTTGATTTGTCCGTTGAGAGCATTGGGTTAGAGAGTATTCCTGTTGTGGATGAATTTCCAGATGTTTTTCCTGATGAGATTCCGGGTTTTTCTCCTGCTAGGGAAGTCGAGTTTGAGATAGAGTTGATGCCGGGTGCTTCTCCTATTTCTCGAGCACCGTATCGTCTGGCTCCGTCAGAGATACGTGAATTGAAGAATCAGCTACAGGATCTTTTGGACAAGGGGTACATTCGTCCTAGTGTATCTCCTTGGGGAGCTCCTGTTTTTTTTGTAAAGAAGAAGGATGGGTCGATGCGGCTGTGCATTGACTATCGGCAGCTGAATCGAGTCACTGTGAAGAACAAGTATCCGTTGCCTCGTATTGATGACTTGTTTGATCAGCTGCAGGGCACTTCAGTTTACTCCAAGATCGACTTGAGATCTGGGTATCATCAGTTGAGAGCCCGTGATCAGGACGTAGCCAAGACTGCATTCCGTACTCGCTATGGGCATTACGAGTTCCTAGTGATGCCATTTGGTTTGACTAATGCGCCGGCTATGTTCATGGATCTGATGAACCGTGTCTTCAGGGAGTATTTGGACAAGTTTGTCGTGGTCTTCATTGATGACATCTTGGTGTATTCGCGTAATACGGAAGAGCATGTTTCTCACTTACGGTTAGTACTGCAGACTCTTCGAGATGAGCAGTTATACGCCAAGCTGAGCAAGTATGAGTTCTAGATGGATTGAGTGGTCTTTCTTGGCCATATCATATCCAGGGAGGGGATTTCTGTTGATCCAAGCAAGATTGAGGCGGTGCTTAATTGGTCGCGTCTGACGACAGTTGCTGAGATCCATAGTTTTTTGGGTCTAGCAGGGTATTATCGTCGCTTCATTCTGAACTTCTCTCAGCTAGCTAGACCTTTGACGCAGATTACCCGCAAGGGTGTGGATTTCGAGTGGTCCTCCGAGTGTGAGGAGAATTTTGAAAGAGTGGGTGCCCGGTGAGCCAACTTGTGGCTAAGGTCTTTGATGACTCTTTGTATAAACAATCTTTTGTTTAATATAATTTACACTTTTATTAATGGCAATGACTTTATCTTTCTTCATATTGTTATATTGTGATATACTATTGTTGTTTTGATAAAGACCTTGAATATACTATAGTGTATGTAAGATGTGGTAGAACATGGGGATGTCTATCATGAAACACATCTTATAGTCACTGTATATTCTAAACTGTTCATAGTCGATTGAGCCGTCCGATAATAAGGATAAGGATCGCTCGAGTTTGAGACTAGCATTTGCGATGCAGAGTACCACGTTTCATTGGTAAGGAACATAGAGATGTTCGAAGCATGCAAATGGATATTCATATGATGAATGATCGAACTACCCTATCCGGACTTTCCAAGTGGTTATCACTTATCGAGTGGATAAAGTCCGCGGTTTTGATTGTACACCATTAGTCCTTACTACTTGAAACATCATTGAGACTCTATATGCTAGTACTGTGTTTTGACTCGTTTACCGACTCTATTGGGGACATCAGGTGTCGGGATTGGGTACAGTTACAACACATATAGGAGTCGATGCTTTGTTGTCAAGGATTCACCACATACTTGCGAGTGTGGATATCCTATGCGATCTGAGGAGATATTTGTGTGACGAATCTCTGGCCAGAGTACATGATGTGTTTTAAGAAATGGTTTCTTAGTAACACATGCGATGTCACTATTTGATCTTCAAGATGTATTGCATAGTTATCGAATCTCGAACGACTCTCGATATACCAATGGTTGTTGATTCGATCGGGATATTTGGATGAAGGGACCGTACTGTACGCTAACCAAAATCTATTGGTTCTTGCAGGCACTATCAGTGATACCTAGGGAATCATGGGGCAATGTTGCTAGGCGCTCTTACCATGATTCGATGGGCAAGTCGGAAATTGTTGTTCCGAGTCACAAGGAGTTGTGAGCCCACGGCTAGCTGTATCCCTGAACCATTGAGGGTCACACAGAGTAATGGATTTTTAATCCCCGTTGAGATAGTTAAATTTAAAGAGTTAAATTTAATGAACAAAGAAGTTGGACTTCTTAATTATGAGTAGAGGAGTAAGATTTCCTAAAATGACATAGGGATGGGCATTTTTGGAAATCACTGAATTCGGATTCAGAAAAATTTATCTTGACTTTAAAAGGTGCAGAAATGGTTTCTGTGCACATTGGTGAAATCGGTTTATCAATCGGAGTCATAATGAATTTTATATTAATTTCTGAACATGCGGGCTTTGCTTGTCGGGCTTGAACTTATGACTAATGGGCCCTAAGCTGTTAGCGGCCTACATTATAAATAAGTTATTGCAGTACAGAAATTACACACAACAGGTCACAAATTTTCGAAAACCTAGTTATTTTCTCTCAATAGTGGCCGCCCCCTTTTCCCCTCTGCTCGGTAAAATCCAGTCTGTGAATTTTGAATTACAGCCTGGTTTAACGGATCAAATTCGTTAATTCTCTTCGTAGAAACTTCTGATAGATTTTCTAGTGCAATCTATCAGAGGGATTAATTATCCGTTCGTGGACCTGATTGAAGAACAGTTCGTTCATCAGTTCCAGGGATATACAACAAGAGCAGAGCAATCTGTTGGTGTCCATAATCTCGCTTCGAGATTGGAGGTAAAAATTTATAATTGTTATTTAATTTTTACACACACACAATTTAATCGTAAAGTTTTGATACCCATTATGGAATCGTTCCATATAAAATTTTTAAACTTCCGCTGCACCGGGTATCAATTCTGATTGATCTGATCGGCGTACTCCAACAGTGGTATCAGAGCCAGGTTGCTCAGATCAAGCGATTAAATTAATCGATTGTACAAAAATTTTTTAAGCCTCGGTTTTTGAAACAAAATAAATATTTTAAAAATAATAAAAAAAAAATTTTCGGGCAAAACCCGGGCGGCGATTGGATCGCTGCCCCGGGGGGGGCAGCGATCGTCGCTGCCCTAGGGGCAGCCGGGCTGCCCGGCCCGAGCCCTTTGGGGCACGGGCAGCCCGGGAATGTCCCGGGCGGCCCGCGAAAAATTAATTTTTTAATTTTAAAATTAAATTTTAATATGTTAAAATTCTATTTTTGGTCCGATCGAAAATTGTTTTTGATTGGTCCACGAGGCATCGGATCGAATTGTTCGAGTCCGAAAATTTTAAAATTGATTTTTGGATAAATTTGAATTTTTGGAAATTTTAAATATTTTATCCGTTAAATCAGATTTTATGAAATTAATTATTTTTGGTACAATTGATGATAAGATATGATCTTATGGATATATTGAGTAAAATATGATTTTATGTATAAAATTGGATTTTATAGATAAAATATGATTTTATTTGATAAAAAGATAAAATATGATTTTGTATGTAAAATAAGATTTTATATATGGAATATGATTTTATCCTTTTAAATTTAAATTGTCATTGCATGTTATCCAATAAATTAATTTTGAATTAAATGTTATTGGATAAGGATGATCGATTGCCATGACCAATTTTGTAGGTGTATGTTAGGAATTTACATTTGTTTTTATTGTTGTTGGATTTATTAATGGGCCTGGTTTATGGCCCAATATGAATTGTCATATGTAATAAAAGTGAGCTTGGTTTATGGCCCGTTCCCACCCCTTAAAAATGTATCCCCTACTTGTCATTGTTATTTATTGTAAATACATTAGATTTAGTGGGAGATGAAGATTTGAAGATGGAGGTGGGCCCAGCAGACAATAAAGACAGAAGAAATGTAAATTGGAAGCTCAATGTAATAGGATTGCATTGCATACTGCATATTACCTAGGATTGGACTAAGACTCGTGATTGGCAACCACGGGTCGATTAGAAATGGAATCGATCATCCTATATAATATATGATATTATTGTTGTATGCATGTTTTAGACAAAATTGTGTGAATCCGACAAGCATACAAAATTTTAAAAATGATGAGACAAATTTTCAAAATTAAAATCCCTCATTTTAAATATGATTTAAAATTGATATCAAGATAAATAAAGGAAATTTAAATTTGTTTAAATGTTCCTACCTTCCATCAACGATCAATGTATGAGATGCTACCCGCGGATACGGTCCGGCTCATATTATTGGGGGGGCCCGTTCGTCGGAAAGCTGTACATTGGATCGACACATGTTGTAAGTTGGGTGGAACTCCCATGGGATCGGCTCATATTATTGGGGGATCCACATGGCGGCCGTCCATCACAACTTAATATTTATGGGTCATCTTGACATGTCACAATAAACGGCGTCATATTATTGGGCCCTTATTGGACATGAGGTAAAAACATGGAGGTTGCTTTGGAAGCAATTGGGCTCTACCTTTTGAAAATTATGGTTGGCTGATATTATTCGGGACCATAGTTTGTCAATTGGACTCCATGTTCTCACTAAGGAAAACAGTTTCCCGTTTTCACTAGAGGGTAGTGAAATCGTTAAAATAGTGGGAGTGAGATTCATAAAATAAATTTCGCCTATTTTATGTCTTAGTAAATTACTTAAACAATCACTTATATTTGTCTGTTTCTTTTCAGTATTTCATTAAGATGAATTCGCGTAATCCACTTTTCTCGATCCTCGAACAAAATAAATTGACTGGCGCAAACTATACGGAATGGTTCAGTAGTTGAAGATTGTCTTGACTTCGGAGAAGATGCTCTACGTGTTAGAAAAATCTCCTCCGAAGGAAGCACCAGCTGACATAAGTCCGGAAGAGTTAGCCAAACTTGATACATGGTGGGACCATGATATCAAGGCCAAATGCTATATGCAAGCCTCGATGTCTGATGAACTCCAGAGGCGATTTGAGGACACCGTGAATGCTGCTGACATTCGCGTACAACTCAAGGAACTTTTTGGGGCTCAATCGAGGGCTGAAAGGTTCGCTACTGTAAAGGAGCTAATGACGTGTCGCATGCGTGAAGGGACTTCGGTCCGTGATCATGGGGTACGAGTGATTTGGCTCATACAGAAGTTGGTAACCCTTGATTTGGTGTTGGAGCATGAACTCAACGTGGACTTACTACTTCTATCTCTTCCATCTTCGTTTGACGGATTTGTGATGAATTTCAATATGAACAAGATAGAGGCCTCCCTTGAAGAGATGGTCAATATGCTTGTAACATATGAATCCACTTTAAAGAAGGATAAACCGGCTTTCTTGGTGGGCTCCTCTTCTTCTGCTAAGAAGGGGCCAAGTACAAAGGGTAAGAAACGTTCTGCCCCACCCAAGAAAATCGAACCCGAGAAGAAGTACAAGACAAAGGCTTCAAACATGGAAAAATCCAAGGATGTTTGCCATTACTGCAAGAAGCCCGGTCATTGAAAGCGTAACTGCAAGGAATATCTAGAGCAGTTGCGAACTGCGAAGGGTATGTTCTATATTGAAATAAATGTTTCACTTAATACTACTTCTTGGGTATTGGATATCGGATGTGGATCTCACATTTGCAATGATTTGCAGGTGATGACAAGAAGTCGCAGGCTTAGAATGGGTGAGACCCAGCTGAGGCTCGGAAATGGTTCCAGAGTTGAAGCTAAAGCTGTGGGAGATATTTATTTAATTTTGCAGAACGGTTTTAAGTTACTTTTGAGAGATGTTTTATTTGTTCCGGATTTGATTAAAAACATTATTTCTGTTTCTATGCTTGATAGAGATGGTTATTCTTGCAATTTTGTGAATGAGATTTGCAATATTTACAAGAACGAATGTTTGATTGGAAATGGACAACTTGAAAATGATCTATATAACTTAAAACTAAAAGACGTTCCAATAAATTATGTTGATAAACCGGCAACAACAAACAAAAGGAAAATCGATAGCCAAAACCCGGCAAACCTTTGGCATGCTAGGCTAGGTCATATTTCCTCAAGGAGGATGAACAAGCTAGTGAGAGAGGGCATGTTTGATATGTCTGATATTAACTCTCTACCTACTTGTAAATCCTGCCTGAAAGGAAAAATGACTAAATCTCCTTTTAAAGGGAAACCTGAGCGTAGTCAAAATCTGTTGGATTTGATCCATACAGATGTTTGTGGTCCATTTAGAGTTGGTACTCAATATGGCCACACCTACTTTATTACCTTTACTGATGATTATTCGAGGTATGGGTATTTATATTTAATGAAATATAAGTCTGAAGCATTTGAAAAGTTCAAAGAATTCAAGGCTGAAGTGGAAAACAAGCTAGGTAAAAGTATTAAAGCACTTCGATCGGATCGAGGTGGAGAATACTTAAGTACCGAGTTTTTGGACTATCTGAAAGAGAATGGGATTCTCTCTCAGTGGACTCCTCCTATGACACCTCAGCTGAATGGTGTATCGGAGCGTCGTAATCGAACTTTGTTGGACATGGTTCGATCCATGATGAGCTTCACTGAGCTTCCACCTTCGTTTTGGGGCTATGCGCTTGAAACGGCGGTATTGTTGTTGAACAACGTCCACACTAAAGCAGTGGACAAAACACCATATGAGTTATGGAATGGCAAAGCTCCTAAGTATTCGTACTTGAGGATTTGGGGATGTCCTGCTTACGTGAAGCAGACAGTGGGAGATAAGTTGGATAGTCGATCCACCTTATGTTATTTTGTAGGGTATCCGAAGAATTCAATCGAATATTATTTCTATTATCCTGCTGAAACAAAGGTGTTTGTTTCAAGGAATGTCACCTTCTTGGAGAAGGAGTTCTTATTGGATAAGAAAGGCGAGATGATGGAACTCGAAGAAATTCGAGAAGAACCCGAAATACAAAATAACGATCCTACACCTCAGGAACCATTGATAGACACGCCTGTACCTAGAAGATCCGAGAGGACTTCTAGACCTCCTATTCGATATGGTCTTCTTCTTGAAGGGGATCAAGATGAACCCGATGTTGGATGTGATCCAAGAAAATTCAAGGAAGCAATTTCTGATGCGGATTCAAATTTATGGCTTGAAACTATGCAGTCGGAAATAGATTCGATGCATACAAACCAAGTTTGGTCTTTAGTAGATCCTCCCGATGGAATTGTTCCAATAGGATGTAAATGGATCTACAAGAAAAAGCTTGGGCCTGATGGTAAGGTATTGACCTACAAGGCGCGATTGGTGGCGAAAGGTTATACTCAAAGACAAGGAGTTGACTATGATGAAACCTTTTCACCAGTTGCAATGTTCAAGTCCATAAGAATCCTTATTGCCAAAGCTGCGTGGTATGACTATGAGATATGGCAAATGGATGTGAAGACTGCTTTTCTTAATGGAGACATTAAGGAAGAAATCTATATGAAGCAGCCTGATGGGTACACATCCATGGGAAGCGAGCATAAGGTATGCAAGCTTCAGAGATCAATTTATGGTCTAAAACAAGCATCAAGAAGTTGGAACCAGAAATTTGATGAAACAATAAAGGATTTTGGTTTCATCAAGAACCCGGAGGAACCATGCATGTACAAGAAAGTAGTTAAGGATGCTGTGACATTCTTAGTACTTTATGTTGATGACATCCTACTCATTGGGAATGATGTAGGGATGTTGCAGTCAACAAAGATATGGTTATCAGGTAGATTCTCGATGAAGGATTTGGGTGAGGCATCCTATATTCTAGGGATACAGATCTATAGAGATAGATCTAAGAGAATGATAGGACTCACTCAATCAACCTACATCGACACCATATTGAAACGGTTTTCAATGGATGGGTCCAAGAGAGGACATCTACCCATGTGTCATGGAGTTTCTCTATCCAAGTCTATGTGTCCCAAGACGGATGAAGAGATAGAGAAAATGACACATGTACCATATGCGTCAGCCATTGGTAGTATCATGTATGGGATGATATCTACCAGACCGGATGTAGCATTTTCTCTGAGTGTCACGAGCAGATATCAAGCTAATCCCGGTCAAATGCATTGGAAAGCCGTGAAGGACATTCTTAAGTACTTACGAAGGACTAAGAATATGTTCATGGTATATGGAGGAAGAGAACTAAAATTGGAAGGCTATACCGACTCTAGCTTCCAAAGTGACGTGGATGACTCGAAGTCAACCTCTGGATTTGTGTTCATGCTCAATGGCGGTGCTGTCTCTTAGAAGAGTTCCAAGCAGGACACCACAGCGGATTCCACCACTGAGGCAGAATACATTGCAGCATCAGCTGCTGCTAAAGAGGCCGTTTGGATGAGGAATTTCGTCCAAGAGTTGGGCGTCATTCCTGAAGTTGTTGGTCCAGTCCCGGTGTACTGTGACAACACGGGTTCCGTTGCTCAGGCAAAGGAACCAAGGTCTCATCAAAGATCCAAACACGTACTGAGGAAATACCACATCATCCGGGAGATTATGGAAAGAGGAGACATCACTGTCGAAAGAGTGGCCTCTGCAGACAATATCGCTGATCCACTTACTAAGCCCTTGCCAGGACCATTATTTGACAAACATCGCAAAGCAATGGGTCTACGTAGTATGACTAGTTGGCTATAGGGCAAGTGGGAGATTGAAAGAGTGGGTGCCCGGTGAGCCAACTTGTGGCTAAGGGCTTTGATGACTCTTTGTATAAACAATCTTTTGTTTAATATAATTTACACTTTTATTAATGGCAATGACTTTATCTTTCTTCATATTGTTATATTGTGATATACTATTGTTGTTTTGATAAAGACCTTGAATATACTATAGTGTATGTAAGATGTGGTAGAACATGGGGATGTCTATCATGAAACACATCTTATAGTCACTGTATATTCTAAACTGTTCCTAGTCGATTGAGCCGTCCGATAATAAGGATAAGGATCGCTCGAGTTTGAGACTAGCTTTTGCGATGCAAAGTACCACGTTTCATTGGTAAGGAACATAGAGATGTTCGAAGCATGCAAATGGATATTCATATGATGAATGATCGAACTACCCTATCCGGACTTTCCAAGTGGTTATCACTTATCGAGTGGATAAAGTCCGCGGTTTTGATTGTACACCATTAGTCCTTACTACTTGAAACATCATTGAGACTCTATATGCTAGTACTGTGTTTTGACTCGTTTACCGACTCTATTGGGGTCATCAGGTGTCGGGATTGGGTACAGTTACAACACATATAGGAGTCGATGCTTTGTTGTCAAGGATTCACCACATACTTGCGAGTGTGGATATCCTATGCGATCTGAGGAGATATTAGTGTGACGAATCTCTGGCCAGAGTACATGATGTGTTTTAAGAAATGGTTTCTTAGTAACACATGCGATGTCACTATTTGATCTTCAAGATGTATTGCATAGTTATCGAATCTCGAACGACTCTCGATATACCAATGGTTGTTGATTCGATCGGGATATTTGGATGAAGGGACCGTACTGTACGCTAACCAAAATCTATTGGTTCTTGCAGGCACTATCAGTGATACCTAGGGAATCATGGGGCGATGTTGCTAGGCGCTCTTACCATGATTCGATGGGCAAGTCGGAAATTGTTGTTACGAGTCACAAGGAGTTGTGAGCCCACGGCTAGCTGTATCCCTGAACCATTGAGGGTCACACAGAGTAATGGATTTTTAATCCCCGTTCAAATAGTTAAATTTAAAGAGTTAAATTTAATGAACAAAGAAGTTGGACTTCTTAATTATGAGTAGAGGAGTAAGATTTCCTAAAATGACATAGGGATGAGCATTTTTGGAAATCACTGAATTCGGATTCAAAAAAATTTATCTTGACTTTAAAAGGTGCAGAAATGGTTTCTGTGCACATTGGTGAAATCGGTTTATCAATCGGAGTCATGATGAATTTTATATTAATTTCTGAATATGCGGGCTTTGCTTGTCGGGCTTGAACTTATGACTAATGGGCCCTAAGCTGTTAGCGGCCTACATTATAAATAAGTTATTGCAGTACAGAAATTACACACAACAGGTCACAAATTTTCGAAAACCTAGTTATTTTCTCTCAATAGTGGCCGCCCCCTTTTCCCCTCTGCTCGGTAAAATCCAGTCTGTGAATTTTGAATTACAGCCTGGTTTAACGGATCAAATTCGTTAATTCTCTTCGTAGAAACTTCTGATATATTTTCTAGTGCAATCTATCAGAGGGATTAATTATTCGTTCGTGGACCTGATTGAAGAATAGTTCGTCCATCAGTTCCAGGGATATACAACAAGAGCAGAGCAATCTGTTGGTGTCCATAATCTTGCTTCGAGATTGGAGGTAAAAATTTATAATTGTTATTTAATTTTTACACACACACAATTTAATCGTAAAGTTTTGATACCCATTATGGAATCATTCCATATAAAATTTTTAAACTTCCGCTGCACCGGGTATCAATTCTGATTGATCTGATCGGCGTTCTCCAACAAATTTTTGTGAGCTTCGACGGCGGTTGACTTTTGCGCCAGTGTTGGCATTACCGTCAGGATCTGGAGAGTATGTGGTATACACTGATGCTTCTCTTCAAGGGTTAGGTTGTGTCCTGACTCAGAATGGGCATGTGATCGCATACGCTTCTAGACAGCTGAAGCTTCACGAGGACAACTATCCAGTTCATGATTTGGAGTTAGCAGCCATTGTGTTCGCTTTGAAGATCTGGCGTCATTATCTGTATGGCGAGAAATTTGAGATCTTCACCGACCATAAGAGTCTCAAGTATTTGTTCACTCAGGCGGAGTTGAACATGAGGCAGAGACGTTGGATGGACTTGCTTAAGGACTATGATTACGAGATTAAGTACCATCCGGGAGCTGCTAATCTCACCGCTGATGCTTTGAGTCGCAAGGTGCGACTATCCGTACTTCAGACTTGTTCGATGTCTAGTGCGATCAGTGACTGTTGTACTTCGGGATATACCTTCAAGCATAAGAAAGGTATGTAGAGTATCCAGATATTTGCGATATTATCTGAGTCAGCTTTGTATTCACGAATTCGAGAAGCTCAGATGTCTGATTCAAAGACCCAGCGCTTAGCTCGTCTAGCTAACGAGGGTAGCTCGTCTGGATTTCATTATCAGTCAGATGGCTTTTTGTGTTTGTCTGGTAGGCTTGTGATTCCGCAAGATGAAGAGTTGCGAGAGGAGATTTTGTCTCAGACGCATCGCACTAAATTGAGTATTCATCCTGGGAGCAACAAGATGTACAAGGATCTACGTACTCGTTTCTGGTGGAAGAGAATGAAACGCAGTGTTTATCAGTTTGTTTCGAGATGTTTGGTGTGTCAACAGGTCAAGACAGAGCACCAACGACCTGGAGGATTGTTTCACAGTCTGCCTATTCCTGAATGGAAATGGGAGTTTATCACAATGGACTTTGTGACCCATTTACCGGTATCCCCGAGGAACTGTGATGCTATCTGGGTTGTGGTGGACCAACTCACCAAGTCAGCGCATTTCATTGCCTACAGTCGGGAGTACAATGTGGATCGTATGGCTAGGTTGTACATTTAGGAGATCGTTCGACTTCATGGAGTGCCTGTGAGCATTGTCAGCGATCGGGACCCTAGGTTTACTTCTAGATTCTGGGGGAGTGTTCAGCGTGCGATGGGTACTACTCTCAGTTTGAGTACTGCCTATCATCCGAAGACTGATGGTCAGTCAGAGCGCACTATCCGTACTTTGGAGGATATGCTTAGAGCGTGCGTCATGGATTTTGGTTCAGCCTGGCAGGATCATTTGCCATTGATCGAGTTCGCGTACAACAACAGCTATCATACTAGCATTGGGATGACATCTTTTGAGGCGTTGTACGGGCGACGTTGTCGTACTCCACTCTTCTGGGAAGAAGTGGGGGAGATACAGGCTGAGGGACCGGAGTTTATCCAACAGGCGATAGACATTGTTGATCAGATCAAGAAATAGATTAAGACTGCACAGGATCATCAGGCCAGCTATGCTAATACCAAGCGTAGGCCTTTGCAGTTCGATGTCGAGGAGAAAGTGTTTCTGAGAGTGTCACCTTTCCGCAAAATTCTCAGATTTGGCCTTAAGGGCAAGTTGTATCCCAGGTTTATCAGTCCGTTTGAGATCTTGGAGAGCATTGGCGATTTGGCTTATCGACTAGCCTTGCCACCGCATCTTTCTAGTATTCACGACATGTTCCACGTATCTCTGTTGTGACGGTATGTGGCGGATGAGTCTCATATTCTGTAGCGGTCTGAGGTTCAGGTAAGCAAGGATTTAACTTATGTTGAGAAACCTATTCGTATCCTAGATTATAAGGATAAGGTTTTGCGGAACAAAGTCATTTCTTTGGTTTTAGTTCAGTGGCAGCGCCGAGGCACTGAGGAAGCTACTTGAGAGCTTGAGGACAGGACGCGTGAAGACCATCTTGAGTTGTTTTGATTTCATTCTTTAAGTTGTATTCAGTTGCAAACTCTGTAAACGTTTGATTTGAATAAAAAATGTTTCTGATTTCTGTATTACATTCAGTACTTAAGATCTGTTTTCGAGGACAAAACATCTTAAGTGGGGGAGAATGTAGTAGCCCGTGCCCGAAATCAGTGATTAAGTATTAATCAATTCATTAATCCTACTAGTTAAGAGTAAACGTGATTAAGGGAACTCTTAATGGGTTAACGGAGTCCGGAATTGGATTCAGAACACTTGGAAATGGTTTGAGGGTCATCGAGTTCGGAGGCTCCGAAGTCAAGGTTCGGATGGTCCGAAGTCAGGGTTCGGACGATCCGAAGAGTGGTTCGGACGCTCCAAACGTGCTGCCGATAGTCGTCATGGATGAAATCATCATGCTGACGTAAGCAATGACGTAATATCGGGTTCGGACAACCCGAACGTGTTCGGACGACCCGAAGTCCAGTTCGGACGATCCAAACTCCGTCTATAAATAGGGGGTGCCGAGCGCATTTTTTAAGTGCACCAGTTCCTCTCTTCTCTCTCTCGATCCCTTAGCCTTCTAACTCAGATCTAGGGAATTCTAGGCGTCCCGTGGGGAATCCGGAAGTGGCATAGCGATCCAGACGTCGTAGCGGAGCTGTGGCCTAGTTTTGAGGCACTCGACATCAAAGGGCTAACGACGGATGAAGGTATAGCTTTTGATTTCTATAAATATTTAGGAGTATGCAATAGCTTAATTAAGGCTTTTAGAGCACTTTAATGATAGTAGTATCATTTGGCAGTGTAGAGCAGACTATAGGCGTGGATCTAGAGTTGGTAGAGCTTGCACTGATTTGAGGTACGAAAGTACTGTTCGAGATATCCTGACTGAGTATGCATGTATTATCTGACTGCATGATTTATATGTCATTGATTTATGCTGCATTCATTTTCATACTGAGCTATCTCCTTCGAGATTTCTGTTAGTAGGGTTTTTCCCTATCCTGTTAGTGGTTGGACTTCCATCGATTTGGGTCCGGCATATCCACTGGTATTATGGTATGGGAGCCACCTCTTGAAGCGACGGCACAGCGTGCTACATACCAGGGCTCGGTCAGTCTCTGTTATCTGATCCTTAACCTCGAGTTTATAGGGAGTTCACTTTGCATGCATGTATACTCATACTCTTGTACTAAGCGTTTTATGCTCACGTCTCGTACTCTGTGTTTCTGGACACCCTATTCCATGGGGCAGGTTTGCGATTGGATGAGGCGGGTGGTTCCAAGAGGGGCTAGACAGTGGTTGGCCAGCTGGAGCTTCGTCTAGGTTTATTTCTATTGTTATTTGGATTAATACAGTTGTTCGATCTGGTTGTATAATATTTGGGTATTTACAGATTTCTTGCCTTGGGATTGTAATTTTAGTAATATTTCCGCAGTTTATACTGATATCTGTTTATTAAGTTATTTGCATGCCTAAGTTCTATTTAGTAGGTGATCCAGGTAAAGGTCACTGCACTCCGCTTGATCAAATCTACCTTGTCTACAATCTGCTGCACCAACTCAGGACCCTCGACTTGTCGTTCTCCTATTTCATCCCAGAATAACGGAGTACGACACCGTCGACCATACAATGTCTCGAAAGGTGTCATATCAATACTACGATGATAACTGTTATTGTAAGCAAATTCGATCAAAGGTAATTGATCCTGACAAATAAGCCAAAGTCCATGACAGAAGAACGTAGAATATCCTCCAGCATACGAATAGTGCGCTCTGACTGCCCATTAGTCTCCGGATGATATGCAGTGCTCAAACTCAAAGTGGTACCCAACGCCTGCTGAAAACTACCCCAGAAACGTGAGGTAAATTGCGGGTCTCTATCACTAACTATGCTCACTGGAATCCCATGTAATCGCACTATCTCCTGGATATATAACCGTGCCATGCGATCATAAGAATACTCCCGATTGTAAGGAATGAAATGTGCTGATTTTGTCAAACGGTCAACAACGACCCAAATAGCATCACACTGACGTGAAGTCATAGGCAAGTGTGTGACAAAATCCATAGTCACATGCTCCCACTTCCATTCGGGAATCTGAAGATTCTGAAGTAATCCACCTGGTCGTCGGTGTTCAGCCTTGACCTGTTGACAAACAAAACATCTCGAAACAAACTGATATACACTCCGCTTCATCCTTTTCCACCAGAATCTAGTTCGCAAGTCCTTATACATTTTCATGCTTCCAGGATGAATTGACAATCGACTCCTGTGAGCTTGAGAAAGAATATCGTTCCTATGCTCCGCAACATCATGCACAACCACTCGATTCGATAAGAACAATAAAATCTGCCTAAAAATGGAATCCAGATGTATTAACTCCATTGGCTAGACGTGCCAAATGCTGAGTCTTAACATCAGATATCTGAGCATCATTGATCCGAGAATACAATGTTGGCTCAGATAATATAGTATACAAACAAATTCCATTTCTTCCTTTCTTGTGCTTGAGTGTAAAACTCAATGAACAGCAGTCCTGAACCATATGAGATATTTCACTAGTCTGAAGTGCAAAAAGTCTCACCTGCCGACTCAAGGCATCAGCAGTAAGATTAGCATAACCTGGATGATATTTGATTTCACAATCATAATCCTTCAAGATATCCATCCAGCGTATCTGTCGCATATTCAACTCCGCCTTAGTGAATAAATATTTCAGACTCTTGTGATCCGTGAATATCTCAAATTTCTCGTCATAAAGATAATGTCTCCAAATCTTGAGCGCAAATACAATGGCGGCTAACTCGAGATCATGCACTGGATAATTATTCTCATGCGTCTTCAATTGTCGAGAAGCATATGCAATAACATGTCCATGCTGTGTCAGAACACATTCTAACCCCTGACCAGAGGCATCAGTATAGACAACATAACCTCCCGATTCAGAAGGTAGAGCGAGCACAGGTGCAGTAGTAAGACGTCTATGCAGCTCGTGAAATGACTCCTCACAATCCGAGGACTAAATGAAGGTAACATCTTTCCGAGTAAGCTGAGTCAAAGGCCAACTGTGCAAAATTCTCGATGAACCGATGGTAATAACCCGCTAGACCCAAGAAACTACGAATCTCAGCAACCGTCGTCGGACGAGACCAGTTCAACACTGCCTCTATCTTACTAGGATCAACAGATATTCCTTCACTAGAAATCACATGACCGAGAAACACTACCCGATCAAGCCAGAATTCACACTTGCTCAATTTCGCATACAGCTGCTTATCTCGTAACGTCTGCAAAACAATTCTCAAATGTTGTGCATGCTCATTCTTGTCATGAGAATAAACAAGAATATCATCAAGGAAGACGATGAAAAATCTATCCAGATATTCTCGAAATACCTGATTCATCAGATTCATAAAGACTGCCGGTGCATTCGTCAAACCGAATGGCATCACCAAAAATTCATAATGCCCGTATCTGGTCCTAAAAGTAGTCGTAGAAATATCTGAGTCTCGTACCCGCATCTGGTGGTATCCAGATCTCAGATCTATATTCGAGTAAACAGAATTACCCTGTAATTGATCGAACAGATCATCAATCCGCGGCAAAGGATACTTATTCTTGATGGTGACACGATTCAACTGCCTGTAGTCAATACATAATCACACCGATCCATCCTTCTTCTTGACAAATAACACAGGTGCTCCCCACGGAGAAACACTTGGACGAATATATCCCCTTATCAAGCAGATCCTGCAACTGCTGTTTCAATTCCTTCATCTCTGACGGTGCCAGATGATAAGGTCCTCGGGATATAGGCATCGTTCTTGGTACTAGATCAATACCAAATTCAACCTCTCGAACCGGAGGAAAACCAGGAATCTCATCAGGGAATACATCAGGAAACTCGCTGACAACTGGTAACTGATCGATACCCGTACTAATCATGGACATATCAACTGCATAGATGAGGTAGCCCTTCCCACCTGACTCCAAGACATGTGCCTTCAGTGCCGAAACAAGTGGCATCGGAGGTCGCGCACCCTCACCATAAAAGTACCAGCTATCACCCTCAACAGGATGAAACTGTACCAGACGCTGATAACAATCCACAGTAGCGTGATACAAAGTCAGCATATCTATTCCCAAAATACAATCAAAATCTGCCATCGCTAATACCATCAAATTAGCTGATAACACATTATCCTCAAACTCTAGAAGGCAACCCATCACTAGATGCTTAGTTACTACCTCCTGCTCCAGAGGAGTAGATACAACTAAATCCAGGTCTAATGATATGTAAGGCAATCTATGTCTCTTAACAAAGCGACTATAAATAAAGGAATGCGATGCTCCAGTATCAATTAAGACAAGTGCAGGAATACCACATAAAAAAAGGTACCTGCCAACATGCGATCGCTTCCCTCAATAGCCTGCTCCTGAGACAGAGCAAACACATGCCCTTGAGTCTATGGACGATAACCAGAAGAACTCTGTGGTGCTGGCTGCTGACGTGGAAAAGTAGAAGCCTGAGATCCAACCTGTGATCCCGATCCACTAGCAGAACCCATATGCTGAGGACAATCTCTTCGCAGATGTCCCTGCTCACCACAAATATAACAAGCACCAGTAGCCTTCCGACACGAATCTGCAGGATGCTTCCCACCACAGTGGGTGCAAAACTCCTTCTTCTTCTTCTTCTTCTTCTTCTTCTTCCCGAAATGGAATGTACCTCGTGATCCACGAAAACCAGATGAAGTAGTAGTAGTAGAAGAAGACATAGGTCCAGATTGCATGAGAGATTGAGCCCTAGGCCCAAGAGATCCACTAGGTTGTCCTGGAATCATCAACTGTGCCCGCCTGTTGCTGTTCTCCACTTGACGACAACGGTTCACCAAAGTCTCATAAGATGTCGGATCATCACAGACGACAACTTGTGAATAGATATCTTGATTCAGGCCTTGCAAAAAGATATCATACTTGGGCGCATCACTGTCATTGACATGAGGACTGAAAGGTAGCAGATCAAGAAATCATTGCTGATATTGATCAATAGTCATTGATCCTTGCCTCAGAGTCAGCAACTCCATAGATCGTTCTTGACGAACAGCTGGAGGAAAATACAGTTTCTGAAACTGCTGACAGAAATCCCCCCAAGTCACATGTCCTCTCTCAGTACGTGCTTGAGTAGCATTGGCATCCCACCATAAGCGTGCTAGATCCTCTAGAACAAATTCTAGAACTTCCAATTTCTGCTCCTCAGTGCAATCGAAAGCTCGAAATGCACTCTCGAGTTTAGACATCCAACCTCTTGCATGTTCAGGATTCTCGCCTCCCACCAAGGGTTTCGGTCCTACTTGCATGAACTTATTGATAGAGTAGCGACGTCTACCCTCATGAGGACAATAACGATCATCATGATGGCGATGGTGACGATGATGACCACCTCCCTGGCCAACACTACCGTGACTCTCGTTAGCCATATCCTAAAAAAAATTGCACTTTAAAATCCCAAATGTGCAACAATTACTTAATACTAAAGTAAATCCCAAGTACTAATCCCAAAATCTAAGCATGATCTGATACCAAAAATGTAGTGATCCTGCATGGAATCACCTACTAACTGGCAATTAATAGCATGCATTAAACTTAATACAAAAAAAATTTTAATAGAGTAAAACGTACGGAAACATAATCCATAATTTACATATCATCTTAGTAAAATAAGTTCAGGCTTAATACTGTAGTGATACAACCATATCGAAAAACTTAAAGTAAACTGTCTAAAATATTTATACAGCTAAACAAATCATGCTGTATAAAATCCCCTGAAAAATCTCCGGCTCCCTAGTCCTGCCTCGAATTACCAGCTCCGTCCATCCTGCGACCTGCCCCGTGGAATAGGGTTTCCAAGATAACAACTAGGACGTGAGCGCTAACGCCCAGTACATAAACATAAGTACACGTATATATGATGCATGCAACATGATGACTGGTAAAGGGTCATCTGAAAGTCATGCTCAGTAATGGCGCCACATGAGTGTTGCCACTGCACGGATCAACCTTTGGGTGCAACCACACTCGTCTAGTACACCAGAGTAGTCAGACATACATGCCCCCGCCGTCGCGGTACTCTCAGTGACAGACTATCGAGTATAGAGCTGAGCGGCTCTATAATCAGGTATATCAAGGTATAGGCTCAACGTGTATATGCACATGACATATGAATATGGAAAACGGTAAATCATATATCATGCCATATAATAATGCCAAATAAATGCAACATATAAACATGTATACTCGCTGGCAATCTCAGTCAATGTGTACGTACCTTTAGGCTAGTTCAAGTCTAGTAGGATTCTAGGTTCCAAGCTTATATTCAAAAGATAACTGTATCACTACACAAGTTCTATAAGCCTTAACTAAGCTAATAAGTACTCCCAAAACTTAAATAGATTCTCGGACCATACCTTCGTCCGTCGTAAGCCCTTTGGAGTTGCTATTCTCGGATGACTATAACCACACCTTGGTTATTCCAGAACCTCTATAATAACCGATAGGTCCCTCAAGTGTATAACTCACACTATATAACTGAAGAAGGAAACTCGGGAATTCGTAATTCAAAATGAACTCCGGAGACCCCTATTTATAGGAAATTTTTTGGTCAAGTTCGGATCCTCCAAACTCGGGTTCGGATCGTCCGATCCAACTCACTGCCTGCATGTGAGACACGTCGAGTTTGGACCGTCCGATCGCCACTTCGGGCCATCCGAAGTATCCTAAATTCGACACTTGTCAAAAACCATGGCTGAGTAATCCTGCCTACTTGTCACAGGTGAAGTTCGGGCCGTCTGATCCTACTTCGGACCATCCGAACGTGCCTTAACTCAAAAGTCAACCTCTCCTCTTCGGAGCCCCCGACTTGCTAAGTTCGGATCGTCCGAAGTCCTCTTCGGATCGTTTGAACTGGCCAAAATATTGAAAGTCAAATTTTTAATTCTGAAGTCCGATTAAGCCCCAAAATTGGTTAATTACTAACCCTTAATCATGTTTAACATATTATTATCTTAAAATGGTTTGTGGGTTACTACACATATACCAGATAAGGAACCCAACAATATTGGAAGGACCCGGTAGATTAGCAAGATTTTATTCTTTTAGATCTTGCGAGGTAGAAGGTCTGCTGACATGAGTGGCAGACAGAAAACTTCATGTTCAAGATCAGTAGATGGAATGAAAGACTTTCGTAGGAGTTTAAATACTGTATTTTGTGGTAAACAGTATTTCATTTGTAATCAGATGTATTAAAGATTTCAGAATTTGATGTACTTAGATTTTGTTGTAAATGTACTTCTTTCAGTGTAATCTTTTGATTAAGTTATGTATTACATGTGATTGTAATAAAGATTATATTAGAACCTGGATTGGTGGTTCAAGTGTTGTAATCTTTGAGATTAACTTGGTTATTTTGAATAAAAGATTGATCATTGTTTAAATGAGTACTTGGGATTTTGCATGTTTTCAATGAATAGTTCTAGATGTTTTACCTTGAACATTCTAGTAAGCCAAGTGTTTGCCAGGGATGATGTGACTAATCAGGACACATGAATGTTTTTTCTAGACGGATTTCCTTAGAACAGTTGGATGTTTGATCTTTTTAGGTTGTTACCTAGTGATGATGGATTTTCATCAGGATGACAGACTAAGAAATACCAAGAGTTGTGGACTGTAATCAGGACTAGATGTGAGAAAGCGCGACCCTTAGTCGGTATTAATCTGGAAGTTTTCATACTTCAGAGGTTGTTTTGGAGGCCTTTGTGCTCCAGGGACTATTTAGGGGAGGCTAATCAGTCTGGGAATTTTGGCAACAGTCACAACAAGGTGTGTCTTTATATTGATAGATACCAAGCGTGGTATCAAGATTTGGTTATCATCTGTTAGAGATACAAATGCCTCATTGTCAGAACAGTCTTGGAATATATTTTTCTTGACAATTAATTGTTCTGAGTAGATAAGTTTTGATCTTGATTTATGATTTCAGGATTTAATCCAAGAGATTAGTTGAATTGATATTCAAAAGGATTTAATTATCAGATTCTTGCAAACTCGGGATTTGAGTTGTGCCTCTGCAAAGAATTTTTTCTTGACCAGTGATTTGGTCCGGATAGGAATATTGCATAATATAAAAAACTCAGAGATGAGTTATGCTAGGATGCTCTTGACTGTCGGGTTTCGAGATGGTATAGTAAGTGCGACCTTATGCCGGTGTACTCTGGAAGGATTCTTTTGTTCCAGTATGGCATTATAGGAAGACTTACCTCAGTATCGTTGTATGTATAGTCATAAGCAATGGGTATAACTATCAGTAGAGTATTCATGATTTATTTAAGTCTTCTAGAATTATACTTGGTGTTGGATTAGTGCCAAGGGAATGTGGTGAGTTATCTTCTGACTTCATCAGAGATACAGACTTTGTTTTTCGTGGACAGAATAGCCTTGGAAAGGATTCCTTGGCAAGTGAATATTCTGGACGGGTATTTCTTGCACGTGATACTAGGGGAGAACCAGGAGGTTTTACCAATATTGTCTGATTCTATCAGAGGTATAATTAGTGATCAGGATCTTGATTATGAGATGAACAGGAAATTCTAAATAATGAGTTTACTTAGGTAAGTTTCCCTGTAAGAATTGGAATTTGATTGATGGGTTATCAAGTAAAGATGAGTTTTATCAGGACACCGAGATGACTTATACTGGGAGACGTGAACTATGATCATTGTAACAATTACGTTAAAGTATAATTTGGTGTCAGTTTGATAACATTGAAAAGATACTCGATTCTATTGACAGATGTCATGAGCCTGCTAAGTTACAACATGGATATGACAATATAAGAATTCACTTGGATAGTGGAAAGATGAGCACTTAGGTATTCATGTGTGTGTTTTGAAATGGTCAGTTAAACTGGTGCAAGTTTGGTGCCCATTGACTATTTGCAACTATTTGTTTAAGGTAGATACATATGTTATAACCCCGTGATGGGGGAGGTAAATATTCTTTTGTAGAAAGAACGATTGGAATTGTTCACTTTTTGGTAGACTGATAAGATCATGAATACAATACTCAGATATTCAGTTCTCAGGAATGTTTTGCAGTAATTCTGGGACTTCAGTGTCAGAAAAATTTATCTAGCAAGAGTTTGAAATTTAATGGATACTAACAGGATAGAATCAAGTGTTTAGACATGGAAAAAGGACAGCAGCTGAGATCTAAAGTTACCAGAATAGCAGGATTGTTCTCACGGATTTTTTGGGATGTCTAATGGATGCGTTAGATAATTGATAATTCTGATTCGATGAGATCAAATCAGGGGTTAGCTAGATTGTTTTGATTTAAGGACTTTACCAAAGAAGGATGAAACATTTTTGTTTATCTAGTAGCGCAAGTCAGAATTCAACAAGAAATTATTATCCGTGATAGGATAATCAGTATTCTCATTTTCAGGTGTTATCTCAAGTTATGAGAATGATGTCATTATAAGTGATACTAATTGACTTTTGAGCCAATAAGAATATTAGTCTTGATATCTCCAAGAATAGAACCTAAAGGATTCAAGAAATCAAGAATTGTGGACAACGATGTTGACACATGTATTATGACAAGTGTTAGTCATAAAGTATGAGAATCCTTTCGTTGTACAAATATTTGCGTACGAGGTTATTTCTGATGGACAAGAATGAAGAAAAATGTGTATCACTATGTTTCTAGATTTTTGGTGTATCAGTAGGTCAAGATAGAACACCGACGACCTAGAGGATTGCTTTACAGTTTATCCATTCCTGAGTAGAAATGGGAGTTGATCATGATGGACTTCGTGTCCCATTTACCGATGAGCTCAAGGAATTGTGATGCTATCTGGGTTGTGGTGGACCGACTCACCAAGTCAGCACATTTCATTCCTTATAACTGAGACTTCAGTTTTGATAGGATGACACGATTGTACATCCAGGATATTGTTCGATTGCACGGAGTGCCTGTGAGCATAGTCAGCGATCAAGATCCCAGATTTACTTCCAAGTTTTGGGGGATCAGCGCGCTATGGGAACTTTTCTCAGTTTGAGTATAGCTTATCACCCAGAGACTGACGGACAGTCAGAGCGCACGATTCGTACTGTTGAAGACATGTTGCGAGCATGTTCTATGGATTTTGGTCCATCATGGCAAGATCAGTTGCCATTGATAGAGTTTGCGTACAACAATAGTTACCATCGCAGTATTGGGATGGCTCCGTTTCAGGCGTTGTACGGGCGTCGGTCGTACTCCACTGTTCTGGGAAGAAGTGGGGGAGGGACAGATAGAGGAACCAGAGTTAGTCCAATAGACTGTTGATATTGTTGGACAAATAAAAAAGAGAATTAAAACTGTGCAAGATAGACAGGCTAGCTATGAGAATGTCAAGCGCAGACCCTTGCAGTTTGAAGTGGCTGAGAAAGTATTCCTGAAAGTCTCACCATTTCGCAGGATTTTGAGATTCGGTCTCAAAGGTAAGCTATCTCCTAGGTTCATTGGTCCATTTGAAATACTTAAAAGTGTTGGAGATCTGGCTTACAGGTTGGCGTTACCGTCGTATTTGTCTAGTATCCACGAAGTGTTCCATGTTTCACTGTTACGACGGTATGTGGCAGATGAGTCTCATATCTTATAGCTGTCTTAGGAACAGTGGGACTCGTATTTGACATACGTAGAGAGAACTTTGCATATCATAGGTCGTAAGTATAAGGTGTTACGCAACAAGACCATTCCTCTTGTTCTAGTTCAGTGGCATTGCCGAGGCACTAGGAGACCACTTGGAAACTTGAAAGTCGTATGCGTACAGATTATCCAGAGCTATTTTGAATTGTTGTATTTTCATATTGTAACTAGTAAAATGAATCAGTTTGAATAAAATATGTTTATTTAGTATTTTTACTGCATTCAGTATGGACGAAATATCTTAAGTAGGGGGAGAATGTAATAGCCTGCTTCCATTTTACAAGATTAAGTGATTTTAAACATGTTATAAAATGACATATAATTTTAATAGTGTCAAAACATGTTTAAGGAGTCATTATTTGGTCAAAATAAGTGGAAAATCAGATCCGGATCGTTCGAAAATGGTGGGGTAGGTCCCGGGGGTCCCGAGGAACCAAAACCAGTTCGGAAGTATGAGAAACAGTTCGGAGCCTCCGTACGGATCGGAGCTTCCGATCTCAACCAAAAACAGGTGTCAAGAAGATTTAAACACGTGTCCAGATGCAGGAGATCGGAGCTTCCAATCCTGCGATCGGAGCTTCCGATCTCGGCCGTCCAAAATGTCGCAAGCATGCACCGATCGGAGCTTCCGATCGTGGCCTATAAATAGGGGTTCCGAGGGCCACAATTTCACAGCAATCTCACTTCTTCTCTATCGGTTTTAGAGCATTCTAGGTGTTTTAGGGGTGATTCCAACCTTCCTAGGCTTGGTCCAGAGTTTGGCATGGCGCTCCAGGGTTGCTGCGGAGTGGTGCCCAAGTTCTAGGGCAATTGTCATCAGCGGGCTGACGACGGACGCAGGTATAGCTTTGGCTCCTTATAGTAAATAGGGAGTTGCTATAGAGTCGTTAAGGCTTTTAGAATAAGATTATAATGCATGAGTACTTTACATTGTAGTGCGTATTATAGACTTGGACATAGTGCTGGTCTAGCTTGCCTAGTTTATGAGGTATAGAAGTATTATTCGAGATATCCAGATTTAGTATGCATGTATTATGTGTTTGCATGGATTATGTGATTGCATGTTTTATATGCCTTTATATACAACATGTCATGATTCTATGTTGCATACATGAGCATATTGAGCATTTACCTTAGAGGTATCCTGTAGTAGGGTGCTCACCCTACGAGTTTTTGGATGGTTGGATACCTAAGTTTTGTGTCAGGTCATCTTTATGGTTGGACACATGTACTAGTATCAGGTCATCATTATCCACTGGATATATGAGCCACCTTTTGAGGCGACGACGCAGCGTGCTATATATCCTTGGCCCGGTCTATGAGCTTGTTTCTTGACCTGAGTGTCTTGGTACCCAGTTCATTTGCATTCATGCGCATATAATAGTGTATACTCATACTCTCATACTGAGCATGTTAGGCTAACTTCCGGTTATTTTCTGTTGTCTGGTTCTCCTATTCCATGGGGCAGTTGCAGGTAGTTCTCCCGGGGACAGGGAGGTTAGGTGGTGACCAAGGCTGGATAGCAGGGTTGACCACTAGGTTTTGCCTACCTGGTATTATTTTAATTTAATTCCGCAGTTACTCTGATTAAGATTATTTTATTAATTAATTTCATGCTTAAGTTCTGATTAGTAGGTGATCACGGCGCGGGTCACTACAAAATCTCTCCACGTTTTTCACTTTCAAGGCTATCCTTTCGAGTCAACGGATTTGGCCACTTGATTTTTTCATCCACGTGGACTTAGCTTAGGAATTGGGAAGAAATAGTGCTCAAGGATCAATCCAACAATCTGCCAAATTCCGAAAATTCAAATTTGAATTTTCGAGAGATTTGCTTCCAATTTTCGGTCAAAGCTTCACCTATTCAAGTTACTGATTTTTGCATGAACATTTTCTGTAAGTGGGATTTGTTTTAAAATTTTATATATGTTTGAAAATTTTCGATCGTTCATGTTAATTGTTGGAATCTTGTTATATAATATTATTCATAATGAAACTTTGTTAAAAGTATGTTTTGGCACTGTTATGACTCGAATTAAGAGTGGAAAGGAAATTTTCGAACCATATTATGTTATGGCCCTGATGCGGTGGGTAAGAATAACTGTTCCATGACCTTACCCCTTAGAAGGATTACATATAGGGGACTGATCATTTAGCCACGAATAATGAGATAAATTTCAGTCACCCCTTATGATGATGATGTTTACGCTATGCTATGATGAGACATGTTATGAGATGATATTTTTTGAAATTTGACATGCTTGAAATTCAAGTATGAGTTTTTGAAATGAATATATATGTATATATTTTTGGTATGATCGATCGGCCCCCACTTGCTGAGTGTTCCCCAAAACGCTCATCCCTTTCCTTCCCAGATGATACAGAAGAAGAATTCGAGGATCAGGAACTAGACCTGGTTTTTATTGAAATTTATTTGAAATCAACGCCGATGTTAACCGGACCCGGGAGAGGGGCGTGACAACAACTACTCAACTGTTTCTACTGAACCATTGAAATGTTGATCAACCGATTGAATCTTTGGAATCATTCATTTGTTGTATTTTTAGTGACCCTGCCCGGATCATCTACTAATTAGCAGTCTTAAGTGTGCAATTAGCTTAATAATATAATCTTAATTAAAACAGAGTAATCTAGCGGAAAATTAAAAAACTAGTACAAAATAAACCGGTGTAATACAACCGGTATTGAAAGTCCAAACATATTTATAAAACCGTATTGAAATACCAAATATAACTGTAGGAAAATAGAACTTCCATCAACCATAGGTCTATGCTACTAACCCAGCCATGATCATCCCACTCCATCCAACCTATCTAAGGTAATGACATGAGTCAGTTTCAAGTATTTATTGCATGATTTTTATGTTTTTTGCATTCGTTTGTTTCATTTTGTTCGTTTTAATCTAATTTTGTTTGCATTTAGTGTTTTTCCTTGTGTTTTGTTCACTCTTCTTGATTTATGGTTGACTTGGCAGGAAAATAAGAATCAAGTATTTTTGGGAATCAACTGGGTGCGCTCGAGCTGCAAAATATTGCAGCTCGAGCACATGCATAAGAAAGAAAACAGAAGAGGGACAGAAACTATGTGCCCGAGCGGTAATTTATTACCGCTCGAGCGCATGCTCGAGAAAAAAGTGGCAGAGAGGAGGCAGAAATCCAGCGCCCGAGCTGCTATATTCTACCACTCGGGCGGTCTCGCGTATGTTGGAAACTTTTTATTCCGGGTGTTTTACAAGGAAAGGACTCTGGGGCAATATAAATTGAATATTTTCAGATGTTTTGAGGGTTTGGCACACAAAAGATCAAGGCGTAGGCGGCTTGTGAATATTGGAGGCTTGCGTCTTCTCGTTTTGAGTTTTTCCTCTTCTAGATTTCTGAATTTTATTTTGAAGACGTTGTTAGATTAATTTTTATTATGAGTTGTAGTAGCTAAACTTTATTTTGTTGAAATTTAGGGGATCCGAACCCCGAAACACATTTGTGTGATTGAATTTGTTGGACGAATTGAGTTTGCTTTATGTTATTATTTGATTTTTTCATGATTTATTATTCTATGTTGAGGAATAGCTAATTTTAGCATAGATTCGTATGTTGTGAATTGTTATCGAGAGATAATTCAGTATTAGGATGAGTGACATATTCCATGGACTTAAAATATGCATAGAGATATGATATTTAGTACATGTTGATAACCATAGACCACCAGGTTGAAAGTTGTAGGAATTCAAGGAACGCAAAGCAATCGGTAATGATAAATAACCGGAGAGATTTGATTGTTTCATTAACTTGAATTAGACTGTCATAAACTCGAGAGAGAGTGTCGATATATCAGGAATTTCTGTCGAATTTATGTGTATAAAAGTGAATTTCAATTGTCCAGTTCAATTAGGGGGAAGGTGAACCGAGATTCCAACAAATATTCTCATATTATATTTTCTATTTCGAAAAATTGAATTCGTTTATTCCTTTGAAATTTAGTTATTTACGTTGAACTCATTAGTTTATAATTTTAGCTATAATCATTCAACAAATTTTCGTTACTTTGGATAGAGGAATAAAATAACTGAATTATTGTTACATAGTCCCTGAGGACGATACTCGTACTCAGTACACTTTATTATAACTTGATTCGTGCACTTGAGATAATTTCGAGTATAATTGAGAGATATTTATATTGATTTTAAGTGTTAGTATTTGCTCGATCAAGTTTTTTGGCGCCGTTGCCGGGGACTATTGATTACTTTGATGTGTTTTGTTTAATTTTATCTACTCCAATTTTAATCACTATTTTCGTCTGTGAACTGCAGGATAATCCGGAAGTGCATGCAACATTCACCTGATTCGGAAATCGTACCTTTTGATCCAGAAATTGAATGAACTTTTCATAGGAGAAGAAGGCTACAACAAGAAGCAATGGCGAACGAAGAACGACTACGTTTAGATGGAAATGCTGAGAATAATGCACCACATATACAGATCCATGATGGATAGCGCCTTGCCATCCATCGAGGATACCAGACCAAGCATCATCAGGCCAACCATAGCAGCGAAAGCCTGCTATCATTCAAATGGTGCAAAACACAGTCCAATTTGGTGGGACGACGATCGATGACCCATATGCCCACATTACAAACTTTCTAGAAATTTGTGATACTTTCAAGATGCAGGGATTTTGTGATGACGCTATTCGTTTGCGTTTATTCCCTTTTTCATTAAGAGATAAGGCTAAATCATGGCTAACAAATTTACCTGCAGGTTCCATCACCACTTGGGAGGATCTCGCAAAAGTTTTCCTCATCAAATACTTCCCACCATCCAAATCGATGAAGCTAAGAGCTAATATCACAAAATTTTCTCAAGGCAAACATGAAACACTCTATGAAGCGTGGGAGTGCTATAAAGATCTATTGAGGAGATGTCCACACCACAAATTACTAGACTGTCTTGTGGTACAAATTTTTTATTATGGTATTCCTCACACTAATCGCACCATGTTAGATGCAGCTGCAGGTGGTAATTTGTTATGAAAATGACCAGAGGATGAGTATGAGTTAATTGAGGAAATGACATCTAGTAGTTATCATCCTCAGCCTGAGAGAAATGCAAACAGGAGATCCGCAAGAATTTATCAAGTAGATGCATTCGCTTCAGTAGCAGCTCAGCTTGAGGTGATGAATAAGAAGATTGAGGAGCTAAGTATGGGAAATTCTGCGATGCATATTCAAGAAGTGTGGTGTGAGAAATGTGGTGCTGAGCATTTCACAAAAGATTGTCAGACTGGCAATCCATCATATCAATCGGACGGAGTTATGGTAAGCTATGTGGGAAATCAAAACCGCCCTAAGAATGATCCATTCTTGAATACATATAATCCAGGGTGGAAGAAGGATCCGAACTTCTCATGGGGAGGATAGAATAATAGACCGTATGAAAACCAGAATTATGGAAAATAACAACAGGAAGAGAAGTCAAGCATGGAGCAGATGATGCAGAAGTTCATATCATCCACTGAGACCAGAATGAAAAATCAGGATGTGTCAATAAAGAATTTGGAGAATCAAATAGGACAGTTGGCTAAAGCGATGTCCAGCAGAGATCCAGGTACTTTTCCAAGCGACACGGAGAAGAATCCAAAGGAGCAGGTCAAGGCAGTTGAATTGAGAAGTGGGAAGAGGGTAGAATCTGAGAGACAAGAAGCGAAAGAGCCAGAAGTAGTTATATTGGAGAAAACTGCAGGTAAGTCTTCTGCTTTTACACAACCACTCACATCACAATCAAATTTCGTTATTACACCACCTTTTCTTGCAGCTCTCAAGAAAGCCAAACTAGACTCCTAATTTTCAAAATTCCTAGAGGTATTCAAGAAATTTAATATAAACATTCCCTTTGCCTACGCACTGATGCAAATGCCCAGATATTCAAAGTTCTTGAAGGAGATTCTCTCAAACAAGCGAAAATTGGAGGAGCATGCATTGATTAATTTAACGAAAAATTTCTCTGCATTAGTTCAGAACAAGATCCCACCAAAGAAAAAAGACCCAGAGAGTTTCTCTATCCCTTGCATGATTAATGATGTGTATTTTCATAAAGCTTTGTGTGATTTAGGTGCTAGAATAAATCTAATGCCATATTATGTTTTCAGAAAACTGAGTTTGGGAGAGTTGAAACCCACCAGGATGTCATTGCAATTGGCTGACAGATCTATAAAGTATCCAAGAGGCATAATAGAAGATGTACTGGTGAAAGTAGAAAAATTCATCTTCCCAGTGGATTCTGTGGTACTTTGTAACGCCCCAAATTTATCTTAATTGACTTTATTTGAGATAATCGGAGATTACAGAGTTCAAGAGCCGACTTGATTTTGATCAGGGTCCTTTTTGCAATTTTCGGATTTTTCAGGGACTAAAGTGCAAAATTGGAGTTTGTTAGATATTTATAGCTCCTTTGACTTATTCTTTCACTTCTCCTTCTTCCCTTTCACGCCTCTCCTCCATTGAAGCTCCTTCCAAGTTCTTCGAGCATCCAGATTTCTCCCCGAGCTCGATCCGTCCGTTAGAATTTATTTCTGAAGGCAGATTAGCGCTCACTGCAGCGAGAGCTCCGTTATATCGTAAGTTTTTCTACGATCTGATACATTCTATTTTTCGGATGTTGTTAGAACCGTTCGAGATTCGAGTATGTTGTTCTTGACAGAGTTCTGATCGTTTATTATCTGTCGGTTTTGAATTAGAGCGACGTTCGGAATTGTTACAATTTTTGGAAGCCTTTTTCGAAAATGAGGTTTTGAGATGTGTTGGAATTGCTTTGTTGTTGTTTTCTTAGCATTTTTTGAGATTTTATCGATATTGTACTGCTGTCTGTGTTTTCGGTTTGATCGGAATCTAGCCGTTATGCCGCCGGTTTGAGTTTTTGGGCTATAGTTTGGTTTGAATTGATTTGAGCCATTTTCAGTTGTGTTTGAATGTCGATAGTGATCTCGGGCCTTTATTACTTCTTTTGCAGATTCGTTTGTAGGCCGTTGAGTTGCGAGGTTGCAGTAGTTGTATCGCTTTGAAGATTATAGCCGGTAGGGTATCGATTTCTTATTATCGATTGAGGAAGTTTGATTTAATCTTGATTGAGGAATCGTTGTTGTTTCTAGGTTTGGAGCATCGACGTTTGAGAAAAGGTATAAGACAACTTAAAGTGTAATGGAACGAGTGAATCGAATCCGACTTGATTCGAGTATTCCGGAAAAATCACATACTTGCATGTTAATTGATTTAATTGAATGAGTTATGAATTGTATTGCATTCATATTGATCCAATGAATTTTATTTCATTTTTGAGTTAGACGTTCTGAGAACTATAGTAGGGGGCATTGGCAGGCTATTTACTGCAATGACCGACTTAACTCTATATAGTTGCTTCAGAGTCTAGATGATTGAAATATGCACTATCCACCTCGAGGAGAGAGTCGGTGTGATTTTTGTGATATTTCATCCTCGGGATCCCAACAAAGGAAAAGAGAAGAGAACATTTATCTTGCGATTATCCAGACTTGATAATCCCAGATTTTAAAGACATGCATTGCATTTTATGCATTTGAGTTGAGTTTAGACTATGCTTTTGGATTTGATTGTCTTGTATATATATATATATATCATGTTTTGATATATTAATTGATATGCATGCTTGTCTCTTTTACTGGGAATGTTATTCTCACCGGATTATCCGGCTGTTGTCTAGTCTTTGTATGTGTTCTTGGCAACAGGTGGGGCAGGACCGAGTCAGAGGCAGAATGGCTAAGGGTTGAGTCGATTAGAATTGAGACTTGGTGTTTTGGAAGTCGAATTTGTAATCGAACTTAGATTGTATTCGAACTCGTGTTGTTGTATTGTTTTGAATAAGTTAGATTGAAGCATGTTCTACTAGTTTGAGATTGTATAACTTTAGAACTATCTTGTATTGGATTTATGCATGTTGTATGTCGTATTAATGGATTTGAATTGGGATTTGAATGTATGTCAAAAGCGAGCGCGGGAAGAATATTTTGCTAGCCTGAGCATTTTCTGCCCAGGCCTTCCGCGCGCGGGCGAGGTGGTACCTCGCGCGCGCGCGAGGGAATCCCAGGGGCTCGGGTTTGTTAGCCCGCGCGCGCGCGAGAAATGTACCTCGCGCAGGCGCGAGCCTTCAGCCGGGGCTCTGAAGATGTAGCTTGCGCGCGCGCGAGACGTTCATCTCGCGCGAGCGCGAGGCATTTTTTTTTTAAAAAAAGGAGAAATTGTTTATTATTGTTTATTGTTTATTATTGTTTGGACCTTGGATTATTGTATTTTTTATTATTTGTTTTATCCGAGATTAGATATTTAGAACCGAGGTCTCACATTAAGTGGTATCAGAGAGATAAGATCTTGGACTGAATTTAGAAGTTAGCGGGGTAGTTCGAGTCCGCATGTATTGGCTCCTCGCATGTGTTTGAGTTATTTAATTGATTATTAAATTCCATGCGAGCATACTTTATTAATTAAGAATTATTTGAATTACATGACTATGTGATTTAAATTATAAAGCATGATTTACTTGAGATATAACTGTTTTTGTTATCAACTGGTATCCGAATTCTGAGAGGTTGCAAGGGCACCGAATGGCAGCGATTGAGATATCGTGTCCTAAACTTTGATTATCAGATGGGTCCTCGTTGAGTTATTAACAGAAACCCACCGCCAGTTACACCTCCGAATGAGCAAGCTAGTACAGAAGTCTATCAGTTGGATGCCAGAGCGACGCCGATGGAAACCTTGCTGAAGAGGTTTCAGTCATTTAAACCTCCTATGTTGCTAGGTACAGAGAATCCCGTTGACTGCGAGAGCTGGTTGGATGACGTTGATCAGTTGTTCGATTCCCTTGACTATTCTGATGACCGCAGAACCAGGTTGGTCATTCATCAGCTTCGTGGCGTTTCTAAGAACTGGTGGATCACGACAAATAGATCCATGGAGAACCGAGGTACACCTATTAACTGGAATCTGTTTAAGTCTGAGTTTTATAAGCGGTTTTTCCCAGTTTCGTACCGAAAGGACAAGGGAGCCGAGTTTGCAAATCTGAGGCAGGGGAATTTGAATATTGAGGAGTATGTGGCCAAATTTGATAGTTTGCTGAGATTTGCACCACACATTGCAAACAACGAAGAAGCAAAAGCTGATCAGTTCATTAATGATTTGAACCCTGATATCTTCACGTTGGTAAACACTGCTAGGCCTGATAATTTTGCGAATGCCATGAATTATGCAAAAGGAGCTGAAGCAGGTTTGTGGAGACAGAGAGGATGTCAGTTTGTGCCGCAACAGCAGCAGGAACAGTTCCAGGCACAACCTTCTCAATACCAGAACCAATTGTCCCAATACCAGAATCAACCTTTTCAGTTTCAGAATCAACCACCGAGTTCTGAAGGTGGTAGCAGTGGAGGTAATAAGAAGGATTACTATCATCCGAAGGGGAAGCAGTTTAAGAAGCACGGAACCAGTTCTTCGAGCTCTAGTGGCTCGAGACAGTATGGATCGGGACAGAGTTCGGGTCAGTCAGGAATGTCTTGTGCCAACTGCGGAGGTCGTCACTCCAGTGATCAGTGTAGAGGTATCTTTGGAAGCTGTTATATCTGTAACCAGGCAGGGCACTTTACCAGAGCGTGTTCTCAGCGTGTCCTTGAGCAAGCACAGAGTGGAAGTTCTTTGAGACACTCAGCTCAGCCTCAGAGGAAAGCACCTACTGTCCACTCTTTCCAACCTCAGCAGCAGAATAGACAGGAAGGTAATCAGTATGCGAACCAGCCTCCCAGACAGCAGACACGAGTTTTTGCTCTGTCTGAGGATCCGCAGACTCAGGCTGCACCCGATAATGACAGATCAGGTAACGTTCGATTTTGGGCTTTCTATTCTTATTGGACTGTTAGATACTGGTAAGTCTCTTGCCTTCTTATTGAAGAATCTGTGTAATTCTTATCGTGCATCTAAATATTTTGTTGAGTTGTTCGAATTGACGAACACTCCAGTAGTGTTGTTAATTTTTTCTATTACCAGATCTTATAGAAGAGTTAGTTGGGACTAGGAATTCTTATCGATGATTTCTTATCTCTTTGGAATAATAATTGTACTGATCATTCGTATAGCATATTTTGGTGCCGAGCAATCGTATGCTATTCTTCGATGTCTGAATTCTATTTGGATCGAGTTGTTTTCCTCGATTTTATGATCTGGTAATGGAATTTCTGTCGATCAGCTCTCCGGTATACTGAATTTCGATACTGAAGATCTTTCAGTACTTGGCATTCTTCTTATTGAGATTTTGGGATGTATTCTTATTCAAATGAATCACGCTCTAGTCTAAACATCGAGACAGTTGAAGACGCTCGAGACTCAATGTCTGAATCTGGACTTTGAGCTCGCAGCGATCTTATTGATTAAAAGATCTGATATCTATTGTCTTATGAGGAGATTTTCGTGATTTTTTTTATAACCGTAAGAGTTGGAGTAATTGTTTTCGCAGACGGAACTGATTTGGAGGCAGAGAAGATGATTAGATTGTATGAGATTTCTGACTGCGAATCTTTATCTGAAGAATTGAATGCAACAGTTGATGTCTTGAACCGTAGGATTTGATCTTATTTTATCTACTATCTGTTTATGGTTTTTTGATTGATGGAATCTGCTACCGTATTCCGTAAAATATGACTTTTAGTCAAGACCAGAGGATTGATACCTTGTCAGAAGTCGTCAGGTGTCATGTTTTGCCGAAGTCTGTCAGTTTAGACAGAGATTCTCGATGCATTTGTTCTTTCGGCATAGACTTGGAAGAGACTTTTGTGGTTTGATTACAACTCTTTTAAGTTCAATATCCTCAGAACGACGGACAGCCAGATCAGATGAGTCGACTTTTGATTGACGGACTTGAAGGAGTAATTAGAGAGACAGAGTTCGGGTTGGAACCGTGTTTGATTTCGAGGATAAAATCTTTTCTTAGAGGGGGAGAATTGTAACGCCCCAAATTTATCTTAATTGACTTTATTTGAGATAATCGAAGATTACAGAGTTCAAGAGCCGACTTGATTTTGATCAGGGTCCTTTTTGAATTTTTTGGATTTTTCAGGGACTAAAATGCAAAATTGGAGTTTGTTAGATATTTATAGCTCCTTTGACTTATTTTTTCACTTCTCCTTCTTCCCTTGCACGCTTGTGCACCATTGACGTCGCGCTGCGAAATTTTATATTTGTTGTAGACTTGTAGTGCTCATTTGAATTATTTTAATGTCCCGATGCTTTCCCTTGTCATATCAAATATCAAGATTAAAGATTTATTGGATATGATTAATTAATACTTTTGTAAATGCATCTCATTTATTATTACCACAATAATTTGGATTGTTTATTTATTATCATGTGATGTGAGCATTTAGTGGAAAGAATATAGCATCTCATTCAGCATGACAATTGACCGACTTTTTGCTTTATTTCTTCTTGTTCTTGTCTTCTTCTATTTGATTTATGATTTCTTCCTGCGATGGAATGTATAGAAAGACGCCTGTAATTTCTCATTGACTTCCAAGTTTTTCTTCTTCTTTGGTCATCATCAACATCATGATTATATTATTCGATTAATTAATAGGTTTCTTGCTTGTGTTCTTATTTGTGCATTTTATTATTCCTAGACTGAAAGTTCTTACTTTTTTATTCACTTCGTTTATATATGTTTGATCTTTCTTTGATTGATGTTCTCCCTGTAACTTTGTAGTTTTTTTAATTGAGATTAATTGAACTTTTGTGCTGTGAAAAAAATAAAAAAAATGTAAAGTGTATTCATTGAAATAATTAATTATATTTGTTTTTAGTGTTTTTGGAACCGGACCGGACCGATCGGTTCAACCGGTTCGACCGGGAACCGGCCGCTGGATCGATCACCGGTTGGACCGGCCAAGAACCGGAAAATGGTTCAATCGGTTTTTTGTATTTTTTGAATTTTTTTTATTTTTAAACCTTAGATTTAATATTTTTATATATAAATAAATTATTATTTGAAATTTCTACTTCATTTTAAAAACATATTTTAATAATTATTGGTTTTTTTAAAAATAAATAATTTATAACTATAATTGATATTTTAAATATATTTACATATTTATTTAGCTTTCAAACTATGTTAAATATATATTTTATGTCTATTTATATAATTTTTGAGTTTTTAAATTTCAAAATATATTATTTATTATATTAAATTATATAAAAGATTTTCCGGTTCGACCGTCCAGTTAAAACGGTTCGACCGATTGGACTATTTTTTTAAATAAATCGGATCAATCATCAATCCGATTATGAAAACACTTTTTGTCTTAACATGCACATGCTTCAAAATCTTCAACATGAACTTGTTCCATATTAGTAATAATAATAATAATAATAATAATAATAATAATAATAATGAAAAAAGATGAGATACATACATATATATATACCTGCAGTGATACACTTTTGACTGAAGAAACAACTAAAAAATAGAAAGAAAAGGGAAAACCCAAACCCTAGCCCCAACCAGTCGCCCCTTCGACCCAGCTCAGCTCCGGCGGCTCCCTAGTCGTCGGTCGATATCCAGAAACAGGTCTTCCGACATCCTTGCAGATATCCCAAGCCTTAAGAACTCCAATTGTGACTTGAATCTCGAGTTTATAGCTTGTAGCAAAGCTGCTTGTCGCGCGACCATCACTATGTGAGTTTTGTTTCTACGTTTTCTTCGATTTCTAGCTATTCTTGGTAGTTATAGGCTATATTCGAAGCCTAGTACTTAAATAGGTGACTTAATGGCGCTTCTCTGCAAGTTTTTTTTATCTTAAACCGCCAGAAGGGCTTCTGGAGATCTTCGAATAGGTTTTTGGTGCGTTTTTAGTTACTTTCTTTGACAAAGTTTATTTCTTTATAAGTTTAAAGTAATAAAATAGTGTTATTCAAAATATGGATGCCTTTTCAATGTTCATATGTGCTACATTGTGTCGGATTATGATGATTTAGATTAATGCTGAAGAAAAAAAATGATGTACGGATGTGCATGTAGAATGAATTGCGGTTAATCATCATTTCAAAAAGAAAATGTAGCAAGGAACATATATACACTAGTGTTCGAGGTGGAGTTCAAAAGTTTTTAATTAACCATTTCATGATTTCATACACACACTTGCAGAGTAAAAGACAAAAAAATCATTGCCAGAGGCAATTCGGCTACTGTTGTTTCCTAATTATTCGATTTAAAAAAACCCATTTCAGTTCTATTTAGTATTTTTTTTATAAAAAAAATGGGTAAAGGTAGTGCTAATTTGGTGAATTAGACAGGGGGTTTCAAAATACTGCAAGTAGTGTATGTTTTGCACAAAAGAGGATATGAATGATGATGGGGCAGAGAAATCTAACCTGCAGCCAACATATTTGCTTCAATTCTTGGTATTAGTATAAGTTTAGCATCTCTCTCTTTTTTCTCCAAAAAAATTAATTCCCAACTCAATTAATATTATTTTACTTATATATTCAAGGTGATTTAATTGATAAGAGATGAGCTACTAAAGACTATACTTAATCTGTTAGTTATAGGTCATTTTGTTTTTGTTAACTTTATTATAAGATCTGGCATGTATTTATTTATTTATCAATGAAGTATGAAGATATACAATTGGCAATTATATTATACTAGGTACGGTTACCTCAATTCTTGAGGTGTTTGCCAGGTTTGTAACACAATAGATCGATTCCTTTAGTTTGATATTTTTTGTTTTGTTTTGTTTTGTTTTGTTTTGGTTTTCTGTTTCATAACACTAGATTAAATGTCCAATTATTCATGAAATTTGTCATCTTCTTGTGGTTAGATTATGTAATGTTATGCCACTGTTGCGGTTCTCAATTTATTCTTGGTGAAAATTTTATATGTTAGATCAAAGATAAAAAAAAATAAAAAATTACAGACAGGAGCATGGAGATATACCAGACAACATGGATAAAAAATTAAAGGTATTACAATAATCTGAGTGAAACACTCAGCCAAAGGATTAGGTTCTTTTTCAGAAACCTTAGCTCAAACTAATGAACTCGCTAAATCACTAATCACTAAACTGTCAAAAAACGTGAATAATCCTTGTGAAAAAATCTGTTTTTGAGTAGAAGTTCAATAAGTAGCAGTTTCTACTCTGTTTTCATTAGTTTTCATCTCTGGTTTTTGTTTTTGTTCCGTGATTTTTTTGGTCTTTTGAAATTCTCGTGACGTGTGTATTTTTTTTTATTGAATTAAACTTCATTAGAGCAATTAGAAAAAGAAAATTAGAGTTTTCCTCAAGCTTTCTTGTTTAACACCCTTAAACTGGTTAAAATATTTGCATGATCAAAATGATTATGCTGTTTTTTGGGCAGAAACTTTAGCCATTTAAGTTTTAAGTTGGTTTTAGTGCTTTGTGATCTTTAAATGATGAGATGTTATTACCTACATACTGAATCATATTTTTATTTGGCATGTGGATCACATGGATAATATACTCTTGTTACAGCAAGGATATGATGTTTCAAATGTTAATGTAAGATCTATTCAAATTTAAATTTTGGAATTAAAGGGATTGTTGAACAGTCAAATATGATATGATTTCCTATCCTTCGTCCAGTGTGTTTTATATACCATCTTTCTTACATTCAATCTTCACTTGTTTTCTTCTCTACTTTTTGTTAATGTTTGGTTTTTTTCTTAGGTCTTTTGACATTCTCATAATGTGTGTTATTTATTATATTAGACCTCATGAGAGCAATTAGAAAAAAGAAAATTTCCTTAAAACTGGTCAAAATCTTTGCATCTTGATGAAGTTGATTAGGCTGTTTTTGGGCATAGGTTCAAGAAGTAACAGTTTCTAAAAATCTTTGCGTCTTGATGAAATTGATTACTCTGTTTTTTTGGGCAGAAGGCTTAGCCATTTATGTTTTAAGTTGGTTTTAGTGTTTTGTGATCTTTAGATGATGAGATGTTGTTACCTACATTCGGCATGTACATATGGATAATATACTCTTGATACAATAAGGATATTTCAAATGTTATGTAAGATCTATTCAAATTTAAATTTTGGAAGTAAAGTGATTGTCAAATAATCAAATATCATCTGATTTTCTAGCCTCTTTCTAGTGTGTTCTATGTGGTCTCTTGTTACTTTCATTCTCTGTTAGTTTTCATATTTGATTTTTGTTTTTGTTTCTGTTTCGCTTTTCTGTTTTGGGTATTTTGTCATTCTCTTGATTTGTATATTTTGTTATTTGTAGAATTAGACTTCATGAGAGCAATTAGAATAAGAAACTTGGGAGTACCCCTGAACATTTCTTGTTCCATACCCCTAAACTGGTTGAATTCTTTGCGTCTTCATGAAATTGATAAGGCTGTTTTTGGGCAGAGGTCCAAGAAATAACAGTTTCTAATTTTTCATTCTTTTGTTTGAGACCTCTTGTGCTCAGAGAGAGAACATTTCGGGTTTTCCTACAACAATAATAGGAAAGAAAGACTCTCTCTCATTACAGTATAATAATACGACATACTACCATTTGATAATGACCTAAATAATGTTCATTTTTGTCTTATTATTGATTGATGGCAGATTTTTCCAAGTTGATTCAATCATCAAAGGAGCTTTGTGCCAAGAAAAGAAAATCAGCTAGGCGTGAAAGGTGCATTGCATTCTAAGCACCGTCTTAAATTTTGATACATCTCAAAGTATACTTTAATGTTGTTAAAACCTCTTCACTTTTCATTTCAAAATTTCATGTATTAAATGTTTTTAATTACGTTAGCTCAAATCTTTAAAAGATTCTTAAAACTGGAAATTATTTTTACTTTGTTAACTATTTCAACATATATTCATGTCTAATTTTGAGGCAAGTAGTTAAACACTTAAACTTGTTCACTTTTACTACAAATGTAAAACAAATTAAAAACCGGTGTTTTCATAACAAGATCGGTGATCGAATCGGTCTACCTTGAAAAAATGGTTCAATCGGTTGAATCGTTTTAACCGGACGATCGGACCGGAAATATATTATAATTAATAATATCTTTTAAATTTTGAAAACCTAAAACTAAAATATATATATAAATAGAAAAAAAATATTTTTATCATAGTTTGGAAAATAAATAACTATATAATACATTCAAAATATTAATTATATTTATATTTATATTTTTAAAAATAAATAAATAAATTAATATATTTTTAACTGAGTACAAATTTCAAATAATCAATAACCTGTTTTTGGCCGGTTCTTGGGATTGGTTTTTGACTGGTTCAACTGGTTTTGAGTGGTTTAACCGTTGAAACGATTTTTTGAAATGTTTCGGATCGGATCAATGATCGATTTCCGATCGATCTAGTCCGGTTTTGAAAACATGGCTAAAAACCACTATAATCAAAATACATGTGGCTTTCACCCAAGAAATAACAGTACTCGGATCATTTAGTCTGGTTATAAATTAGTTTTTAAATGGGATTAATAAGTCTTTTACAAATTACATTATGTTTAGTTTTTTCAAGTGTTAGTATCTAGATAAGGATTAAAAAGTGCTTTTAATTTTATATTTTTTAGAAATATAACCCAAAATAAAAAAAACAAAACAACTAGCTTTTAGAAAAAAATATTTATTTAAGCGGTTTTTGGACCTGAATATTTTTTTTTTTGGTGTTGGGCTTTGAACAAATCCAATTTTATTATAGGCCCTAAACAACAAGAAAACCTGCGTTCAAGTCGATCCGTTCTGTTTTATCTTTTCAACTCTTGCCGTAACCCTAAAATTTTGAACAACCGGACGAGAAATCGATATATGTGTTGTGAGAGGTAAATCTTTTTTTGTTTTAATTCTCGGTTTTGTTGCTAATATTGAAGCTTGAGCCAGGAAGGAAATTAGTTCGCTTCACAAACCCAGATGGCTCGTTTTCGCAATGTAAGCAACGCTTTTATCGAAAACTCATTTGCTTGTATAAGTTTCGTTCTGCTTAATGTTCAGGTTTTTAATTTGATGATTAATTGCCCTATTTTGGTTATTTATCTCTGTTTTTATTTCAAATAATTCAGAAGAAGAGGATTCCTTTTGTAAAGCCCATTCATAAGAAAGAGCCGACTGTAGATCATGTAACAGGTGATAAAGTTCCCAAAAGTTTTGTTTTTTGCCGTGGGAAATTGCCTGGCCCACTTCGACAACTGCAAATGGATTTGAGAAAATTGATGCTTCCTTTCACTGCTCTAAAGCTCAAGGTAGGTGTTGGTTTATGTTTAAAAAATCTGCATTTTCCCTGTGTGGTTAATATTGAGAATGATAATCCGATTTTCTAGTTAGATATCTTTCAATAAATTGCGATTTTGTGAAACCGTGCTTTCGGTTTTGGAAATTGAAGCAACAGGTAATAGTTGTGTGCATCAATCGGGATATGGCTACTTTATCATTTCGGGAGGAAATGTGAATTCAACAATCTGTGTTTTATCTGTTTATATTTATATATGGTTTTGTATTGCAACCATGGGTTACATGCAGGTTTGATAGTTGGTCTTCTATACCTTCAAATGTGCCTTTTTGGTCATTTTATAGTTTTGTTGTTTAAGTCCTATAAAATACTCGAGAATTTGGTTGTTCAAAATGTGAAGTACCATGTTCTTCTGAAGCTGATCATTGAGCACCAGAAGTCTATAAGCCTTTTGTGAAACAAATTGTGGGTTCATTCAAATAGTATTGAGCACAATGATAAGTTGTGCAGAAATTTGTTGCATGTAGATCTAGTTTACTTTCTGGTTATAATTATATTAATATGGGATATAAAGTTCTTCTGACTCAGCTAGCTGTTGGCTAATCATTATTCCTTTTTAGGAAAAAAAGCGAAATAATCTTAAAGATTTCTTGAATGTTGCGGGGCCCATGGGTGTTACACATTTTCTCATTTTGTCGAAAACTGAATCCGCTCCATACCTGCGGATTGCAAGGGCACCGCAAGGCCCAACTCTTACCTTCAAGATACATGAATACTCGCTAGCTTCTGATGTTGCTCATTCTCAATTGCGTCCGAGATGCCCTAAAGATCTGTTCAAAAACCCACCCCTGGTATTATCATAATTTTTCCCAAATTATCTTACGATAGTTTGTTTAGTGTTTGATGGTATACCGAGCTATTTGATTGAATTCTCTAGATAGTACTCTCTGGTTTTGGGACAGGGGAGCAACATCTAAAGCTTACCACTATAATGTTTCAGAACATTTTTCCTGCCATCGATATAAATACTGTGAGTTTTGCAAGCTGTCACCCAGATTTAATAGCTACTTGAGTGTTGACTTGCATCTCACCATCTTACATGATTTAGGTCAAACTTTCGTCGTGCCAAAGGATTGTGTTACTTAATTATAATAAAGACACAAACCTTATCGATTTCCGGCAATACTCCATCAGGTTGCAGCCTGTAGATGTTTCTCGAAGAATTAGGAAGTTTGTACAGAACCATCAGGTGCCGGATTTGAGAAGTTTTCAGGATGTGAGTGATTTTGTGACAAGGTATGACCTCTCTCTCTCTCTCTCTCTCACACACACACACACACACACACACACACAACCCTGTTTCCTTGTGTAATGGACCTAGGTCACAAGGCATATGATAAATGTAAAGTAGTCATGATACACTTTGCATTTTTGTTTATGTAAAATGAGTTATACTTTGTCCCTGTGGAGTTCAGTTCTTAATAGGTTTTTGAATCATTTAAATTGGTTAATTGGCTTTAGATGTGGTTCAGTTTTAGGATGATGGTTTTGCTAGTCTGTTCAACATATTTATCAATCACGTTCGTAACCTGGGATTTTTTTAAAAAAAACTTGGTCTTGTGCTTGAATCCTAGCCCCTATTACATCCTATCTACAACTTGAACGTCCTCCATGAATTCTGTTCTTTCTCGGGGACTTGGGAATGTTAAGTAGGGAAGAAGAGGAACTGCGATCAGGAAAGAAGTCGATCCTGCTTTTGAAATTTATCTTTGGAGTTCGAAAAATTTGTTGCCTAGTTTAAGGTGATAGTTTTTAATTTAAAGGTTAGTTTCCATAATATATTGTATTCCAATTGAATCACACTGGAAAGTTGGATCCATTTGTGTTGCCTAACTTTACTAAATGTTGGTTTTCAAACTTAAGCAAGTGTATCCTGAATGTTTTTCTTTTCTTTTTGCTCATCTTTCTTTGCTTTCTTCAAGGACTGGTTATGGATCGGAAAGCGAAGTGGATGACGATGCAGCCACGGTAAGTCTACCGACAGACATTGGTAGGGTTAACAGAGCTTCTAATAAAAGTGCTATTAAACTTCAAGAAGTCGGACCCAGGATGACACTTAAACTCATGAAAGTTGAGGAAGGATTGTGTTCCGGTGGAGTCATATTTAGTGAATCCGGTACATATTCCCATCTGATTATTTTCATTCATTTATAATGGTTTGGTTCATATAACGAGGAACTTATGACCGTGTCCTACCCCTTTTCGCATGGAGAAACTTCTCCGTGTGCTTCATTTCGAGTAATATGAAGCAAGTGGGACAATTGTGTTTAGAATAAAAGTTTGAGACCTGGCCTTGCTAAGCCAATCATTCTAATTCTTGTATCTCATCTCAGGTAACACTGAACGGAACGACGGTTGCCAAACTCATGAGCATGTCCCACAAAGTGAGGAAAAACAAGATGAAAAGGCCATGTTGATAGATGAAGATTAGATCACTTGATTTTTCACTTGTTGCTCTTTTTTTTCGGTCTTATGCATAATTAATGTAGATGAGACCTGGACAAAATCATTTTTTGCAGTTGTACCATTTTCTCTAAACCATAATTCTGAAGTTTTTACCCATGTTTTGTCAAAAACAAGCAAACAAGATCCAGTGTCTGCCTGAATTGAACTTGACTACAGTTACTGTAGCCATTTAAGGCATTAGCTTAAAGATTTGATTTTGTTAGGATTTCACAACCCAATATGTTAGAATTCTTGATCACCTTGTTCAATTTTCTCATCTGTCCACGTTCAGATTGATTTATGTGAGAAATTAAACCTTTTAATATCTGCCCTGCCCAACGCACAATTTATTGATCTATGGCAGTGGTAAGAGTATTATATTCATTTAGCAACAAACTATTGATTGAGGAATCTCACTTATGAGGAAGTCCTTCGTTTGTAAAATTCTTCATTTGGCAAATTCCCTATCATCAAATGATCAATTTGCTACCGAAGCCTGGAGAAATGGATAAAACAACATTTCATAAAAAAAAAAAACCCCCCAAAGAATGAAACCTAGAACTATACATGATTTTTATTTATTTTCACGCAAAAAGCAATGTCTAGAGTTTTAATCCTAAAAGAACCCCATATTTATTCTACACACCTTTGCAAAACCAGATGAAGAAGACTTCATGAGAGGAAAAACAAACGAACGTGGGAATGTATCAACTATCAAGTAACATCGGAGATACATGTATGAATTAGAAAATATAATGAGCATTTAACATTAGTGTCAAATTTGTCAAGTTTATGCGGCCATTAAACCATTGAAATCGATTCATTAAATTCTAAATAAAAAATTAAAATAGTAATAATAATGACAATATAAAAAAAAGACGAAGAATTTTGATCAATTCATTGACAGCAATAATTTATGAACGTACATGACAATAATAATTTATGAACATATACAGACTTTTTAAATTTATCATAACATTACAAATTTTGAATGGAAGTATTGTCTGATTTTTAAAAGCCTCACAAAAACATCTCAATTTAGGATATCACCAATCCACAGAAAAGCAAACTGCGATAGATTTGAACGAAGAGATTTTGATTGAATTTTTCACATGGATGTCAGCATTGTCTCCCCTTAAATTTGAGTTTGTATCAAAATCATTTGCTAAAATATTTGATACGGAATATTTCATCAAAGAAAAATGTAGAAAGACGTACGGAGCTTAATTTAAAGATATTCCAGTTTTTTCATCCAAAGTTCAAATTAACTTACACAGATTGTTTGCAACTCCATTATTTAAGTGAAAATCCAATATTGTTTCCATTCATACTGGATAACATTTCAGTATATCTTGGTCAGCGTACGTAGTAAGATTTTCTCCTCTTATAATGGTTTGCTTTGTTGCTCTTGATTCATTGATTTTCCTAAATCCCGTAACAGAAGTCGAATTTCAAATACCTTTTGAATGTCGAAACGCTAGCTTACGAAGGAATGAAACGATTTGCAATAATATTTGATTCCGATGACATTTTTTATGAAAGAGATTACATATTGATGTCAATCATTGAAAAAGGTGGATGGACTTCAACATTTGAATGCAAAATGTTCTCCTTCAAAGATAACAAATGGAAGATGTTGGGAGATATTAGTTACTTCGGTGGAAGAACTATGCATATGGAATATTCAATTAATGTCAAGGGTCAAGTTTATTTCATATCTGAAGATGAGATGTATCTTGCAAAAAATAATTCAATTAATGTCAAGGGTCAAGTTTATTTCACAACTTCACTTTCCGAGGCATCGATTAAAAAAATTCGTGTAGAAAAATTAATGCAGTGAAATTTTTATTTTTGATGCATGGAATACATTTATCTTTATATTTTAATAAGCTAGCTCAATACGATGGGTCAATTTTGCATTTAATATTTACATTAAAACTTTTGGTATAAAACATTAATATATGTTTTTAATTAAATAATTCGTATATCAAATATTTATATGGAAATTTTGGTTAACAAAAGCATACGGTACAATATAATTACAATAAAATTTACGAATTGCAATAGTGTATAATTCATTTAACATATGTGAATTATATATCTCCCTATATATAAAAAATCTTCCTCTTAGACAACATCTTTTTATTTGCCGAAATTGCTCTTATGTGATCTAAATATTACACTTTTATTTTTATTTGTTTATTTTTTTAAATTTCGATATTTCAAATTTTCATATTTTTCTCAATTAACATTATAGATAAGATACATTGATAAATACATTTTAATTTATTTTTATATTATTTTATAAATGAAAAAAAAATAAATTTATATATTATCGAAAAAATAATATTTATATATAACATACAATATTAAATATATTATATGATTTTATACATACGCAATACATGTGTGCGATTATGCTAGTATTAATTAAATATTTAGATATAAAAAAAAATCACAAGGAGTATTCCCATGGTTAATTTATCTGATCCTACGCTTTTATTTTGTTTGTTTACATTCGGAAAAGTACGTACAAAATTCAAAGAAAATTATATTTTTTTATCTTAAAATAAAAAATTATGAATATAAATTTTTAATCACCCAAATTTTATATTCTTTCCAATTATTAAAATTTATGTAAATCATCAAGTACAACAATGATTCAATCTAAATCTAAAAATTTAAAACAAAAAAAACATCATTATACAAAAAAAATTAGATGACCAAAAATAAAAAAAATAAAAAAAAAGATTACTCCTTCATTTCCAAAATACGTCACACAATACATTAATTTAAAAAAACCCATCAAACTAAGTCATTTTACAAACTAAATCATCTGATCACCGATACATACATTTTGTATGCATTAGTTCGTGATATTTTTATGTTTATTTTGTGTGCATTCATATTAGTTTGTGTATTATTATGTGTTTTATTGTATTTGTGTGCATTTCATTCTTCGGGTTCTATTTGTAGGAAAAATGAAAATTAAAAGAGTTTTGAAAGCAAGAGAAAAGAAAAGAAAAGAAAAAAAAAGAAGAAAAAATTCAAGCGCTAAAGAATTTGTTTGCACTACATCAACATGTAGTGCAAACGAGCAGGAATGAAGCGCAATCGCGCTTAAGCAAGAGAGAATGAAGCGCAAACGACATGAGTTTAGCGCTATGTGTTGCGTTATCGCGCATGAAGAAAAGAAAAGACGCGCGCGAGCAAGAACATTAGCTCGCGGGAGCGCCAAAAAAAATTCCAGAGATTCGAGAGCAGATCGCGCGCGGGAGAGTTCCTATATCGCGCGCGCGAGAGGAGGCGAGAGGACACTGTTTTGAAGAACTGCACGCGCGCGTGTGTCGCGGAGTCAGATTAATTCGAGAATTATATTTTGTGAAGAAAACTAATTTTTAGGGGATCCAAACATTATAAATAGAGGATTTTAATATCTTTGGAGGGTTCCCGGTTCCAGAATTTCACGCAGAGAACGGGAGAAGGCGACTACTGCTTGGGAGAAGATTTCTTTCTTTTATTTTATTTTTATTTTCAATTCATGATTAAAAACTTTGATTGTGAATTATGTTAAAATTTGAGTAGTTTTATTTTTTCGATCAAGGCCACGTGATTGGGCCAGACAATTTATGTAGAAAACTTGATTTGTTTATTTGAGATTTTCAGACTTGATTTTATTTTATTGATTATCGAATTTATATTTGTCTTGTGAATTTCCTGGCCAATTATTTGCTTGCATGTTAATTGATTCCAATTCGACAGATGAGGTTTCGATTTTGATTACTTCGATATTCAACATAGTGTAAAACTGACTAGAAATAGAATTCGGTTTCATTATGCGTTTGGGTGTAAACTGAATTTTCACAGTTCGTCATGCATTCAAATTTGATTAGAATTACGAAAGATTAATCCGTCAATATTTGAATATGTTTGATTGTTCTAAAAATAGTCCTTTGAACAAATTAGAAAAATTTCCGTGAATTAAGATTAAGTCCGAGTCTTAAATCGACTGCTTGTGTGAGACCTCGGTTCTAAACAATTAATCTCGAATTAAACAACAAATTAAGCATATTAAACAACAAATTAAGCATATAAGATCCAAGACTAAACATGTTCTAACATAAAGTAGATAGACATGCTGACACGACTTCTAAACCGAGTCCCACTACTAGCTCTCCCTCTTGATGCTAACCAGGTCTTCGCTGACTTGATTCTGCCCTACTTATTGCCAAGTACACATACAAAAGAAACAGCCGGATAACTCCGGTGAGAAAGATATTTCCAGTAAAAGTAACATAACAAGTAATACAACAACAAACATGCTTTCAAGGCAACAACGTAATCAATATCAACGTAATGAAATGCATGTCTTTAAATCGGGATATCAATTCTGATAAACGAGGGATTGCTGCTGTGCTTTTTGGGATCCCGAGAAAGAGATCACGTAACGACTCACCGACTCTCCCAATCAAGGTGGTGCCACGTATCCCACTCCCCTAGACCTTGGTGCGACTATAAGGAGTATGCTGACTCTAGGTGAACCTCTACACCCAGGCCACTCACAGTATAGCCCCCAAAACGTCTAAAAAAAAAGGTTGTTCTGCTCGCTGAAATAAAAGGTTTGGCTCAATATGAATGCATCAGAGAACATAAAGCATTAAGCCATATAACAAAACTCAATCAACAACAAAATACAAGTTCCACATGCTAGAACAAGTATTGATGCAAATATGTGATTTTAAGGGAAACTCGAGAACCAACTGTCCCGAGTATGCTATTCCGCTAACGATGAATACTTTTACCTTTCAATTCAATAGCTCCAACTCTGGATAGCTACAATAAAAAAGTTACATCAGAACTATATAACCTAACCACAACAACGGCTCAAGTAATCTCTTTGCCGTTCTTCGTCCAATCTCTTAGACGATCCAATGCTGTCAACACCGGGCTCGACAACTCCAAACGAATCTGTACGTAGACAAAAGATGATCAACAATGAGGATCAAACTCAATAGCCAAGTTTCAACAACTCGAAACGGTTCGAAATCTCTAAAACTCAAACAGGCGGCATAACGGCTATAACTGATTGAACCGAAAACACAGACAACAGTATAACAACGATACTAACTCATAACAATGCTAATACAACAAAAATAGTGCAAACCCATCCAATCTCAAACTCCAAATTTTCGAATAAACTTCCAAACATCATAACAATTTCGAACGACGCTCTATTTCAAAACCGACAAATAATAAACGATCAGAACTCTGCCAAGAACAACATACTCGAATCTCAATAGATTCTAACAACATCCAAAAAATAGAATGTATCTGATCGTAGAAAAACTTACCATATAACGAAGCTCTCGCTGCAGTGATCGCTAATCTGCCCTCAGAAATAAATTCCAACGGACGGATCGAGCTCGGACTGAAATCCCAAAGCTTGAAAAGCTCAAAAGGTGTTTCAATGGAGGAGGAGGCGGCCAAGGGAGGAGATGGAGTGAATGAGAGGTCAAAACAAGTCAAGATAATATATAAAACTCCATATTTGCATTTTAGTCCCTGAAATTTCTAAAATTTGCAAAATAAACCTTGATCAAAATCAAGTCGGATCTCAAACTCTGGAAACTCTGATTATCTCAAATAATCTTAATTAAGATAAAATCGGGGCATTGCAATTCTTCCCCTCTAAGAAGAGATTTCGTCATCAAAATCAATAAGAATCACAACTCATAAGATAGAAAAAAAACTAAAGACAGTAAGAAGAACTCATGTCATCCAAATAACTCAGGAAAACGCTGTCTCATGTCGGATTCTGTCTCCCAAGTCGCTTCCTCGACTCCGTGATGGCTCCACTGCACTTTTACCAATGGAATCAACTTGGTTCTGAGTTGCTTCTCCTTCCGATCAAGGATCTGAATTGATAGTTCATAATAGCTCAGAGTCTCGTCTAACTTGGCTTCGTCAGGCTGAAGAATATGAGAAGGATCTGGATGATACTTCCGCAGCATAGAGACGTGAAAAACGTCGTGAATACCAGATAAAGACGGAGGAAGTGCAAGTCTGTTGGCAAGATCTCCTAACTTCTCGAGAATCTCGTACGGCCCGATGAATCTCGGAAATAACTTCCCTCTCTTACCAAATCTGACAGTGCCTCTGAAAGGAGAAATCTTAAGGAATACTCGGTCTACCTGCTCGAAACTCAGAGGTCTACGTCTGACATTCGCATACTTCTCCTGTCTATCCTGAGCTGAATTCATTCTAGTCTGAATGATCTTTACTTGCTCTGCCATATCTCGAAGCATATCCGGTCCCAAATCAGGTGACTCGGACAAATCATCCCAAAATAACGGAGATCGGCACTTCTTGCCGTACAATGCCTCAAAAGGCGCCATACCTCGTTTGGAAGCTGCTGTTGTAAGAAAATTCAACAAGAGGAAAAAAATCTTGCCAACTAGTGTCAAAGTCTAGCACTACTGCTCGCAGCATATCCTCTAACGTCTGGATAGTCCGCTCTGACTGTCCATAGGTCTGAGGATGATAATCTGTACTCAGATATAATCGAGTACCAAGTGCCTCCTGCAGACTGTGCCAAAAGTGCGCAGTGAATCTAGGGTCTCGGTCTGAAACGATCGACTTCAGCACACCATGCAATCTCACAACATTGCTAACATATAACTCAGCCATCTGATCGTGAAGATACGTCATCCTGTACGGAATGAAACAAGCAGACTTCGTCAATCGGTCGATCACTACCCAAATAGCATCGAATCCTCGAACAGATCGCGGTAGCTTCGTGACAAAATCCATAGAAATGTGATCCCATTTCCATTCAGGAACAGATAGACTGTGCAACAGACCACCCGATCGCTTCCTTTCTACTTTCACTTGCTGACAGTTCAAACATCGAGATACAAATCTCGCAACATCGCTCTTCATTCTCTTCCACCAAAACTGATTCTTCAGGTCGTTGTACATCTTACGACCTCCAGGATAAACACTGAACCGATTGCAATGAGCCTCTTGGAGAATACGCTGTCTCAACTCCGAAATATCAGTCACAACAATACGGTTATTCACAAACAAAACATCATCTCTAACCTTGAATTCAGACTGATGTCCGGATCTGACTTTCTCTACTGAAACCTGAATGATCGAATCAGACTTCTGTGCTTCTTTGATAGCAATAAACAACTCCGGCTCGGATTGAATAGCAAGCACTCTGATAGTCTTCCTATCTGTTTCAAACTCTAAACTAGAAATGCAACAATCATCGATCAACTGAGAAACACCGATAGTAGAAAGAGATAAAGAACAAAGCTTTCGGCTCAAGGCATCTGCAACTGCATTCGACTTCTCCGGATAATACTTGATTTCGCAGTCGAAATCCTTCAATAGATCTAACCATCTTCTCTGTATCATATTCAGCTCTGCCTATGAAAACAAGTACTTAAGACTCTTATGATCAGAAAAGATCTCGAAAGACTCACCATACAGATAGTGACGCCAAATCTTCAAAACAAATACTATCGCAGCGAGTTCAAGATCATGAACCGGATAACGAGTCTCGTGCGGCTTCAGCTGCCTCGATGCATACGCTATCACATGCTTATTCTGCATAAGAACACAACCCAAGCCTCGGTTAGAAGCATCACAATAGACTGTGAAACCTCCAGTACCTTTTGGAATAGAAAGAATCGGAGCACTGGTCAGTCTCCTCTTCAGATCAACAAAGCTAGCCTCACAATCTGCAGTCCAGACAAAAGGCGCATTCTTCTGATTCAGCTGGGTAATAGGCTTGGCAATAGAAGAGAAACCCTCGATGAATCGGCGATAATAACCAGCTAAACCCATAAAGCTTCGAATCTCAGGTACTGATGTCAGTCCAGGCCAATTCATAACCACTTCAATCTTGCTGGGATCGACAAAAATCCCATCCCCAGAAATAATATTACCGAGAAAGACAACTCGATCCAGCCAGAACTCACACTTAGATAGTTTGGCAAACAACTGCTCAACTCGCAAAATCTGCAAGACGGTCCTCAAATGCTCTACATGGTCAGTACGGTTCTTTGAGTAGATAAGAATATCATCGATGAAAATAAAAACAAACTCATCTAAAAAGCGCTAAAAGATACGGTTCATCAAACTCATAAAAACCACTGGAGCGTTAATCAAACTGAACGACATGACTATAAACTCGAAATGACCATACCTCATTCTGAATGCGGTCTTAGGAACATCTTCCTCTCGCACTCTCAGCTGGTGATAACCTGACCTCAGATCAATCTTCGAATAGACAGAAGAACCCTGCAGCTGATCAAAAAGGTTATCTATTCGGGGTAAAGGATACCTGTTCTTGACTGTAGCCTGATTCAGTTAATGGTAGTCAATACAGAGCCGCATAGAACCATCATTTTTCCGAACAAACAGAACAGGAGCACCCCAAGGTGATACACTAGGTTTGATGTATCCCTTGGCAATCAAATACTCAAGCTGCTCCTTCAACTCTCTCAGTTCAATTGGTGCCATACGATACAGAGCTTTGGAAATAGGTTGAGTACCTGACACCAAATCGATGCTGAATTCGATCTCTCGAATAGGTGGCAATCCAGGAACATCTTCCGGAAACACATCAGAAAATTCTCTAACCCTTGGTATATCAACCAAATCAGGGCTAGATTTCAGTACATCAACTGCATAAACCAAAAATCCCTCCGCATCTCTCTGTGACAAACGAGTCATAGATAACACTGAAATCAAAGGAATTATGGATCGAGAACCCTTACCAAAGAATTTCCACTCGTCTGCCATTTCAGGTCTGAATCTGACAACCTTCAGAAAACAATCGACGGTTGCCCTGTACTTGGTTAAAGCATCTATACCAACAATGCAATCAAAATCTGACAGTCCAAGTACAATATAGTCGAACTCTAACAAATTACCCTCAAAACAAAGTTCATAGTTCCTGACTAATCTGACAGAAACAATTCCTCCACCCAAAGGTGAAGTAACAGCTACTACAGTAGGCAACAACTCAGTAGGCAAAACATGCAATAACACAAATTTCTCAGAGATAAAGGAATGGGAAGCACCTGTATCTATCAAAACATGAGCAGAATAACCAAAAATCGAACAGTTACCTGCTATAACATCGTCGGGTGCTGCCTGAGCCTGATCCTCTGTCAAAGCAAAGACTCGTGCCTGCTGTCTCGGAGGCTGGTTTGCACTAGGGTTACCTCCTTGTCTGTTCTGCTGCTAAGGCTGGAAAGAGTGAACCGCAGAAGACTGTCTCTCAGGCTGCGCTGTAGGTCTAGATGAACTCCCACTCTGAGCTCGATCTCTACTATGCTGAGGGCACACCTTAGAAAAATGTCCCGGTTGCTGACAGGTATTGCAGTTCCCAAAGACCCCTACACACTGATCCGATGAGTGTCTACCTCCACACTTGTTGCAGAACAAAGATGAAGATCCAGAACTCTGTCCTGAACCGATTTTCTTGGAACCACTGGTACTAGAAGAACTGTTCCCCTGCCTCTTGAACTGTTTCCCTCTTGCTTTGTAATGATCCTTTCTGTTTCCCCCACTTCTTCCACCTTCATATCTCTGCTGTTGGTTCTGATATAGAGGTGGCTGATTCTAATACTGAGACGGTTGGTTCTGAGACTATCTCTGTTGTTGAGGCACCATCTGATTTCCTCTCTGTCTCCACAAACCCACTTCAGCTCCCTTTGCATGATTCATGGCATCCGCAAAGTTATCAAGCCTAGAAGTATTTACCAATGTGAAGATGTCGGGATTCAAGCCGTTGATGAACTGATCGGCTTTGGCTTCTTCATTGTCAGCGATATGCGGTGCAAAAGGCAACAGACTATCGAATTTGGCAACATATTCTTCAATGTTCAAGTTCCCTTGCCTCAGATTGACAAACTCTGCTCCCTTGTCCTTTCGGTACAAAACAGGTAAAAACCGCTTATAAAAATCAGTTTTGAAAAGAGACCAAGTAACAACTGTACCTCGATTCTCCATGGATCTCTTTGTCGTGATCCACCAGTTTTTAGCAACACCACGAAGCTGATGAATGAATAACCTAATTCGGCGGTCGTCAGAGTAATCAAGGGAATCGAACAACTGATCAATGTCATCCAACCAGCTGTCACAGTCAACCGGATTCTCTGTACCTAGCAACAAAGGCGGATTAAACGACTAAAACCTCTTCAGCAAGGTTTCCATAGGAGTCGCTGTAGCATCCATCTGAACAGTTTCAGTACTAGCTTGCTCATTCGGTGGAGTAACTGGCGGTGAGTTTCTGTTAATAACTCGACGAGGACACATCTGATAATCAAAGGTTAGGACACAAGATATCTCAATTGCTACAATCGGTGCCCTTACAACCGCTCAGAATATTGGATACCAGTCGATAACAGAAACAATTATATTTCAAGTAGATCATGCTTTAAAAATTAAATCACATAAGCATGTAATTCAATTAATTCTCAAATAATAAAGCATGCTTTCATGGAATTAAATAAACAGTTAAATAACTCAATCACACGCGAGGAGCCAATACACGCAGACTCGATCTACCCCGCTCACTCTAGTTCAACCAAGAACTTATCGCTCTGATACCACTTAATGTGAGACCTCGGTTCTAAACAACTAATCTCGGATTAAACAACAAATGAAGCATATAAGATCCAAGACTAAAAGTAAAAGAATTTTTTTAAAAAGGGGTGCGCTCGGTCTGCTAAAAACTGCATACCGGGCGCCTCCAAAATCTCAGCCCTACTGTTCTGCTCAACAGGGGTTACGCTCGGTCGGCTAAAAACAGTAGATCGAGCGCGGCCAAGACAACAAACTTGCTGTTTTGCTCAGAAGGGGGGGGGGGCGCTCGGTCTGCTATAAAATGCAGACCGTTCGCACCCTGCACCAGAACAACAAAACAAAAAACAACTCGCCAACTCAGACCAAAAGCCATTCAATACATCCAAAACATGATCATGCATTACAATCCCCGATTCTCCAAATAATACATGAAGTTCTAGAGTTGATCAACTACGCAGAAGGATAGAACATGCAACCATGACGCTCGCATAATCGATACAACATAAACAACAAAGTTTGGGATCTAAACATGTTCTAACATAAACTAGAGAGACATGCTGACATGACTTCTAAACCGAGTCCCACTACTAGCTCTCCCTCTTGATGCTAACCAGGTCTTCGTTGACTTGATCCTGCCCCACCTGTTGCCAAGTACACATACAAAACAAAGCAACAGCCGGATAACTCCGGTGAGAAAGATATTCCCAGTAAAAGCAACATAACAAGTAATACAACAACAAACATGCTTTCAAGGCAACAACGTAATCAATATCAACATAATGAAATGCATGTCTTTAAATCGGGATATCAATTCATAAACGATGGATTGCTGCTGTGCTTTTTGGGATCCCGAGGATGAGATCACGTAACGACTCACCGACTCTCCCAATCGGGGTGGTGCCACGTATCCCACTCCCCTAGACCTTGGTGCGACTATAAGGAGTATGCTGACTCTAGGTAAACCTCTACACCCAGGCCACTCACATTATAGCCCCCAAAATGTCTAAACAAAAAGGGTTGTTCTGCCCGCTGAAATCAAAGGTTTGACTCAATATGAATGCATCAGAAAACATAAAGCATTAAGCCATATAACAAAACTCAATCAACAAAAAAATACAAGTTCCACATGCTAGAACAAGTATTGATGCAAGTATGTGATTTTAAGGGAAACTCGAGAACCAATTGTCCCGAGTATGCTATCCCGCTAACGATGACTGCTTTTGCCTTTCAATGCAATAGCTCCAACTCTGGATAAGCTACAATAAAAAGGTTACATCAGAACTATACAACCTAACCACAACAACGGCTCAAGTAATCTCTTTACCGTTCTTCGTCCAATCTCTTAGACGATCCAATTCTATCAACACCGGGCTTGACAACTCCAAACGAATCTGTACGGAGACAAAATATGATCAACAACGACGATCAAACTCAATAGCCAAGTTTCAACAACTCGAAATGGTTCGAAATCTCTAAAACTCAAACCGGCGGCATAACAGCTATAACTGATCGAACCGAAAACACAAACAACAGTATAACAACGATACTAACTCATAACAATGCTAATACAACAAAAATACTACAAACCCATCAAATCTCAAACTCCAAATTTTCGAATAAACTTCCAAAAATCATAACAATTCCGAACGGCGCTCTATTTCAAAACCGAAAAATAATAAACGATCAGAACTCTGCCAAGAACAACATACTCGAACCTCAATCGATTCTAACAACATCCGAAAAATAGAATGTATCTGATCGTAGAAAAACTTACGAAATAACGAAGCTCTCGCTGCAGTGATCGCTAATCTGCCCTCAGAAATAAATTCCAACGGACGGATCGAGCTCGGACTGAAATCCCAAAGCTTGAAAAACTCAAAAGGCGTTTCAATGGAGGAGGAGGCGGCCAAGGGAGGAAATGGAGTGAATGAGAGGTCAAAACAAGTCAAGATCATATATAAAACTTCATATTTGCGTTTTAAACCCTGAAATTTCAAAATTTTGCAAAATAGACCCTGATCAAGATCAAGTTGGCTCTTAAACTCTGGAAACTTTGATTATCTCAAATAAGCTCAATTAAGATAAAATCGGGGCATTACAGCTTGTTACATGAATTGTCTGGTACCTACGTGTGTTCTTGATCGAACTTTTCCCAAATTGAATTCAACCTATAATCTCTGCTGCGTTTTAATGAATTTAATTTATTTGAAATTTAATTTATTAGTTTAAAATCTGAAATCGCTCTTTTTGGTTAGTCTATATTAAGTAGAAATAATTATATTTTTGTAGTCATATTTATACAGTCCCTGTGGGTTCGACATCTGGACCTTTGTTCACTTTATTATAACTTGACTTGGTACGCTTGCCAGTAGAATTTATTCACACCGATTTAGCCGGTCAAATTTTTGGCGCCGTTGCCGGGGACTGTTTGTGATATCAGAATTTTTGTTTCTCTTGAGATTAGACTGTATCTTAATTTATTTTATTAAATTCTGAAATCTCTTTTTTTCTTTGAAATTTCCAGGTACTCATCTGCCAGACGAAGAGATGGAGAACAACCTTACTGTTTGGGATCTGATTAGGCCTCCTGTTGAAAGATATGGGTCTAGAATCATTCGCCCCGCTGTTGAGGCAAACTATTTTGAGCTGAAACCCTATACTATTCAGCTGATCCAACTGCAAGCAAGATTTGGGGGCACATCTGTGGAAGACCCCTACGCTAATCTGGAGCGATTGTCATCGATCTGCGATACGTTCAAAGTTAAGGGGGTAACCTCTGATGCAGTAAGACTGTGGTTATTCCCATTCTCTCTTTAAGGTGAAGAGATTGAGTGGATCGATGATCTACCTATAGGATCTATCACCACCTGGACTGAGCTTGTTCAGAACTTCTTGAACAAGTACTTCCCTCCTACGAAGATGGCAAAATTGTTTTCAGATATTATATCTTTCAAGCAAAAGGAGGATGAATCTTTACATACGACATGTACTAGGTTTAAGAAGATGCCGAGGATGTGTCCTCAACATAATCTCACACAAAGCCAGCAGACTCAGACGTTCTACAATGGTGCCGATTAGTCGGTTCGATCTATGCTGGATGTTGCTGCTAATGGATGCTTATTCAGGAAGACGCCGGCAAAAACATGTGAGATCATAGGTAATATGGCAGAGAGTAACATTGGGTGACCGGATGTGAAGAAAGAGAAGAAGGCTGGAGTTTTAGAGGTCGATGCTATAATGGCCATGAATGCTAAGATCGACGCTCTGACATACCAAGTGGCACTTATGAAAGCAGCGCCAGTAAATCATGTATAAGGGAATCTGCAAGAAGAGCAGCAGTTGTTTGAAGTTGAAGCGGTTAATTTTGCAGGAAATCAAGGACGGCAGCCGTACAACTCTTACAACAACTATAATCAGAACTGGCAGCCCAAGCAAGAGGAGAGAAAGCCGAGCTTTGAGGAGATCATGATGAAATACGTTGCAGGAACGGAGACTCGGTTACAGAATCAGGAAAGTATGCTGCAAAAGTTAGAAATTCAGATGAGTCAGATCACAACCCAATTATCAACTCTTCCTGCTGGAACTTTACCAAGTAACACCGAACCAAATCCCTGAGGCGTGAAGTCTATCATGGTCGTGACTCGAGCACAGTCTGAGGAGCAACAAATGGACGAATAGAAGACGATGGAAGAGCCTAAAAGTTCAGAGTCTAAGGAGGATATGCGTGCTGAAAATTCGTCAAAGGCAGATAAGAAAGGTAATACTTCAAAATTTGAAGTTAATGATAATGTTGATATTTCTACCTTACCTTTCCCACAAAGAGCTAAGCAATTATTGTTTGATTCTCAATTTAAAAATTTTCTTGAAATTTTCAAGAAACTACATATTAACATACCTTTTGCAGATGCATTAGCTCAGATGCCGAATTATGCAAGATTTCTGAAGGATTTACTGAGGAACAAAAAGAAGCTGAACGATCTTACGCAGGTTACACTGAATGAGTGGTGCTCAGCAGTGCTGAAAAAGAAGCTTCCACCAAAATCTCAGGATCCAGAGAGTTTTTCTATACCCTGCCAAATTGAAAGTTTGTCATTTACACATTTTTGTGTGATTTAGGGTCGAGCATAAATCTAATGCCTCATGTACTTGCTAAGAAATTGGGTATATGCAATATTGAATCTGCTGCTATCTCTCTCAAATTTGCTGATGGATCAATTAAATACCCGAGAGGAGTAGTAGAGAATGTCCTAGTCAAGATAAAAAAATTTATTTATCCTATAGATTTTTTTATTCTTGACATGGATGAGGATTGTGAGATTTCACTGATTCTAGGGCGTCCTTTTCTTGCTGCTAGTAGAGCCTTAGTTTATGTTGAAAAAGGAGAGTTGGTGTTGAGACTGAATTGTGAGCAAGTTGTGTTTAATATGATTACGTCGGCTACTGAGAGCCCAACTTTAAAATATTGTTCTGTTGCTTATTTGGTTGATGTGATTCATGCTATTGGTGATGAATGTCAGCAGGTTCAGATCTCCGCAGGAATTGGTCCATTGCAAAATTTCTATAGAGGTGTAGCATGCAAGTGCAGGACTGATCTGAATTTTTCCAAACTGGTGGATAAGCCACCTTGAATGTCGCCACTCAATAGAGGAATATAGTCGGGCTATAGACTATAAATTTAGCCCTGACTAGGAGGCAACCCAGTGTTCTTTACTTTGCTTTTAAGTTTTTTTTTTGCGTATTTTTATTTTTCTCTATATTTGATTTTTGTTTCTTTCCCATGCCAGTTTGTTATGCCTGCTGATATACCCTGTCTGCTGATGCCGTCCCAACTGATATTGTTAAGAAAGAAGAGGATGAAGCATAAACTAGGGGAGTGTTATTTTTGTTTCATTGTGTTTTTGTTCGTCTTGAATTTGTGTGTTTGTTCATGCAGTCTGTTCATTGTTTCTGAAGCATTGAGGTCAATGCTTTGGATAAGTATGGGGGGGGGGGGGGGGGGGGGGGGGGG